>NC_084663.1:122836050-123148800 GCF_028389875.1 Rhea pennata
CAATTGCAAGTTGTTGCTCCTCCTGTTTTTGTGGATTGATTTTCTTATTTGATAAAGTGGTTACCAGCTATCGCCTTGTATCTTGGTCAACCTGTTCAGAAATCATTCATTCATCTTATAATTGGCAATAAAATGTTCCATCTCCTACAATAACTTGTTTAAGAATCAATTATTGCTAAGAACAAATGAAAACTCAGCATGTAGAAGCATAGGAAAAGGATGTTGCACCATGTGTAAGGGTTTTTTATTGGTCTTGGTATTTTTGTGCACTTGTGAAGTAACTGGGGCATATGAGTCCATGATTAAGTAAATGTAGGTGCTTAAATAATTTCAACCCTGTATTAGACCTGCTGATAAAACTACTCACTTCACATGAGAAACATCCTCTATATTAACGTATTTAAAATATAACCCTTCAATATAGAGAAGTAAAGAAAAAAACTCTTGATCTGAAAGGGCCATTCTTAAATCTGAAGCCTAGCTTCTATTGAGGAGCTTTGGTATGTGTTTTTCCATAGCTATGTTGATTTTCATCCCTGATGCAGCCCCCACAATCAAGCAAGGCAATGGAACGCTACCCTTGTTCTATCTGATCAGAACCAAAATAGGAGATCCCACCTCCCTCTTTGTCCTGCAAGTAGGAAGAAGGAAGTGTAAAGAGGATCCTAAACCAAAAACACCGATACAGCCATTCAGCAAACTCTTGGAAAGTTGGGACCCAAATCAGAATCTGAGTTTCATGGCTGGTGCTTCCCTCTTGGAAGGGCTAAAATAAAATCTAAGATCCAGAATGAGACTGAATGACGACTGAATGGACAATGGGGAAAAGACAATTTAAAAATATACTGTATTACTTCAAACAGTGGCAAGTTATTCAGTATGAAACTATAAAAAGCTGTTTCAGTGCTTTCCTTGCATAGCATGATGCATTTGACAAAAGTCTTTCCACTAACCAAAACCATGGCCAATGAGGAGGTGGTATTTTATCATTTGAGCTGCTGTCCCAGCCGTTAAAGATTTATGAGATTGTCTTGTCTGAGGAGCATCATTTAGGAGCATCAGTTAGGAGCATCAGATTCTGATCACTTGGAAGATGCCTATTGAATGGTGACAAGTGTTTGGTGCTCACACAAGTGAGATCTCGGCACTAGATTTAATAAATTTCATCCTTTGCAAGTTCAGGGAGGTATCACAGATGGAGCTGGTGCTTTATTTATATCAGATTGACCCACAATTCAGTTTGGCCTTTGCTTATATAAAATTTGGGATTTCTCTAGTATTTTCCCTCCAAGATGTTCTACAGCTCTTGCTTAGGTAGTTAACCATGTGAATATCCTATTCCTTGCTATAGCCACTTCATCAATGTGTGTATTATATTGTTAGTTAGAGGCAGAGTCGTCCAAAATATGTCCTAAGAAATTTTTCTAAAGCCTCAGAAAGACTTCTAAAGTGTTAGAAGACAGTCCACAAAAAGAATCACAGTGTTGTAAGCTGTTGTTACAATTTGCAGAGGGCAGAAAGAGGGGCTCTGTAACATGCCTTCCACCTAGCTATGGAGTTGTTGAAGAAGTGTAAGCAGGCAGAAGCAGAGGTTGACAGATAGCTGCAGAGATTCAATATCATGGCAGTTATTTGATTAAGTAATTAAGAAATAATATTGATTTGCAAAGCAGTTTTTAGAAATATACACCAGTTTTGTTGCCATCACTTTTAATAAGGAATTGTGTCTGAAGGTGGGTCTGGTCCTGGAAAATGGTTGCATTAGAAAACAGACTAATAAATGCAGAGGTACGTATGACTTTAGCTGTTTGTAGACAAATATGGACATGGTTCTCAGGGAGTTAGGTGGTCATGGCCAACCAATTTGTAAATCCATAGTGAGCTACAATCAAGTGTAAAGCAGATTAAAAAAAAATCCTAGTTTGCTAGAATAGAGTTCTTCTATTTCAAGTGAAAAACACAGTTCTTTTAAAACCGTTAATGAAATGTACATGCAAAGTGTATCGCTTTTGTCTTTCTCTTGGAGATGGCACCAGCATAACCCACATAACTATCCATGCAAAAAAGTGACTTAAGGTCTACTGAAATCTAGTGGGAGAAGAGCATGGTGAGGGCTTGAGCAGAACTCTGGCAAAGACTATTGTAAGAAATAATACTGATGCTATTATATGTGTTTAATTTAGAAGCTGCACTGGTTGTGAACCTCTAACATACACTGCAAAGAAAACACTTTTAAAGGACAGTAGATGAACTAAGAGAGTATTATTAAAAGATTGTGTTTCCATGGAACAGGTGTTCTAGACTTACTTTGCTTGAGCAGGATGTTTGCTGGTATGATCATATCTGCTATAAAGACACCGGAAGTAGTAAATAATGAAGAAAGTGATAAGAATGAAAAACTCTTTCATTCTTGAATCAGTAAGCGGAGAGTTTGTGTCTCCAAAACAATGAGTCTGGGAAGACTGTAAATTAATATCAAATTGAAACAGCCAATTTCAGTGAAATCTAGTCTCTTAAAATGTTGTCCAGTCTTTTTACCATATTATGACTATGTATGACTTTCAGATACTATTTTCAAAAGAAGGAGAAAAATGTTTTTCAGGGCCCTATTAATAGAAGAATGAGAATTTAACCTGAGAGAAAAGATGAAACGTGCGGATATCAGTTGCTGTTATAGGCAATTGCTATTCAGCCCCAGAGATTTCAGATAAGGTAAATTCCTTGAGGGAGAACTTGTTCTGAGTGATCAGCCTTTTTCTCCAGGGTTTTCTAGTCTTAGATGGAAGCAGTGTAATTTGCACGTAGTATTTGCACATAGTATGTGTGATTATAACATCGTCCTAGCATTATAGCAGTCTGGCTACGCTTCTCCCATTAACACCATGAATCATTCCTTCCCACTCCTAGCTGATTTCCCTCTGTCTTTTGAATCCCATGTCAAGGAACTTAATCTCTTCCCCACTTCTGAAGCTCACTGAGGTGAATTTCTCTGCTTATTGGGAAATTAATATTTCTAAGTAAATTTTAATACCAATTTAATAGTTTTAACTAAAGCATCTTTTGTACTCTTGACTAGTGTAGCAATGTCCGTTTCTCTTTTGTCTTTGATACTCACTTAGGAATTTTGCAGACCTTTCATAGAGGTTCAAAATATTCAAGTAACCTTCTTGGATTGTGTTGATTTTCACTGTGCATAGATGAATGTATAGAATTAGTATAACTTCCTAGCTGCTTGTAATATATTTGGCAATGTATAGTTCATAAGGGCTATTTAACACAGATTTCTCATTAGCATAATATTCTTGCATGTTAAATGTTTTATATGATATTTCCATAGCTACTCTGGGCAATAAATAAAGTGGCTTTCCTGTGAGAAAATACTTCATTGTTAAATTTAGTTATGAAGGAGTTTTATCTCCTTACTACTACTCATAGTTACAGTCATTATGAGCTATCCTAACTTTGCTTTTGACTTGCATGTGTTCATCTGTAAACGTTAAAGGACCCACACTGCTACTCTTTCTCAATAAGCTGTTAGCTTTATTGCACCAAATTCAGATTGCCATTATATAGACCGAAGGCACACCTTTGATTTTAAATGGAGCAAAATCTGCTTCATCGCATCACTAACTCTTGTAAGGGATTTTGCATGTATAGAACAAGACACTATTTTTTCCAGCAGTAGTTTCTAGAAACTACTTTGACACAAAGTGAAAGAGCTCTGTGCCAGCTGCTCAGATGTGTTCAGCTAATAAAGCAGAAGACAGTCCAGGTTGGGCAGAGGAGGCAGCAGCATTTAAGATGATCTGGACTGCCATGTTCTTAGAGAAGCAGGCACTCTTGAGTAGCAACTGAAATAAGGGACAGATCTAGAAAAACATGAGGGTAGAAATGCTTCTGCCTGGTCTAACACTGGACGGGGGGTGGGCTAGGAAGAACACGGTGTGGTAGATTAGACAAGCAAGCACAAAATTCTGTTTAGTATGCTTAGGTGTAAGGAAAGAGAGACTTGATTTACCACCACATAAAGTAAATGGATGGTGCATTGAGCTACATCAGTAGGAGTACTGAGATATCAGTATATCAGTAGGAGTACTGAGAGAGCTCATCATCTGGAAAACTGGAAATTTTCAATACTACAGGCACCTAACAATTGCCGTGTTTATTCTGGGAGCATGGGGAAAGCGACAAGTAATGCTTTTTGGAGCATGATATAAATGAAGTGGGTTTAATCTTCTGGATGTTTCCATCATATAAGTTTTCCTGTGAGATTTGGGAGAACAGTATTTCACTTGGTGTTCAGTTTGTCTCTGAGTTATCGTAACAATGGAATTTATTCTTCCAAACCTGAATTGCTGGGGCGGGGGGGGGGGGGGGAACAGTTGGTGGGCAAGGGAAGAAAAGGGAGGAAGAAAGATATTCTGGGCATGCCTCTAATCTAATTTTCTATATCTCACAAACTCAGGACCTATATGACCACATCTAACTAGTATTCATTGTGAAGTGACTAAATGCTTGTTTTCTTGGTTTGAAAATCAGAATAAAGAGAGCATTTCTCTTCTAACAGGCTACATTTAAGGGCAACTTCATGTAAGGTATGAAAGAAGTGATGACTTTTTTTTTTCTTCTTTTGTAAAGAAACATCCCATGCAGTGGACATGCTTCAGTGAAAAAGACAAGAACTTTCTTCTAGAATTTAATACATTTTGTAACAGTTATAGGAAAGACACCTGCAAATGAAACAATTCATGCATGGAGGATTTAGTGGAAAACGACTTAATTCTTCTAGGCTGGAGGTGTGTAAGTGTTGCCCTACTGCTGATCTGTTGTTGAAAAGATACAGTTCAACAAGCCAGTCCTTGAAGTCACTGGCAAACTTCATTCTAGGTAACTATGGAATTTCAGCACACTATTTACTTAACTTGTGATAGCTGCTAGTTAAATTTAATCAAGATTCCGTTGAAGAAGGACAACTGGAAAATCTATCATATTTTGAATGTCTCTTGTATCATAATTTCAAAGCGGAAGAGGGTAAACCTTAAGTCTAAAGATGAAATATTCTGATATTATTACCTATTACCTATAAAAGCTAATGCTGTATGTTTAACATTTATCTTTGTAAGCCATTATGGAACCCAAATTTAAATTGTTCACATTGTCTTCTAAAGTATCATATCAGCATGCCACTAGATTGTTACATTTTTGGAATGAGAGACCAGAAGCATCTTCTGGGCTGGAGCAGAGTCAAATGTTTCTTCTCAAAGCATGTATCAATTTTTATCCTCTTCTCTGTAAGATTATTTATACTTTTTTTTGATGAGAGCTTTGTTTGATTCTGATCTTTGTGCGTTCTGATTAGCTCGTAGACATGCCGACATCGTATCAATGTTTATTATTTCTGTCTATGAGTGAATGAATGAATAATGGCAGAGCAATCAATTTTGCAAAATTGTTTAAACTTCTTTCAAATAAGTACCTTCCCATGTTGGCATTAAAATGATATAATGTTTGTTATACATGCTACTTTTACTGCAAACAGACTTCTGGTTTAGTACCATTAAATATTCAGAGGGCTGGCAATGGTTTGGTATCTCACTTCTGAGACATCTGAGAAGAGGAACTGAAAATAAGCTTAATTCGGCAAAAGACTAGACAATGGCAAGTTAGTTTATTTTTGTAGCTTACTTCTTAATATCAGCAGAAAGCAGCTTGATACCATAATTTATACAATGACTGTATGGGGTTTCGGTTTACCTTGAAAAGTTCAAGTCCCGAAATATAGAATATGAGAAACATAAAGATTGCTTTTTTTTTCTGTGGAATCTGTTGCTGTGACAAGAATTAATGTAACAGATTTTTTAATAAAGTCAAAAAATAGTCTCATAGCAGTCAATATGACTCTGCATCAATGCACTAAAGTTCTCACTTTAATATGCTTAATAAAGCATATTCTCTTACTGTGAGTTTCACAGTGGGACCCACTTGATCAAAAAAGATGCAAAACCCAATATAATTTAAATACACGATTTGCTCCCAAAATCAAAGTGCATCGAGCAAAAGCCAGGGAACGAGCGACCTACTAGTACGGCACAGGCTGTTCTTCAGTTAGTGCAGGAGCCACGACAGCACGCGCAGACTGAAGTTCTGCGGCAGCTCTAATTACAATACTAGCGTTTTCCTAGCGCTTATTTTTATTTATCTACTTGTTGGTTCGGCAGAATTTGCAAGCGCCATCAGATGCCTACGAGCCACCGAGACCTGGTGGTTTCCAGCACATTCTTGAATATGTAGATTTTTTTTTATTTTTATTTTTTAATTTTATTTGTAGCGGGCCAGGACAGCGCGGGTATCTCTCCTGCGCTGCAGGGAGGCACTCGGCGCTCCCGAGGCCCCGCAGAAGCCCTCTCCCCGCGGCCGCTGCGGCGGGCAGAGGCGCAGCCGGGCCGGCAGCGGTGGCGGCGGCGGGGCGCGGACAGGTGGGCCGGCGGCGGCGGCGGCGGGGGCGAGGGCGGCGGCGGGGGCGGGCCGGCCGCGTGTCGGCGGCGGCGCGGCACGGAGCGGCGGCGGCGGGAGCCTGGGCCCTGCGATAAAAGGGAAGGGGCAGGGAGGCGGCACCGGCGGCAGGAGAAACGTGCCTGGGAGGGAGCGGGGGGCTGTGCCGAGCGACGAGCCGCCTCCCGCCCGCCCGCCCTCCCTCCCGCAGGAATCCCGGGCGGCGCGGCACGGCTCCGCTCGGCTCGGCTCCGCTCCCCCCGGCTGCGGCGGGAGGCAGCCGCGCTCTGAGGAGGAGCCGCCGCCGCCTCATCCTGCGGCAGCGCCAGGAGCCCGGCGAGCGCAGGTGGGTGGGCAGCGCCCGCCACCGCGGCGGCGCGGCGGGGCCGCCGGACCCGCTAAAACGTGTTTGGGGCTGAAACCGCCGCTGGTTTTAGCCGTGACTCTACCGCCCCCCCCCCCCCGCAGCCCCCGGCGGGAGGCCCCTCGCTGCGGGGGGGAGGGGGCTGCGGGAGCTCCGGGCGGCGGCGGTTGCGCGTGGCGGGCGCTAGCGGGGCGTTGAGGGGGCGGCGGTTGCGCGTGGCGGGCGCTAGCGGGGCGTTGGTGGGGGGGGGGCGGTTGCGCGTGGCGGGCGTTGGCGGGCGCGCACCTGAGCGGGAGCCGGCGGCGGCCGGGGCGAGCGAGGGGGCGGCGGCGGCGCGGGAGCCCGGGCGCGTTGGCGGTGCGGCACCGCCGTGGGACGGCGAGGGGTACCTGGAAATGCGCCTCAGGGCAGGGGCAGGCGTCACCGGCGCTTGCGATTTCTTTCTTCCATTTATTTTTTTTTTTCAACTTATTCTTGGAAAAATCGTGTTTAATTTCGGTTTCTATTCCAGTTTGTGATTTCTGGTAGATGCCGTGATTATTACTTGGCGTCGCGTTGTAATGCGAAACGCTCCTTGATGGGCGCAGGTGCCCGGGCGGCAGTAGTCATAGCCGCGCTCGCAGTGGCGGGGTGAAATGAGTTGGTTTCAGTCTGTTAATGACTTGGTAGCGTTTTCCCAAATAGAGGCAGCCCGGGCCGCTTCCAGAGAAGACATGAGCAATCCTTAACTGGAAGGAGGGGGAGTACGCGCGCACGCCGAAGCGCCTATTCTGCCCGAAGCTCGTCTTCTGAAACTTTGTCATGCGGCGAAACCCCTGTTCTGAACACACGCAGCTTCTTCAAGGAAGGCATTAGTTTTCTACTTAAGTCCTTTCCTGAAAATGTGATAAGTGCATGAGGCTTCTAGGTACCTCATGGGTGGTTCTTGCTTTGGTTTTATGAGAGGCTTTAATTCTGCGGAACCTGTGGTGTATTGCTCAAACTGCAACAAGCCTGGGATAAAGCTGGCCTTTTTATTATGCTTAAATAAAAACTTCAGCATCGCTTTTACCTCTGAGATGTTCTTCGGAATATTAGCTTTATTTTTGTATGCATTTCTTTATAGCACCTGGAAGGTAACTAAGCTGAGCATGAAAATTGTCAAGTTATGTTCACTTTTCTGATGGAAGAACAAATTGAAGTAGTTCTTTGTATTTATCAAATAATGAAGTGCTACTTGTATTCTCACTTTAGAAATTGCCTTGCTCTGCCAAGGCTATAATGTGCCCACCAAGCAACAAAGATAAATCAAACAAAAAATCTTTAAAACCGTTATCTATCTTTCAGACACTTAAATCTTCTCTTGGATTAAGTTAAGCAGAGTTTGGGATTTTTTTTTTCCCTTTCTGAAACTTATTCAAGAAAAAATTGCAGATAATTTGGTGTAAATATTTTAATACTCATTTTACAGAAGGGAACGCTATAGAATGATGGTATAGAAAAATAAGTGAGCTGGAATACTGTGATAATAGGGTCTACAGCATAAAATATGGCTAATTTCTCTTATATGACTACAGGTGGCAGTGTAGAAGCCAAGAACAAAAATTGGCAGAAATTATTTTCTGTGTATGAGAAAATGAAGAGAGTGTACTCATGACTAAGCACAGGAACCTGAAAAACCACAGGTATGTGAAGTGATTCATACAGCTGCCTATGGTGCTCCCAGTATTTACTGTATTCTGACATTCCTGGCTCACTAGGTATTTCTGGACCAATTATCACTTAATGTATTCACAGTGAGATCCTAATCAAAATGTCATGGAAAATCTATTTGATAACTAAAACGAACAGAAATACTCTGAAGGCAATATGTAAGGACCCCCCCCCCCCCCGCCACACATGCACACTTCTCATGGTTTATTTTAATTATAAAGAATTGGAGCGCTGAGATGTAAAATGATTAGATTCTCTTTTATTAAATAAAGGCTTCATACTGGTAAAGCTAGCAGTATGTTCTACATCCAGTTACGGTTAAAATGGAGAACCTTGAGGTACAGTAGATTAGTAGTACAGTTCCTATTTCTGGATGTTTTTGATGTCTTTCAGTACTATTTTTGAGTTCTGAAGAATCAGAAGCATGAGGAGAATTACAGAGATAAGATTAAGAAGATGCCATTTGAAATAACTTGTCCAGTTGTGAAGCACATGTGATATAAGGGAAAATAACTTTATAAGATTAAAATATTTTATAACATTGATTCAGATACAAAACAAAGAAGCAAAAATAAGCAGTACATAACTCATGTTTAGCACTCTTCTGTTTCAAAGCAAAGGTAAATGGACTACTTAGTGATTAATTTTTCTCATTAATTAACAGCATTAACTTAAGGCAAAGGCTTTCCTGTATGTTTGCATTACATTCTACAGGCAGAGCCTGTAGAAATTAGTCCATTGTCCACTTCCCAGAATTCCTGGGAAGCCATGGAGGACAAGACAAACTCAGAGCTAGAGCTTGAGGGTTTTTTAGAAATTGTATGAATAGGAGGTTACCCTGGTAAGAGATATCAAAATGCAACTGCCACTATATTAATATCTTTGCATTTGGCTATTCCTGTTCTAATCTAAGAAGGCCTTTTGTCTAAACCTTTAAATTGCTTCTGAGGGAACATAGTAAAAGAACAAGTGTTCACAAATGACCAAATTGCCTTGTGTCAGCTGCCTTGCAGTAAACAAACTTGGGCACATTTTTAGTTAGCCCCAATTGGAAAGTAAAAACACATCTGCAGATAAAATGATTTATTTCAGTTAGAGATGGCTAAGAGTATATGTCATGTCAGATATGACCAGTGAGCTGATTACAGTAAACTGTTAAATTATAGTAATAGAGGTGCTTGAGATTCTGTAACCCAGGTAAATTTTTTTTCTGTCCTTTTAGAAAACATTCAAGGAATTGCATTTGAGGTGTAGCTTCCTGGGGATCTAAACCCTGAAACTGTAGGCTGTCTGCAGATCAACTGTTCATGAATAGCAAGACTGATCTATGACTGAGGCTTGTGTGTGCTGTCACAATGCTTTCATCATAATATGCTGTGTTTTGTGTAGAATATCCTGAAAAAAAAAAACAATCACAATTTCTAAAGTGAATTTTTAAGAAGTGAATAAGCTTAGATCTTCAGGGCTGTTCTGAAAAGAGGAGTTCTAACCATCCTTGCCTGGCCATCAGCTCATCTGTTATTTCTGAGTGGGGACCTGCTTAGGTATAGCTGGATGAGAAGAAGGAAGGGTCTATATGGCTCTGTAGTATGTGTTTGTGTGTGGGTTTTTTTTAAACTGCATATTGAGGAAAGCAGTTAAGTATGCTCTTAAAATTTATGTGAATAGCCCTGTTCAAGTCAGTTGAACTGCTTGCATAGTTCAGGTCAGTATGTGCTTATGGCTTTGAACATTGAATTCATTAGTCTGTGCTAACATACTTAAAATGGAAAATTAAAATTGCTATATGTCATTCATACAAAAATTTAATGGAGTCTTCCATTACATCAAGTATTCACCAAAATATTAAAAGGAAACTGGCAACTAAGCAGTGTGATACCCAAGAGTTCAATCTACAGACATTTCTCTGTGCTAATTATGAAGTACTGACATAAATGAATGAAAGTACTTGTTAAAGTGCCTTTTTCAGTGTGTAACAGTTGTGTTCACAAGACAATTCATAGTATTCAGCAATTTGTGATGTACTTCCCTGCCATTACTGGGTATTACTAATTATCTAGTGTATTTGCACTCCAATGACTTACTTTAAATTAGATTTGATAGTGGAAATGAGAACAGTTTTCTATCAGCTGAAAATCAGGCTGTACTAGAAATCAACTACTCGGTATTAAATTTCTCTTTATTGTGCAGTACAGCCTGTCTCTTAAAGTAAAATACAAATGTTTAATCATCTTGTCTGAAAAGACAGCAACTGTGATGGTAGTGGAGAAAAGGATTTCTTTTGTTTTTGAAAGTTATGTACATAATAAACTAATAACATAGCAAACTTAACATAATTGAAAGTAGAATTCATAGTGAGAAATGTAAATTGGAAATCTGATTATGTACAAACGTACTTTGAAACAGCAAGTCTTGGTTACCACTTAGACTACCACTTGGTTTGATGCAGGATGTATTTATAAGTATTGTTCTCATTGAAGATACAACAGATGCTGTATTTTGGCAGAAAACTGTCCCATGATTCCATTCTGAACCAGAAGTTGGCTGGTTATGTGTTCTCTTGTCCTAACATAACTGTTTAAGCTCTCATACAACTGACCATTTTGCAGTATGCTGAAGATGGGTGTAATAGATTATACCTGTCAGGCAACCATACTTTATCAAATTGAATATTATCTGTTAATGATATGTTTTACATTAAAAAAGAAAAAAAACAGTAAAACAAATCTTTTTAGTAGTTGTACAGGATTATCTTGAAACTGTTTGGTGAGAACCTGGAAAATGTATTGGGCTCATGAGTTTTTTTTTTTTTGTTTTTTGTTTTTTTTTTCCCTCCCCTTTAACCTTAACAAGCACAAACCAATTCAAGAGCCAAAGGGTAGGATGTGGTGTTTCTTACATTCTGGCTTCCCAGAATTGAGGCTATTACCAAGTCACCAGTCAAAACAGTAGCACTTTCTTAATCTCAACTACCCTCTTAGTTTAACAACTTTATTTATGAGTTATACCACTGGATGATACCCGTGGTAGATTCCTATAACTGAAGTGAGCTTTAGGAAGAAGCAGGAGTACATCCTGTTAGCTGCAACATGCACAACATATGTTTGCTAATCAAGAATATCTTCCTTACATATGTAAAGTGAATCTCCAAGTATGTGGTCCTACTGCTGTCACTAGGCTGGGTGAAGGGTAGGGTGTGCAGGTCAGGATGACACAGCTTCTGAGACTGAAGCAGTTAACTTTGTTACATGTAATATATGACAAAGGTTGACAATGCTTAGGTAGAGGAAAGCCATCTGAACAAATTAATCCCCATTTAGATTGTAACACAGAAGACTAGGTAGAACAAATCAGAAGCCTTTCCATGTGAATGTAAAAGATAAGATGGAGGAACTGACATAGCTGGTTCTAAAGTATGATAGTGACAGTGTAGGTCTACCAGAGAGAGGGTAGTTAGCAGGATGCTCATTAGGGGGGGGTCTATGAAATGAAGCCTGGTAAAAGGAACAGCCAAAAGAATAAAATATTTGCAGCCAGTGTGGAGATAAGATACTGATTATATGACTCAAAACAAATGCATGCTGTATAACAACTGTTTCTCTAACTTTTTTCAAAAGAGTAAAAAAGCCAAAGGTTTTTATGCCATAAGGTAGAGTAGGTGGTAAGGAGTAGAAAGATGTCTAACAACTAAGAACTAAAGTACTTGAAGATTGCATTTTAGCTAAAAGGCTGGGTTATCCACATCCATACTCACAGTGTAGGAGTTCAAAGATTAGAAACTCAAACTTTGCTCTGTGGGGAGTAAAGCAGAAAGATCCCACTAGGGAATCTGTTTCAGATCAAAATACTTCTAAGACAAATTTTAGAACAAACCAATAAAATAAGTTATGACAAATTTCACGATCAAGAGCTCTAGAAGAACTCAAAGTGTGAAAGTTGCTGACCAGATAAATAGTGTTTAATCGATCAATTCTGCTTTGACAACAGAGAAATTAAGGAGGGTAAATGTGATGCTAGTTTTTAAGACTGTCAGGAAGCTTGCAGGAAAGAATAGGGCAAGCATAAAAGGCATTTGTACTGGTCAATTTGTTGGCAACTCTGCATAGAATACAGCTAGTGGATTGATGGACAAATTTGATGTAATGGGAAAGAGTCAGAACTGCCATAATGGAACTGCTTCTTAGGGCTGTTGGAGTTCTTGCATTTGGAGTTCTTTGAAGCTCTTTGAGGCTGTGATTAAGTGTAATCTAGTCAATGTAGTATGCGTGGATTTCAAAAAGTCTTTTAGAATTAGTCACCCAAAACACTTAGCAAAAAAAAAAACTGTTATGACTTAAGGAGAAAGTGCTTTTGTGGACTAATGAGATGGGATAAGAGTAAACAATCCTCTTTCACGATGGAGCTGGAGGTCACCAGTAGTTTCACACAGATCTATGCTAGGGCCTTCAGCACTGTTCAGCATAAGTACCTCTGATCTTGGAAAAGTGAATGCAGAGTGATTATAAGTTACTTGGAGTAGCAAAAAATGAAAGCCCATTATGAAGAGCCAAAGAGGGGTCTTGTGATACTTAGTAACTGGGAATGAAGCAGTAAATGAAATTTGATGCTGATAATACTAAGTAATGCATGCAGGGGAGAACAATCTTGTTGTGTTACTGAGTCTATGAACTAACTTGTCATTCAGGGAAGAAATGTTGGATATACTGTGATAAGTTCTCTACAGGCATCAATTAAATGTCAGGACTGGTTTAAAAGAAAAATATATATTAAGTATTATTAGGAAAGAATAGCCAACAGAACGGAAATCTGTTATGCCAGTATATAAACTACCTATGCTTATGTCTTGACCTTGAGGTGCAGTTCTGATGACTTATTAAAAAAAAAAAAGTAGTAGAACTAGAAATGGTGGAGAGAAAGGTAGCAGTGATAATAGAGTAATTAAATAGGTTAAGAATCTTTAGTGTGGCAGAGAAACAGCTGAAGATGAATATGGTAAAAATCTGTAGTCATAACTGTAATGGAGAAGATGAATAGGAATGATCATTAACTGTTTCTTTTAGCAGAAGACCCAGAAGGTATCAAATGGAATTAGTAAGTGGCAGATTCAGAACAAGAAAATGTATGTGGTTTTTGATGATGTGGGGTATTTTTTATTTATTCATTTATTTTTAACGTAGTGCATGGTTAAGCTGTGAACTGCTATGGATGCCAAAAGATTATCTAGGTTCAAAAATCTAGTAGAAGAATTCCTGGAAGAGTCTATAAAGGGTTTTCTGTGCAAAAGCACTGTCTTTTGCTTAGAGGAATACAAGCTGCAAGTCTATGTTGAAAGCAGGGGAGGGATCTTAAGGTGTAACACTGCATGCTTTCCCTGTTATGATGTTCTTCCCCAGACCTCTGATTTCAGCCTTTGCTAAAGACATAATACATGGGCTGGATGTGTCTTTGGCCTGACTGAATAAGGCCATTCTTAGTAAAATGAAGACAAATTGTAGTCCTTTGAAGAAAATGCTGACCTTATGCCAATCCTGATGCAGAACAGAATTATTACTGGAAAAGAAGTGTTAAGAAGGACAATCTTCTGCCCCTAATAACTTCTCAGGGGAAAAAATAGTTTTCTATTAAGACTCTACTAGTCTTCATTATACCACATTGATAAGTTTGGTACCTGTATGAGAGACCTGATATTCTTCTCTTTATGTTTTGATGTGTCTATATTCAGGTTTCATTCTGTGCTTTCTTATGGCATGTGGGCCACTTCCAATTCTTTGCAGGCTATCTTCAGATGGACTGAATTAAAAATCTAATTGCAAAAATAAAACTTACTTTGTAAAAACTTGGTACAGACTTACATATATAACAAAATGCAAAACATTTTTCAATTGTGAACATGGGAGATAAAGTTTCTTTTTCTATAAACCTGGTGAAATTACACCTAGATTCTTCCATTATCCAGACATACGCAGGCTGAAGTTACACTTATTTAGAGTTGGACTGAGTGAGGACTTGGAGAAAGTAGGTTATTAAGAATAACTTATGACTTGATTGTTAAATGTAAAAATTGTGTTTAATTATTAAGTGGATATAAAAGTTATGGAGCAAGAACTATTCAGAGTAATCCAACCCAAGTAACAAATGAAATTAAGGAAAAGTAATATAATGCAGTTAGGAAGAGAAATGTCTGAGTGGTAAGGGCTGTGAGCTTATGTAAATGCAGCCAGATGTCCGTTACAGAACCAGAATGGACAGAATACTATAATCTGTAAGGAGTTAAAGGGACAGAGGTTGGGATATACCCAAAGGTTAATCCTATCCAAGGAAAATTAGTTGTCTTGGGTTTCTGGGGCCAGTAACAACAAAACGTGTCCTGGGCTGACACAGCCTCCAGAGCTGGTTCCTGCTCTGAATCACCATGTACAGGAGTCTCTCTCTGGCCCCATTGGCTAAAGATTGCTGCAGGCAAGGAACACCAACCGCTCTCTCCCCTCACTCAGGTAAAGCTGGCTTTTGTGATATTCCCATTCTATATGTTAACATGAGATCTGATCTTATTAAATGCTTTATCAGGCTACTTGGTTCCTGTGGTACAAGAATAAAAGTACGTAGAGAGACGGTACTGGCTAAATACATTTTTCGTTTTTTGTAGGGAAGTGGATATTTCACATATGAACAATTTATACATAAAAAGATAAGTTAGACATGTAGTAAGAGATCATATGGAATTTTTCTTAAATTGAGAAATTGTGGGAGTACAGCCTGTCTGAAATTAACTATTCATGCATAATTAATAAATTAATCATGCATTCCACCACTCAGATACTCTGTGTTGCTTCACAAGAATAGGAGAACGATCAGTCCCCTACTTAGGTTAGTTATTTTCATTATCTCTTTGAGCATTCTCAAGGGTTTTACTATTTGTTTAACAGTAACAAAACTTCTGACAGTTTTAAATTTTATTTTCTGTAACAAGACATACCAAGAAAAAAGATATATTGATTTTCTTGTTTTTTTATTTTGTAATTTATATATAAAGGCTGAACCACTGGCAGTCTGATGTTAAAAGAGATTTTTCTCAGCGTAGATGGTGGTAGGTTTTATTTTTTTTTCCCCCAAACTAATATGATACCAGACACCAAAGAACTTCACTAGTACTATACTTAGGGGTTAGACTTTCACATCTATTTAAAACCATATTTTAAACCATAAATCACAAATTTTCAAATAGGAATGAGTATGTTCCAGCCAAGAATACTTCTCTTAAGCAGTATTTATCCTGAAGTTCTCATTTAAGAAATGTACACTGTGTGTTTTCATTGGATGAAAACAGTCCTTTGGGAACTGTTTCAGGTAGATTTTTTTTTTTTTTTTAATGGGAAATCATCTCAGAAGACAGAATGCTTGGTGCAGTGTTAAGGAACTTCTGTATACATACTAAACTTTTTCTTTTTTCATAGCAAACCGTCTTGATTTTTTTTCCAGTTTGAAGGGGTGACTGACTGAAGTTATCTTCTAATGTTCTTACCTTACAAATAGTTGATTGTACTTGCTAGTTTTTATCTGTTTGTTCTTACTGTTCCTGATAACAGTGATTGTGCACTGTGTAATAAAAATAATAATAATTCTGAAGTCAAAATGAAAGTCACGTGCTGTCCTTGACTCAGATTTCAGTTACGTGAAGTCTGCTTTGCTCACCAATAAAATTGTAATCTCTTATGAAACCTTATATAAAGTGGAAGCCAGAGTTCAAAAGAAAAAACAGTTTATCAGGTCTCTGCTGAGCCTACTAGCCAGGGATAGGCATACTTCTGACATTTCCTACAGCCTTGCATCTTCCTGGTTGCTGAGGAGGCAAAGAAACTGCAAGCCCTTTAATTCAAGGGACTGATGTTGTTGCAAGTTTTTTTTTTTTTTTTTTTTTTTCCTTAGATATACCTTTTCTTCTGTTGTCTTTCCATTCTTCTGATTTTTCTTTACTTCTTTGCAATTTTACTTTTGTTAATCTCCCAGTTGTCCAGATTTTGTATTGTTATTTTCTAAATTGGCCCACATCAATGTTTCCTGAAATTTTAAAATAGTCCCTTCTTTCCCTTTCTCCCTGCAGAAATAACTTCTAATTGGAATGAATATTTAACAGTATTTGAACACAGATCTCCTGCCTTGTAAGTCTGCACTGTAGCCACAAGGTTATTGTATCAGGAAAGTCCCTGAACTGCTTGCCCAATGTTTTCTTCAGACCTTTTCAGAAGTGTCCTGCTCATCTGCTGAAA
Organism: Rhea pennata; assembly: GCF_028389875.1. Lineage (NCBI taxonomy): Eukaryota > Metazoa > Chordata > Aves > Rheiformes > Rheidae > Rhea > Rhea pennata. Next base: position 122,852,866 of record NC_084663.1, read on the forward strand.
GAGTGAGCATGGGTACCTGATTTCAGATAACTATTCTAGGTTCTGGATGGCAAATGAAAGCAGGGTGGTAGCCTGCAGCCCATGGTCAAGGCTAAGGTAGGATTTAAGATCAGTACCTGCACTTGGCCCAGTCTGGGATGTTTCCAGCTTTGGAGCGGCACTCTAGCCTGTCCTTCTGAAGCCTAGTTCTTCCCACTGTCTAGATCAGGAGCCTGTGTACCTACTGTAAGCCTTTGGCTTCTGATTTGGGGACCAATCTACAATCAACTAGGAGCAGTAGTATATGCCTTGTAGGCATCGGAGCCTTTTACTTCATCTAGTGTTTGGACCAGTATCAGCAAGGTAGGATTAAAAGGAGCTGCAGCATCAGTGGTGCCATGTGACAGGACAAGAGGCAACGAGCACAAACTGAAACACAGGAAGTTTGCCTGCACATAAGGAATTTCTTCACTGTGAGAGTGACAGAGCACTGGACCAGGTTGCCTAGGGAGGTTGTGGAGTCGTCTTCTCTGGAGATATTCAAAGCCTGCCTGGGTGCGATCTGCCTAACATGCTCTGGGTGACCCTGCTTGAGCAGAGGGATTGGACTAGATGATCTCCAGAGGTCCCTTCCAACCTCAACCATTTTGTGTGGCTTTTGTGATTCAGAAGGCATCTGTTCTAGGGTGATACGTTTCCTTGTTGTATCAGCCTCCTGTTTCTTAACTTAAATTCCTGAAGATTACCAGTAATTCACACCTCCAGTGCTATGTCCAGCTAAGACTTGAGGCCTCTAACATTGTTCATATGATCTTGGGCAGATCCTTTTCCATCACTGTCTCAATTGCAGCAGTTCTTAGGCTTTGTCACAAGGGATGAACCTATAGGTAGTTAGTTATTCAAGATGAAAGGACCAAGAGTAGAACTCTTGGTTCCCTTTCTATTTGAACTTGAGCCATATGTGAACATTATGAAGGGAGAAGTACTGGTTAGATGTAATTCTGTGAATTCCAAACATTTTTTTTTTGAAATACTAGGCAGTTTGGGGGAGAGGATCTCAATACCCTGATATAAAATCAGGTATGTTTCACAGCTTTATCAAATGTCATTTCTTAGCTATACATTTAGACTCCAACCTGCACAAGTTTGAATATCCAGCATACAGCCTTTGAATTTTCACTTGAAGTTATGTGGGGCATCATGACTAAGGTGAATATAAAAAGTATGGAAGTAAGTCTTTTCTGAATTGGAAGTATTGGTTATTTCTCTAAAGAGTTCTGTGGCACTTGCTCTGTACAGCCTTCCCTCATCACCCTAGTGCTCCTAAAGTTGTTAAATCAGGACCAGTTTCTTCTGGATTAAATACACATCTCTATTACTAATGTCAACTTTAAACTGTAACTTTCAAGGTCAAGCTGCAACATTATCCTTCAAAGCTAAAAGAATTATTGCATGAATTTGTTATAGACAGAACCTGGAAAACTTCACCCTAAAATATGATTGCTTTGCAGTTGTGGGGGAGGGGGTGGACCAGTGGTAGTGGCTCTTATAATGAGTTTTGAAACCTTAATTAGGTAGCAGTCATTCCAAGGAGTCTGCTATGTAGGACCTTGATTCAGCAAAACTTCAAAAGCTCATAAGAGCTTGAAGCTACATAGGCTACTTTCTTGTTTAAATGCTTTGCTGAACTGGCCATAAAATGTGACTGCTTAAATAATTACTTTTTATTTTATTTTAGCGGTTCAAGCTGAAAGAAAGTTGTGTTCCATAGAAATTCTATTTTGATTTAGTTCTCATTAATTAATTAGTGTCTTAGAACATAGAGATAATCAAACCTGTGGATAATATGAAACAGAAGCTGGAAAATTCTCAGGGAGTTAGAATTAAAATCAAGATTAGCTGAGAGTCTTTGGAGAAATGGTCTGGTGTAAATAATGAGGTTTATGAAAGAAAAGCATGTAGCAATAATCAAATGCACAGATATTAAGTTATTTGGATAGTGGTACTCAGGCAAGAATTTTCAAGCTAATAGTTGAGGTTAAATTGTGATGGTGATGGGAAAGAGGAACACCTGCCTGAATTTCACATTTATCCGGCTTTTTGTGTTTAACTCAGTCAGATTGTGGGAAAAAAAAAAACATACAAAAAGGCCCAGGGAAAAAATAAAAAGAGAGGGGAGGGAGATAGCCCACGTAAAACAAGATGATTAAATACCTAATAGTTACTATATTAAAAAAAAAAAAACAGAAACAAACACTTAATTGCCATTTTGTCAAATGAATTTGTTGTTACACAAGTCTTGCTTTTCATTTGAGTTTTGCTGACCATTTTCTGAGCCAAGTACATCTCTTAACTTGTTGGAAATTGAGCTGGGAAATATTTTATGAATAAAATGCTTTGGATCTTCACCCTTCAAATCTGATGTTTTATGCAGAAGTGTATTGAAATTGAAGATAGAAGGGTTTGTCTCTTACCAATTGTTTCTTAAATAGAACAGGATTTTCCTAGGGCGGTGGTTGTGTTTTCTTCGTTATGTGATGAAAGAAATGTTGTTACGTTGGTATTAAATTTCATAAATGTTTTTGTTGCCTGCTCTAGTTGTCTCACATTCTTTTGCTGTTTCCATTACCAGGCTGTATTACTCTGAGACCCTGTGAGAAAGCTTCTATTATTCTAAAACTGGGTGCTCAGCTACCATTTAGAGACACTTGAGTTTTCCACTAACCCTACTGATTTTAGGCGTTGGGCTACAAGACCCATTGAAAATACCATGCTTTCCCCACTGTTCTAAGCAGGGTCACTTTACTGTGATTAATGCATTTTTGACACTGAATTTATCTAGTACTGAATTGTTCATTATCATCATCCTTTTTCCTCCCCTCTAACAAATCCATTTTATGCTCTCAGTTTGTCAGGCTAGATTTCTTTCCCTCTTTTTAGGCATTATTTTCTGCTTAGTGTCTGCTGAAGAGCATCAGCACTAGTAACGTTCGGGCATTCGCAACAGCTAACTTTTGTCTAATGGGAATACAGTCTGTATTTCCTCTATAGTTCATGGAGAGTGATCAGAGTTTCCAAGTCAATTCTGAGTTTCCCAGTTAGTCTCTTTTCTGAATTGCCCTTCAGAGGAAGCCAGCAGCTTTTGCAGCTGGTACCAGTTGAAGTAATCCCTTTTGCTGTCTCTGCAGTTCCATAATGAAAGCAAAGGCTCCTTCCTAACTCTTGTAGGTGCAGCAAAACTGGATTGAATAGGCACTGGTGAAGAACTAGATCTTACTGTCTGTGGTGGTTGGATGCATCAAAAAAGGAGAAATGAGAGCAATTTTTGAGTATTATGACTTTATATGTCTGTGTATTTATATGTTGGCTTAAACTGTGTGTGCTTGTACAAAATATAAGCTGCAAGTATTTTCATGCATGAGTTTCAGTTTTTAGTGACTGTTGGAAATTAAAGGACCAAAAAATTAAGCAGAAAGGGATTTTCTAGGGCACCTTTCTTATAATTGTGCTGTGAATACTTGGTTGCTGGTGTCATTAATTTCTTACTGTAACTAATTTTTCTTACAGTCCTGAAAAATCTGTCCTGTTTTGACATGTTGAAAACTGTATTTCTGTCTTACATGAATTGAACAGTTTTTTGAAGTTGATACTCTTTCCTAGAAGAAGTTTAGAATTTTATCAAAGACTGTCTGCAAAGAGGTCTTGATCTTAGAGGCCTCCTCCTTATTCCATAATGTGTGTTTGCGTAATATGTACTTACAGTCTATCATTAAATTAATAATTTTCTTATGCTACTAGAGATTTATATGATGTTTAACTATACATGGCTTAGATTATTGGGAGATTGTAACTTCTAGAGCAAAATACTTTCTGCTCTAAAATAGCTCATTCTAGGATAAGAAAGATGCCTGATGACAGATGAAGTGTAAGGGCTTCTTAAGCCATTGCTGTGTACTCTTTTGCTTTCTCCAGTCATTATGTTCTCTTTCCCATCATATCAGCTATTAGTTTACTTGCGCTCATTCAGAAAGTGAATTCCAATGTAAATACTCATATATTTTGGAGTTGGATTCCAAACTTATGTTTGTAACACTTTTATTATTTGTATTTCATATAATGCCTATAGAGGCCCACTGCTGAAACCTAAATAAGTTGATTGTCTTCATAGTATTTCTCAGTTTTTAATGTGGGTGGATTTATTATTTGTGCTTCTTGACTTTCCTATTCTTTTGCACACAATTTTCGTATTACATTTTTTTTGTTTTCATTTTCTACATTAATCTTTCTACATATCCTGGGAGGGAATGGATGGTGGCAGAAGTATGGGAAGATACACAGAGGAAAAAATGGCATTGTGAGGGATAGAATTGTTTTGTTTATTATTTAATAATTTGCTTAATGATATACACAAAATCTGTGTTTGGAAGAAGGGCTTGGGGAATTCCTCTTAAAAAGAGGTACAAGGATAGGAAAGAATGTTAAGACAGTGATTAATTACTTTATTATAAATGAGGAAGTCTCTGTATCTCTTCTTGGTTTGAAATGAGTTGCTGTGTATTGAGAAGGTACAGACTGACAGAAGACTTTCCTGCCTTACTAAGTTATGAGACTAGGAAATAACTAAATTTACCATGGGGAGTTTACCTAACTAACCACAACCTTTTGCTAATATATTCGTTTTGTCTTCACATACAGATTTTGAAATAAAAATGCCAGTAATCATGTGTCATTGATGGGAAGAAAAGGCAATATTTTGGTCATAATTGGTAAGAGGCAAGACTGACATTCATTTGAGTTTTTCCCAATTACAGAATGAGTACAAAATATTTCAGAGAAATTAATTTAATTTCTTTAAAATTTCTGTCACTATAGCTTGGCATCTGGAAATGGCTGTGCTTTCTCACTCTTGATGATTTTGCTTTAAAAGTGATTTTCTTTAAATAGAAAATAGATTGCTTATTTTAAATGTCCTTTTTTTTCCCTGCTTTCAGTCTTCAGTTAAAAATTGAATAAAATCCTCAGAATCCTGTGTAATGTGTATGTAGTGGGGTGCTGTTTGTTTTTTCTCCAAGGCCAGAAAGATCCTTAGGTTATTTTCTGACACCTTTTGCATGCAACAGGATGCGGTCTGCCCAACAGTGATTCTGCTGTGCTCAGTATCTTGAAAAAATTGAAGAGGATGACAAAGAATCCATTATTTGGCCTGATACTTTGTGCAAACAATTAGTTATCCTTACTGAAAATTTATACAGATTGAATTCCTTAAGTCCTACTTGAAGACACTTTTTCATCCCAAAAGTCACTTGTGGCTTTTTCTATGTCTTCTTTTTTTTCCTTCTTTAATTATCTTCTGTATGCAGTTCTGATGTCTGTATTCTATAGTATTGGTCTCACCAGCATGATACATAGAAAAGCAAACTAGGCAAACTGACTTCTACTAGGTGTCTAGGGATTGCTGCCTTCCTTTTCTTGCCATAATGTTGTCTGCAAGGCACACATTAAGTGAATTTTTTAATTATGTTTTTTTTCTTCATTGTGACCTAACAACTTAATGGAAGTAGCTGCTAATCCAGGTTATGGTCCCATGTTTCGGACATACAACCAACCTTCTGTGTGCTTAGAGGAGTATGGTCTTGCACTTGCATTACATTTTTTTGCCTCCACTGTGTACTATTTGTGTATAGTTCCCGGAATTGGGAGAAATATCAGACTTGATTGGAGATAAGACACCCTACATATGCAGATTTGAGTTTTGCAGCATTGTCTGCTAAAAGGACCTTAAGAATGAAAAAGCAGTCATCTTACATGCTATGTGTTCTCTAACTCCTTGCATTTTGTAAGTATTTCAAAATGAGTAGTCTATATGTATTAATTGCATTTAACAGTGAACTTTGCAACTAATTCAATGAACTGCACTTTCCTCTTATATGAAGGAAAAAAAATACACTTTTTTTATAAAGTCTAGGAGCTCTTAGAAACTCCTCTATTCCAAATTTACCTCTTTCCAATCTGTTTCTGCCTTTCAGCCTGCGGACGAGGAGTTGAAATTGCCTGTTCCTATCTGATGTTTCATGCTTTCTGTTTATATCCAGTGAACAAGCTATGTTTGGAGATGCTCTCTTGTGAGGCATCTTCATGGTGTGTGCCCTCTTGTACTATGCCAAGGTTTATTTGGTTATATCCAGTATTTATAGAACCTTTTTTTTAAACCTTTCAAAAAAACTGCTCAGAGCTGCTTGTAAGTCAAATAACTATCATTTAATGCCATCGTTTATTGAAATAACTTTAGAAATGTAATAAATTAAGCGCACATTCCTCTCTTCTGCAGGTGCTTCATCACCCTGATCTTGGCAGATCTTTCGGAGACCCTTGTCTGGTAGCTTGTAACTATGCACAGGCAAACTAAACTTGGGTCTTAACGCTCATTCTGTAGTGAAAATGATCCAGTGTGTCCCTCTGTGTCAGTAGATAATGTCGGTGGCAATGGTAGGTAAATAGGCACCAGAAATTCTTGTCTGGGAAATGTCTCTTAGAAGTCCTAGCAGAGCTATCTGAAAAATGAGCTGCTGTTTGCATTTCTTTCTTACTACTATGAAGTCTTGCCCTTTGTGTGAATAAATTTGGAACTGCTAATCTGTTTTTGGATAACTGACAGATCAGAGTTTTCACAGAGCTGTTCAGAAAGCACGTGTGAGAGGGAAGTTGTCCATGTAAAACTCTTCTCTCCTATTTGTTATATTTTGTAATAAAGATCAGCTTTGGTAGCCACTAAATCTTACCATGTGGTGGTTTGCCTTAGCAAGTTATACTTTCAGAAATAGAACTATAAAGGTTCAGCTTAAAGACTTTTCTTGTATGAAGACTGTTATTTTGTTTTCCTATCCAAAATATACTAGACTAGGGCTGCTCAGCTTCTGAAGCCTGTCTGTGACTTGAGAGGACTATTCATATAATCTTGTTTCCTAAGACTTCCTTTAATGCAGATCTCAACATCCTTTAATGGATGTGGAGATGGCAGCCTGCTACTACCACTATTTTGCCTGCAGTCCCTCTACTGTCACCTTATGTAATGTTCCTCAGGAAACATCATGCCCGTGCATGGGTTGCTACTACTGAATATTTCAGTTTGTGTGTGGGTCCCTTCCTTATCTGCACTGGAGCTGCTGCTGGGCAAAACAGAGGCTACGTGTAGATTGTGTGAACTATCAAAGCAGTAACTACCCATTCCTAAATCTCTCTTCCCTGGTGGGTAGATGAGAATTGAAACTGTGCTGTAGGTTCAGGAAATCTGATGCATCTAGGAAGCGTCTAGGATTTGCACGTTCACTATTGTGCTCGTGTGAACTTTGTGCCTCTAAGGAGTATAGAGTTGCCACGTGTGTAGCATTACGGTGCTTGGCAGTGCCGTTGTTTTAAATAACACCATGCTCTTGCTCGTCTTGGAGAGTGGAGTCTTGAAGGGTTTTCTTTGTGTGTGTGTTTACGTATATGTATGTGGCTGTGACCACCAGTTCTGGAGAAAGCGTTAGAAGCTGGAAAATCAAGACATAGCTGGGATACTGGGGCCCTCTTATCTATTTCTGGGATATCATATCACTTACCTTAGCAAACCAAGTTTTGGCTTGGAGGGAAGTTCACACGCCTTACTCATGCTGCATTTGTGCTTGGTTTTGGCCCTTTGGGGAAAGGAGGGAGCAAAGCTGCAAAGCAAGAAACTAGTCCTTGGGAGCTGGGAAGGGCAAAGGCAAACAGTAGGGCTCCATCATGCCTAGGAAAGATCAGCCAGACTGATGCTAAGCAGGGCACAAGACCTCATAATTTAGTATGGCTTGGAATAGTAATATTTGACAGTGTTGTCTTGGTATAATGGGTCTTCTATTGGTATGTATGCCAAAGGTCTGACCGGATAGAAAAGAACAGCAGTTACCTTTTTTTCACAACTCAAAAAGGCTGTGTAGCCTATCTAGCTACAGATAAACTCTATTTCTAGAGGAGAGGGCAGTGGGAAAGTGTGGTAGTGAACTATGGAACATGCATGATCAAATCTTGCAGTATTAAATGTGCTTCAGAATAAAGGATGCAAGCTGGAATTGAGATATGCTACTTCAACCTTTTGAGGGGTAAGAGAGCAGCATACTAGAACTTGAAATTAAAACCAGGGTGGTAGTGTGAAAGCTCAGGCATTGTTGTAACTGCATTGTGTGAAGTATAGCTACAGACTATTTAAGCCTCTGAAAGTAGAAAACTTCAGGTAATTCACTCTTCTGTTAGACCATTTTCACAATACAAATGAAGATGCTGAGGACCAGCTGGAGAGAATGAATATGTTGCTTCAGGTAAAATTCTATAGACAGACTCCTCATATTTAAAAATAATGTATGTGTTGATATTTTTCTGAAAAATGAGTTTGATTCAGAGTGAAATGTTTAAGCTAATAAAAGGAGAAGAGGAATCAAACTGTTGTATACGTCATAAAAGATATGGGAACAATGTAGATCTAGACTACTATTCCCACTACATTTTTTTCCTTTTTGTGTTCCCTGGTACATTCTAAAAATATTTTCAATATCTTAACATCTGCATTGTTACAAAAAATGGCATGTCTTTGTTTTGTTTTCAGCTGTGTTGTTCCTGCATTACATTTTGTTCCATACTCTCTCTTCAGTTGGGATGTGAAGTCCTTTTCTTTTGTCAGTTGTAGACCTAATTGCCCTGACTCCAAAATTGCACTGTGCACCACTTGGAAGAAGCTACATCTTTTGTTTTGCGTTGAATAACTCAACCTGTATCTATGGAGTAATATGGAGTAATTTGATTGTGGAAGTATCTTTATGATTGGCAGAGAGGGGCAGTTGATAGGGTGGAAATAAAGGGAGTTAAGCCTCTTTCAATGTGGGAAAAATTAGGTTGGAGAAAGACTAGTATTCTACTAGTAATAGAAAGCTTAGTAGACCTACACAGTGGGGGGTGAGTATATTTTGCATATAACTGTGTATTAGCACATTTAATCTTAAATGCACAAGTATGTCCCATTGATTTCAACTGCAGCATGGGTTCCTGTGGGCTCCCAAGCACCATGCAGTGGAGGAAGCTGGATAAATGAAGGTGGCTGTGGTTCTAATCCATAGATGTCAAGTAGAATAAGCATAACAAGCAACAAGTATGGCCAGACTTGCTGTGACCACAAGGGAGAGAGGACAAAGATAGACTGGCTAACGAGGGTCAATCGGTAGCAAGTGAGGGACAGCTAGGGAGAGGTCACTAGCTCCTAGACACTACTGCTTTCCAGTGTACTGCCTGGAACACAGAATTTCTTGATTTCTTTTTCTCTCCCAGTCCTGGCCATCAGAAAAGGTGATACTCACAGCTACTGCCAATTATTCAATAGACTTAAGTAGTAGAGCTGAGGGTTAAGTGCTAAAGTTCCAACCCTGTCTCTCAACTATGCAATTGTCAGTAGGATGCCACAAAAAGGCTTGGTTTCATTTTTTTTCCCTCCCTCTAAAACTGAAGGAACTTTGTATTTACAGAATGTTTTTTAAAAGAAACATAAAGGAGGGCAAAAACAGGTAGCCAGAACCTAGGATATTAGAGTTGCCTGTGTAACTTTAATTCTGCTTCCTTGGATGTATGTGTTGGTGTAAAATCTTCAGTTAAATGGTAAGTACTACTTTTTTTCCAGAAGAAACATTCCAGTGACAAAATGATGATATGTACAGGATGAATCAGAGCTATGTAATGGATGATCACAAATATTCTTGAGGTAGTATGGTCAGACAAAATTGTATCAAGACATTCTGATGCCCTAGGCAACTTTGTCCTTCGTGCGGTTTCTGCTGGCTGACTTGATTTGCACCTCGCTCTTCTGGGCACCAGCACTTGTGGCAACAGCAACCTTTGGGACTTTACATAGGCTTTGTACCCTCCCCCAGAAAATTGCTAGAGGTGGGTATTTCCCTTTTTTTGTACTCTTGCTACAAGCCAGAGGTATGGTGGTAGTTTCTGGCTTTATAAAACTTCTCATGTGTTTCAGAGGAGGTGCTGGGCTCTGTGGACAGCATTCATTTATCACCTTGAAGTAGCTAGCATGCCACTAATAAATAGTACATGCGCTGTACCTTCAGAGTATCTTGTATCTAAGATTTCTTCTTTTTGCAAGAGTGGGTGAGTATGAATGACACAGGGCATTGGATAAGGACACAAGATGGTGTTATGGCAGACACATCATGGTATGAGAGAGCTAAATTCTCTCACTGCTGGCTGTGCCACACAGTTCCTGTATGAAGCTGTCACTTTGTGGCCAACTGCTATACATGCATGCTGATGTGTGTGTTTTATTTTCTAGTTTCGCAAATCAGCCACACATGCCATATGACATGATTCAATGCTGTTTTTAGGTGATTTGCAGTAAAAAAAAAAAAAAAAAAAATCAATGTAAGACACAATCTCTAATAAGGATAAAAAGGAATGATAGGTGCTGAAAATTGTCTACTGTATGAGACCAGAAAAATTGAGATCTAGAGATCTGAATCTGAGATCTAGAGTTGTCCAGATAATGTTTGAATTTGCAATTACAGGTTTGAAACAACTTACTGGCATCCCCTTTTCCTCCTGCCCTCAAATCTGGATACTCTCAAGAGAACATTGTGCTTAAGCAGAGGTGATTGAAACCAAGAAGACAACAGATGTGTTGATTAAGCTATAGGTCTGGGTTTTTTTATGTTAATTTAGTTTTAAGTAACATTAAAGGCCGTAGTTTAGGAAAGCACATAGTAAGGCATCTAACTGCATATTTGAATTCAGGCCAGAATTGATACACTTTGGATACTACATGATAATGCATTCTAATATGAACAATGAATCCACAATGGTTAAAGTGCATGTCCCAAGCACGGTTGTATCTTGCTTCTACTGGGATATGTCTCTGCAACTTTCAAAGCCAGTTTGTTTGTATTTTTTGGTAAGATGTGGTTTGCTGTTATTTTGCTTAGCAAATGCATTTTCAGTAAAACAGGATACAAAGGAATCTTTTAATAGTAATATTTATAAGCAAAGAATGTTCTCCAGTTTCCCCAAATATCTAATATAAGTCACTGACCTCACTCGCATTTCCATTTCTTTAGCACTTTATTTTTTCACTGGTTACTGGATCATTGCTCTCCCAGTACAAAATCCAGTTGCAGCAGATTGGAGAGAGAGTTTTAAGTGTTTTTAAGGAAAAAAAAAAACTTTTAGACTTTAGCTCTTTTAGTCCTTAGACTACCATTAAAACAATATTTATCACTAACTGATGGGGAAGCATATAGACTGTGTCTAAAGGATTACTGTAATAAGGTATTTACAATGGAAGATGAAGACTTTGCCAAATTTTAAAACACAAAAATATTATAGATAAGATATTCATGACTTCCAATAGATAGGCCTGTGGGCAGTTATCCTGTAAAAAGAGAGGATAAACATTAACATTTGCTAAAGCAAGAACATATGAATGGAGAACAAGAAAAGGGAACTTAATGCATTAGCAACCAGAAGGGAATAAACAGTGTAATTAAGGAACTATCTATGATTACAGGATGCACATATACAGGATAAACAGGTACAAGATGTACATAAAATATTAACAAAATGATCACAGTCTTTCTAAACTCGTCTCAATCTGAACTATCATAAACAGAAACAAAATAATAAGGTACGTTGGCTTTACCTGACTTCTCAGTGGAAAGAATTAACTTAATTTTCTTTAACTCCTGCAAAAGTTTGCAAAGTTCATTCTGGCCTGGGGAAGAACACCATGGCCAAATGTTATTATTTAAAAAACTCTGTAAATGCTATCATAAATCTCTCTCTTTTTTTTTTTTTTTTTTTTTCTTAGACATTGGGACTGAGCTATAATTTAAAAAGTTAAAATTAATCTTGATGGCTCTGTCTCCTTTAAGTCTCTTTACTTGAATGAAATGAAGAGTCAACAAATGTAGCACTTCCCTAGATGAGAATGATTTTAAGAAAATAGTATCTTTAAGATATGAGAAGGCTTAATCAAAATACATTTTTTTTTTTTAATGAAACAACTTTTACAGCAAAAAAGAGTATTGTTTATTAAAAGACAGATGAAATCAATACATTCAGAAAATTCTTGATGGCACAGGGTGGAGTTTTCCACTGTACCCTCAAAACTAAACAAAACAAGTGTATTTAGTTTTCATAATACATTTGATTAACATTTTAAATAATTTATAATTTGATATTTAATAAGTCTGTTACCTTTTTTGATTAGAGAAGGAAGAAATTACCTCCTTTTCCCATGTAAGCTGTGATTTTTTTTTTTTTTTTTTTTCCCCAGAAGAATAATTTTATCTGGAGACTTTTATGTAAATTTAGTATAACAATTGATAAAGTACAAAACAGTATTTTACTTTACAATGATAGGGTGTTTCTGAACTCTGCTAGTTACAGTAGTCTGAAATTCAAGGCTTTCTGGAGACAAAATCAATGTTTCTGTATCCATGCTAAACTTCTAGAGATCATAGCTAAATCATAGAAAATACTAATTTTAAAATTTCACTTTTCTTTAAAATGAAAGTCTAGCTAAGTTTTATGAAGATTATTCATATATATCTCCCTGCCAGGCAGAATAACAAAGTTTTCCTTCTGTCTTTTTAGTGGGAGTTATCATAAAAGTAACTTTATCACCTTACTTCCTTTCCTTTTCCAAATCTGGACTGTTGTGTTTTGCTTTCTCTGTATCCATAAAGACCCTAGCTCCTTTTTTGAAACTTACAACTGCATTTAAATGATTTTCTGATCAAGAGTATGGTCCTAAATTAATATATTGGCCCATCTGGCTATGTTAAATTCCATGTATAATCTTTTCAATATATAACCCCAACTGGCTGGAAAATTACAGAATTGCATGTTTACGGATAGCACATGAGTTGATAAAACGGAATATTCTTTAACCCAGCAACATTTAAAACACTAGGTATGGGGAAGTAATCTGTAGTCTACCCTTTCTCTCCTGGAATAATTTTTCTATAAAAATAATTTTCAGTGGTGGTGGTTGTAGGGACTTAGTAGCATTTCAGACTCAGAAAAACCTAGGTAGGTGATAGTGAGTCAGTGGGTAATCTTTATTTATTTATTTTCAGCAGCTAAAGACTAGTTTTACTTTTTGCTAGCCCTTACAAATACACTAGGCCATTTGATTATTTATTTGATATATAAATCTCATTTCCATGTATTTATTTGTGTTATATATACACACATGTATGTGCTTGTGCAAACACACAAATACTTGATATTTATCCCACTCCGTTTCTTTCCAGCCATAGTGGCTGAGACAATGTTTTTCAATAGCAGTGCCTGTCTCAGTAGGCAATTTGTAAAAATACTTTTGTGTGTGTCTGATTCTTTTTGTGGAACAACCTCCAAAGAAAGCATACTCAGGGAATATCAACAGGTGGGTGATTGATAAGAGCAAATAAAGAGTGGGGGTAAAATTTTGACACAGAATTCGGTGACAAAAGCCGTACTGACTAGTGAGATGAGAATTTGTGGTGAGAGGATGAATAATAACAATCTAACATTTATTCACTGTTTTCCCCAAACACAGTCTGTGGTGTTCCATCATGATTCACTGACTACACCCTACTATTCTGGTTATGAAAAAACTGTTATAAAATTCAGGTAATAAATAAATCTGAAAAATCTAACACTAGAAAACTAGTGCTTTCATTATGATTGCTGTGCAAGAGGTTAAGATACTTTTAAAAAGGTGTTGAACAAAATTGATCTGTTAGTTTTAAGTGTTTTTAGGAGCTTGTTCTGCCATTTCTGGGTTTTGGGAAGTTCTTTTTTTTTTTTTTTTTAGTTTTAGTTTTCCAAATTAGTATCTCTTCAGTTATAGGTTCTACACTAAAGTAACAATCAAGAAGGGTATTGATAGTTAACTGAGATTTGACATACTTTATGGCACTTTAGCATGCGGAGTAGTGAAATCAAGGAATCTGGGGCTGTATGACTTGAACTCATCACTGAGCATCATTTTTCAAAGAATTAAACATGTAAATGATGCTTGTATGTGTAGAATTAATCTGTGCATAACTTGCAGATAGCATTTGGTAGCATGTTCATTCAAATCCTTCTGTAGGCTTTGTGAATGTTCAGACATCAAAGTTAAAGTGCATGTCTTAAGTCCTCACAGAATCTTTGCAATGCTTGAGATGCTGAAGTCCAGCTGGTCAAGTGCAGAAGGTATAGCTGATATTTCTCTAAATAACTTCAACTGAAAACATGGTAGATTTAAAGTGTGAACCTGATGTCTCATTATAGGCTTAATGAACAATAATGAGATGATTTAAAGCTGCTCATTCCTTTTATTTAAGGGGAGATTGATGCATTGCCCTGTAGAAAACAATAAAGCTAGAAGATAATGCTATTATTTTAGAATTGGTTTTTTGTATATTAGACTATCACATACAGTAATGTTATAATTTTAAATACTCAATTTATTCAGTACATGTATCATTAATCCTGTTTTGAAAACATACAGCTGAATACTTGATAGTTTACAGATATATTAATTTTGCTAAGAAGTGCCAAGAAGAGGTTGATAGTTTGGAACAAGGATTGCTGTGGTTGCTATGTGCAAAAACCTAGAACAAGCCAGCGGGAAATAATATCAGGGTGGGAAAATATTGCTATGGTTACAGAGTATTTTCTTTAAAGGAGAGGTGGATAACACAGCAAGAATCGTTGAAACTTAGGTAATATTGTATTATACAAAAAGCAAAAGATCTGAAAGATAGTAACTGTCTTGCACTCTTAATGACATTTTTTAGCTTTCAGCAGAGAGATTTAATTAAAGAAAGAATAATGTCTATGGAAGTTTTGTTACAAAAATATACTTAGCTTTTTTTTTTTTTTTAATGGAATGCCAGCAAAATGTCTTGCATGTTTTGACTCTTCATTTTTAAAAGAAAAATATATATTTTTGTGAAGTAGATTGTGAAGTAACTTTTTAAAAAATGTAATTAAATCCATATAATTTAACTCTCAAACTTTTTAATCAAAACTGCAAAATTCATCTGCCAAACAGCCCTTTAATTTATGGGCAACTTCTAGGATATAATTGTAATCTCCTCTGTTAGTTTGAGCCTGACAATCAGGAAGTAAAGACCACTCTACTACTTGGTTTCCATTTTGGTATTTAGGAAGATCTTTTCATCTCCCTCACCTGTTAAAAAGAGTTATGGTGTATGTAGCCTGGTCCATGCCCAGCTCACCTTGTCCCATGAGCTGAATCCCAACCCCCACTGTTGAGAATTGTTCTGCAGCAGGGAAAGGTGGGCTGGGGGGCTGAATGATCACTAGGAAGCAGAGAGAACAGATCAGTGATGTAGGACCAGAAAGAGGAAAACTATTAAAAATGCGTTTGTGTCTCTAGAGCACAGCAGCTTCACACTGCATGTATTGTTCATGTCACATCTCTGCCCTGGGCACATTTTATTTGAAATGAGAGGGGAGGGTTTAGAATGTCAGGTGAAATACGGTTAGCTGTTTATGACTGTTTTCTGTAGTTTTAGTCCATGTGATCAGATAGGAATTTGAAATTTGAAGGAAGTCAGTAACTGTCCTTTTACTTTGCTCCTGTCAAATACCTAAACATGGAAAAAAAAAATCTGTGTTTTCTGGCTGTCACAGCAGGGATGAAAGAACCGTCTTAATATAATCTTAAAGTTTTATGAGGTGGGTCTTAAACAGTAAATACACAAGATGCAGTGAAGATCAAAGTGAGGAAAGGATGGTCCAGGTGGGGACCCAGTGTGCTGGGACTGGGGTTCCAGTCCCAGCATGCAAGAACAACAAAGACAAGGACCCTGAAGAGAGAAACCTGGGAGGAAGAACTGAGATGGAGGAGAAGCAAGAGAAATGAGATCAACTGAGAAGACATGGAAGAAAAACTTGGGCAGCAAAAGAGGAAACTTATGCAGGAAGTCCCCAGAGGGAAATGAGAACCTGGGTTTGGAAACCTGAGGGGCTAGAGACAATGGGAGAGCATGACAGTGATCACGGCCAGTGTTTAGAAGTTTGAGAGAGAATGAAGAACAAATGAAAAGGGGAAAAAAAATGAAGAGTGCAAAAGTAGAAAATCTTAAGCTGAAAGAAATGGGTCAGAACTGTGCAATTCAAATACGCTGCTCCCTGCCATAAAGAACGAAAGATTTCTGAGCATGGCCTATCATTTCTTATGTGTCGGACACATTTTGTAGCTGACTCACTATCAAAATATGTCTCATTTCTCTCTAGTGATGACTTGCATGGAAGAGAGCAGCTTACTGCTGTGGTTAGTCGCTTGATCAGTACAAAGGACAGAGGTCTGTAGTATGGATCTAAGTTTTACCCTCTGGTCAGGCCACTTTCATATGAAAGTATGCTCTACATTTTTTTCCAGCAGTTTAAAAACATACTGAACAAAAATGTATTTGAATAATAAGATAGTAAAATCAGGTGCTAAAAAGATTATCTAAATACAGAATTAATTTTGGCAATGCTGTCTTAGTTCATCGTAATGCTGGTTGTACAGCCATGATAGACTATCTAATTATACATTCACATAATACTTATTCCACAAGACTTTTTTCTCCAGTCTGTACTTCAGGTTGATTTGAATGGGAATGAATCCAGTTCCAGCTACAGACCCTGAAAGATGTGCAGTGAATGAGGGAAACTTGCAAGGAATAGGGGGTTAGGGGAAGGGCAGCCGAGTGCTGCCTGGATTCCTGTCCCTCATAGAGATCTGAGATACATCCTTAGTCAAGTCATTTATCACTAGTGAAAAAGATTCTTTCCCTACTTCTTTACACCCTGTTTTAAGAGTATCTGACTGCGCTTGGTTGTTGAAAGTGTAGAGTTGTCGTTTCCATTAGAGAGGTCAGTCGTAGCTGCGTGCTGAAGGTTTCTGGCTCGTGACTGGAGATTTGTCCAGGGATGGTTGCCTTCTAGCTGTGAGCCATGGAGGGACTTGTATTGACTGTGGGGCCTGAGGTGCTTTTGAAGCATTTGCTGAATCACTGCAGTTTACAACTTGGGCTACTAAGGTCACCTGGCACTGTTTAGTTTTTATTTGCTCCAGCTTGATTTGGATGACCAGTTAGTGGTATGTTAAGCCTTAATCTCCTTAATCACCTCAATTCCCCAAGTGTAATAATAGCTATTCCCCTTTCTTCTTTCATAGAATGGTAGATTTTATTAATACTACAGAACATTTCAAAGACTTTCAAAAGATTTCGTAGAAAGAAGTGGAATAAGATACATCAAGAAAGTTTATGGCTATGTGCTGAATAGCAGAGTGAATCAAATGTCAAGCCATGCTCATTGAATCAGCACCTAATGATCGTTTGCACTGGATGGGATGACATAGCTTTTGTGCATGATACATTTTTTAGAAGTATTAGTATTTGTTGACCTGCATGGCTCTTTAACTTATAAATGATTCCATAAAAACATAAATGACTGGCAATACTACTTCATGGATAAAGATTAGCTGACATAAACTGTTTAAATGGGTTCTAAAAAGCTGGTCACTTAGGAAGTCCACATGTACCTCCATCTTCTTAAACAACCTGAAAGCAAATCAGATTTTTTTTTGTAGTATCTCTGTAAAAATCATGGTTGCCAATCCTGTTGTTCAGGTGCAATGAACAGATTCCATTTAAGGGCTATGATAAGCAAATTTTTATACTCCTTAGGGCTGAAAACCCCTCTCTTTCTCTGTCCAGTTCTTTCATACCTCATGCTTAAAAGCTAGCTTTCATTCAGTTTGTCAAGGTTCCTCCCTTTCTTTTGCTTTCCCATGATTCTTAAATTAAACAGGGCTTGATTTAACTAGTGACATGCTATTGAAAAAGTTAGGCTTCTAGCCATGAAAACTGTGAACAGGCTATTTGAATTTTAATTAATGCCACACATTTGCAGAGGAAAAGTTTTTGAAGTAAGCTGTTGAAACTTTTCAGAGACAAAATTACTGACAGTTTCTTGAAAGCAAAAGAACTTAAACTGTCACAATTTCTTAAAAAAAAAAACAGTTTTTGGTATTGAGTAATATGCTTTTATTTTTTTTTTTTTTTTTAATACAGCACTGTAGTTCCTGTGCAGAACTTCGCTGCTTGTAAACTACAGCATTAAATAGCCATAAGGCAGACTGGTCTAACAAGCCCAGAGTCTGGGGTGTTTGATAATGGATAATCAGTCTCTCTTTGTTCTCTCCAGTTTATCATGTCATGAATAATACAACAGTAGATAGGAATCCCCTAATATCCACCTTCTTCCCTTTGCCGACAGGGAATCAGCACGGGACTTTTCATTTTGGGTATAATAATCACTTGAGATTCCAGAACAAAATATTTATACAGTAAAAATATATATTAAGAAAAGTAAAAATACCAAACATATGTTCGTAGGAACATCTATGGGACAAATGTTCTTCCTGATTTCATGTACATGAAACATTCACTTGCACAGGAACAGTTCATGCATGACAGATATTTTTGTCCTTCTCTTTGCGTGCGTACGGGCAATAGAATGATATTACGATCAAAACACCAAAAGCCTGAAACGACAGCATACCGTGCTAACACCACAACAGAAATCAGAGTAATACTCTGATTACCAACATGTCCTTTGATTGGCCTGAGAGAGCAGAGTACATACTGACATTGGTGTTCCTTTTAGTATGTGTGCAGAGCTCTAGTGTCTATATCTCTCTCTGAGCTGAATGATCAAGTTTGTCTTTCTCTAGATGTGCTAGTCTGGAGCTGCTTCTCATTGTTTTACAGAGTGTGTAGGGTATACCTTTAAACAAGAAATATTTGAAGATACCTTTTTCCCTTTTTTTTTTTTTTTTTTTTTTTTTTTTTTTTTTTTGATTGGGAAGGTCATGGGTCTGTATGCATTTCATACTATACAAGAAGAACTGAAAATTGGGAGGACACTGAAAAAAACTTAAGGAAAAATCCAAGCCCTGCCAATGTAATTATTTTTGTTGGATAGATCCTATGAAATTACACTGGTTGTATGAAACACACATATGGGACCCTGTTTTGGCCAATCTGCTTGAGATGTCAGTATCTGAAGAGTTCTCAGTGAATTTATACTACAGAAAATGTCAATAGGTCTCCTAGTTTATTTCCCTTTGCAGTAGTAATCCTACTCATGCCCCTATTCCTTCTTGATTTGCAAATAGTTTTCTGCTTATTGCTAAGCATGAACTTACATCTTCTGCCACAAAGCAAGAGTATATGTTTGTGTGAATAATGAGAATTTTTTGCCTTATATGAAGGGATTACTGCAGTGAGGAGGGAAGGAGGAGGTTGTTTGGTAATTAGTGTACTCGAGCTCTGTGTTCCAAACTCTTCTTCCTTGTCACTCTTGACTTCTGTCTTCTCTGAACTGTTTTGTCGTTGATTAACCGCACAAATGCCTCACTCACTTTACATGCGTATCACCAAACTTACTTAACTATGTGCATAAACAATCATCCTTTGATGCACTTAAGGTGAGATTCAGTTGCCTAAACAAAATTGCCTACAGCTGTTTGAGATGCCATCTGATATGCCAGGCCTCTGCATGGGACATGCATGTCTGGTGCAGATTTGGCACCCTTTGGCATTTGGAGAAATGGTGGCAGGATGCCAGGTGGACATAAGATATTTAAAACAACACCAGAGGCTTTACTGTCTGTAAAGTCTGAAGAGTATTTTGTTAGCATTTTTTGCATCAGTGTTTATTTTGTAACCAGTTAGTCCATTTGGCAGTGAATTGATTGATAATGAGACCCAAAAGAAAATATATATTTTAGCTTCCTATCACACAAGTCAGCAAGTTTGACACAGTCTTATCATATTGAGACTGCAACATGATGCCATTGGTTCATCAGTCGAGCTTGGAGAGTGCTGTTGCTGCTTCTGTTCTGTTTAATGGCACCATGATAGCATCCTGTAAACAAATACCTGAACAACTTCTTTACTTTTATGTCAATATTTTAGATAATTTTTGTTAATTTTTCTTCCCAAAGATTTCTATTCTAAGCGCTCTCTCCAAAACTACTGAAAAACTGGAAATAAGAGTAGAGTTGGAAAATGTCAAGATAACAAAAATGAGCCATCACTAATGTCTTGCCTCTCCAGGAAATAACTTGTATTTGAGAGAGAAAGAGTAATGAACATGAACGATTCCTTGTCAAAGAGAAAAAGTAAAACTCAATTCACCGAGTCCAGCTTGTAGGTTGAAAGCATCTCTGTTAGAGCCTGCATATTTTGTAGTTGTGGTGAGACAGCTGCTCTACCAGTCCTCATGTTATAAAGATGGTAGAAATTACCTTTCCAATGCCCTTCATTATTGTCTGGTTGTGTTTACCTAGCCTTCATAACTTCTTTTAAAATGTATTGTTAATTTATAATATTAATTTGTAATAACATTTGCACTTTATTGTTTCTTGTTTGTTGTTACTCTGTAGCACTAAGATACATGAATAATTCCTGTATTGGTGCTGCATTCCACAGTCTGTATGATTCTGATGCCTACTGATAAAAATAAACAGCTAGTATGCTAAAAGAACATTAAGTAGAATTGAAGTCTACTCAGTTTATAGACTCTTAGAAAACTGTTAGGATTGCAAGTAAAACAAATGTTAAAAACCTATAAACATTTAAGCTCCTAAATATGAATTTGTACATATCTGACTAAGCTTTCAGGTGTACTATGATCAGATGCATTATCCTGAGATTGCTGGACAATTGTTTCCCTCTCATTTTATCTTTTACTCTTGATTATGTATTACCTTTCCCTTATTTTGAGGTATACTTATATACAATTCCATTCATTCTTGCTTAGGGCTGTAATATATTTTGAAACATAGTCATGCATACTAAAAAAAATATCAGCTTGGTCCTTATTACTGTACCAGAGTAGCATCTACTCTGTCTTCCCATTTGGCTTTGCTTGCCTACCTAAAAAAAATGCTTGTTAAGTTCCTTGCTTGGAAATACTGTCTTATTCATTGACTTAGTTGTTTTTTAAGGAAAAAAAATCTCTGGGTAGGAGTGCTAGTAATCTTTCTCTTCTACCACTGTATTCTCTGAAATACTTTATTTGATTCTATTTGTTCTCCAGAATACCTGTGTTTAGGTAGTGACTCATTAGCCTGGATTCCCTGATGCAGGTTGCTGGTTTGGTGGACATGCTCATGCTGTTTTACACTAGAATTTTTCCCTTGCATGTTGATTCAGGATGGCTATTTAGAAGATAATGTTTGAAATGTTCATAACACTTCTTTCTTTTATTTCCTTTATGATGCAGTTGTAAAAATGTCAACTCTCATGCCTCTCTGGAAGAGTTTTAATAAGCATTTTGTGATTATTTTTCCTACTCTCTCTTCCTGCCATAAGTTATGAAATCTTTAATAGTCATTAGTACTGAAATAGTGTGTTGGTTCTAGTAAACCTGTCCAATGTAAGCTGAGTTATATTAATTATATCTAAAAACCAAGAGTATTTTTTTTATATTTGTTTTCTAATTCAATTCTTCCCCTTCTTCCTTGGGGACTGGAAACTAAAAATATGTCGAACTGTACAGATTGTTCTAATTGCTAAGGACCATTTCCTTATTTCTATAAGGACTTGCTGTGGGAGCAGCTCTAAGTTGACAGAAGGGCAAATTTTTGGCAGAATAGAAGTTTTTCAGCTAATACCAGATCAGAAGAGCATCTGTCCCAAATAGACTGCTGGAAGAAAAAAAACCGCCCTTTTGAGAGTTAAGAGTTTTGTATCCCAGTGTTAATATGCTTGCTACCACATGATCAGTAATGGCAACTGAGCACTTGTTGGATTGAGAGCCTTGGAATAGCAATTGCATTTAAGTTCATCCCAACAGTGTAAGATAGTAGGACACTTACAAGGCAAACGGGACCCACGAATGTAAAAAATATTTGGGAAGGCTTTTGTTTAACACTACAGAACCTAGCCATTTTGTCAAAATGACTTGGAAGTATAGTTTCTTGAATTTCAGTGGTTAAGAAATAGATGTTGTTGGCTTAAATGAAATTTGAGAAGTTTATTGATGTTAGAATACCAACTTCTAATATAAGTCCTGAAAGGTTTAAAAATGTATATTATAAATAAATCTCTTTCCAGGCACAGTATATGTTTTTCCTACAGCAGTGAAATGCAAACAGATGTACTTTGCTATTGTAGCCCAAACTTCTTTAAAAATGTTATCCAAAACCTAACTTTGTGAATTATTCTGGTGTGAATTTGGATTAGTGGATCACATTATTTTCCCTATCCCCACAGCAAATACCTTGTGTGCCACAGTTCATGTTACTGGGGTAAATGTTTTCAGAGCATTTGAACATTGTGATATTTGTTAGCAGTATGGGAGTTTAAAGCAAGGAAGTTGGGCTTTTGGTTAGATACAAGACTGAGAACCAGAAGGTTAAGTCCTGTTCTTGGCTCTGCCTCCAGACTTTCCTGTATGACCTGGAGCAAATCATTTGGTCACCCTGAGGCTTTATGTTCTGCACCTATAAACAGGTGAAAAGTAAATTCTGCAAATACTTACCAGTGGGGACTTGTTAGTGGCAAGAATGTTGTCATGGTGCTTGGAATGCTGAAAAGGAAGGTACCAGATAAAGGCAAAACACATATTGTTGTTCTTCCTTTTCCAGGTTCAAAAGCACAATTTAAGAAGAGTCTCTTAAAGTCACTGTTTCCTTAAGCTTTTAATGTGTTTGTCATCAGATGTAAACACAATCTTTTTTGCCTCTGGCTTTCATTTCTTACTCCTCAGGAAAATCTCAGTGTCATGAGTTATAACTGGTCCACATGTTTTTGCTAATTGCTATTTTATGGCATTTTATAAAAATGAAGAATAATTAAGTATTTAGAGGGACTGGGCAGTCAAAAGGGTAGCTTCTGGACAATTCATGAAATAGTCGGTGCCTTTTAATGGTAGGGTACTCCCTCTGCTCATGAATTATTCATTTTAATGCTTTTGTTATAATGGCGACAGTGTTCAATTTGTGAGGCTGTTCTGTGATAGCTTTCCTCTGCTGAAATACTGCATAGCAGCAGCTATCATTTGTTTTAGAAACTAATGTATCTAAGTCGATAACATACTGAGTAAATGGGTTTTCATGATCAAGAAAATGAGAAAAGGCAAAGATTAAAAACATTACAGCTGAGAAGGTCTGTTTTGCTGAATGTTTCATTTAGATTGTTTACTTTTTTGGGAACCATTTAGGGAAATCATTTGAAATAAATATTTTTATTGATTCTTGTGTTTAGTATTAAATGCAAATTACATCTATAACAATGACGCATCAGTGTCATTGCTCTGTATAGCACTGTGCAATGAAAGGCAGTTTGAAAGCAATCATTGTACGTAAATATATTAAGTTTTTCTTAAAATTAATGTTTAACGGTCTCTTTGAAACAGTTTTTAAGACGAAACATAACATAACCACAGAACCCACACAGAAAATGTATCTGAGTCATGTGTATACAGAAATAAAAGTTTCTTTGTGGTATCTAATATCAGTCTTTCGTTAAAGCATGGACTTTCCTAAAACAGAAATTCCAGTGCAAATGGTTAAGGGTTCTCTTCCCCTCCTCCTCCCTACCCTTTTCTTATGCTGACTTAAGTCAGTGAGTCTAGCAGAGTACATTAGGGACGGTCCCTGCGCAAAGCGGGGAATTCAGCATTGGGGACTACACGGTACTGGTTTGAATGGACAGAAGCATACGCTCAAGTACAGTGCTGTCTCTGTGTAATGCGATTTAAAAAGTGGCATTTTCTCTTAAACTGTATATGTTCTCCTAAAACGCCTTCAAGCAGTAGATAAGCGTGGGGCGGGGGGGGGGGGGGGGGGGAGGAGGGAGAGAGACGGAAACAGTGAGCAGATAGATGAACGATTAGGTCATTTGGATTAGGAATGAGGGTTTTTCACACTGAACTCTCTTCTCGTCCCTTTCTGATCAGATTTTCTACATACACAGGGTTGAAACTGCGTAAAGAAACTCCGTAGATGGATATGGTTGCAGAACTGTAAGGAGTATTGAACAAGAGGAAAGCTTGAATTGAAAGTATATGTGGTTTAGGAGAATGTGAATCATGCAGTATTACTTTCACTTTTTCTAGGCTTCTATTTCCTATGAGCAAACCATCAGGGAGATAGAAGTTCTGATTTAGATAATGTCTTGCAGTCTTTGGAATAACACATTCTGTTGAAGGGGGAGTCCTTTCTACGAAGGTCACGCTCTATAAGCAGAGAAGTTTCCCTGCTGCCCACGTTCGCATTCTTTCTGCTGTGAATGTCAACTCTGGGCGTATTCCCGAGGATTTTTCTTATGTTTAGGTGGCTACACCACGTAAAATGGGAGCACCGATAGGAACCCCTCCTTTCCTTTTTCCTGTAGCTTTGCCCAGACCATTCTATGTTAGCATGGTAGTGGTACAAAGTGTGTGGTCTTTCAGCTCTGACTAATGCATTTTGTGCTGTGTGACTGAAAATGCCTCATAGTCTGCCAGGGCTGACTGAGGGTTGTGGAATGTGGTGCCTTTTCTCTCTTTCTCTCCGATTTCTCTCCCCCACCCCGTCCTCAGTAGAAGTGTGTAGGCAGCTTGTGGAGAAACCTCAAGACGCAGGGGAAACGCTTGCATGTTGTGGAATGCGGCTTCCCCTGGGAGACCCCAGCCAGGCAGGCGGTGAATGAGCAAAGTTGAAGAATGAAAAACGGAGGAGGTTAGAGGGAGAGAGAGAGATAGGAAAGAGTGAGAGAGGAAGAAGGAAGGAGATGGGAACAGAGGGGCCCATTTCCCTTTTTTTCTGAAGCAATGACAGCTGGTTCTGACTCACATGACAAAGTGCTATGGAGAGTAGTATTTAAGCTTGAAGCCAGCTAGCAAAGATGGTCAGCTGATTTCACCCCCCACCCTCCAGGCTTTAGTCAGGTGATCAGTGATGACTAATCAGCCCACCAAGAAGGTGCTTCAGAGCACAGGTAAGAGAGAAGCTATCTACACATTATTACATGTAACTTGGGGGGGGGGAAGGAGGGGAAGATGACAGGTCTAACACTGTTTGAATCTTTTTTTTAAAAAAAAAAAATGTGTAACACTTTCTTTTAATGCTACTACTTTCTCTATTCAGTCTTGGGTTTTTTTGTGTGTTTGTTTCTTGAGTTTTTCCCCCCTCTAAATGTGTCTTTAATTATAGTCTGTACAAAAGCTTTATTGGAAAAAAGACCTATTGTCTGTTGCTAAATATAGTCCTGGGTATTGTGTGAATGTTGCATTCTGTTACTTTTTTGAATAAAATAACTTTCCTTATGCCAGTGTGTCAAATGCATGCTTAGAGGGGAATTCCCAAATACTTAAACTGTGACTCATATTTAAAAAAAAAAAAAAAGATCAGTGCAACAGTTCAGGATGAAAAACTCTTTTCTGTCTTAGGTAGCTTCTTTTTTGTGTAGGTAGCTAAATAAATCTTTTTTTTAAAAAAAAGAAAAGGGGGGGGGGAGTGAGAGAGATATGTAAATGCTGAAACAATTATAACTCTGCTAACCAGAACCCTAAGCGTATAGTGGAGGCTAAACGAATGATGAGAGAGGAAGCTTCTTAAAATGCTCTCAGCTTCATACTGCTTTTCTTCCATTGCTTGTGTCCCAGAACTTAATGAAAGAGTCTTCTCAGGCTTTTGGGGTGCCTCAAAGAACTCTGAGTCCCTAATTCTTTTTATGAGGTCTTAGAAAAACTTTGATCCATGTAAGTAAATGAACAAATTTGAAATAAAAATGCCTAGTGAGTGTGATGGATGAAAGTGGTTGCCAGCTGGTTGTATGCCTGGCTATTGTGCCACTGTTCACTTTAAGTATAACCATGTAATATGTTCTTCATTGCCATTACTTCTCTGCCTTATTAAAAGATCTTGGAGACTCCCCAAGATCTGGAATGACTCACACTCAAAGATGCATTCAGGAGTTTTTAAGATGAGAGGCAAGTGTTCCCAGCTCCCACCTGTAGCTCTGAATCTCTCATCGTGGGCTAGAAATGAAGAAGAGTTTATTTTGCTGAACTGTTGTAGAAACTTCTGTATTTTACTGATCACCTTATTACTGTCTACTCTTCTGCAGTATTCAAATAAAAAATTACGAGATAGGACTTTCTCCTGTCCTATGCAGTGTCTTGTAAGCTGTTGGTGCTATACACAAGAGGAATGAAGATGCATACCTTTCTGATTACTTTTTTTTTTATTTCATGTTGTTTTTCTTTTCTCATTGTTAAAATGTTTCTGCATTGTTCAAGTTGTTTCTACTCAAGGCAAGCTGACTGTAGAATATTAGCATTGTCTTGTAGCAACAGCCAGGTGTTTAGATGCTTAGGTTAAGTGAGGTTGTATCTGGGGGAAGGACAACTTAGAATGGAGTAGTGAGATAGGTGAAAGTCTGTTGGTGCTGATCTCAGGGGAACTTTATTCCATGCAAGTCTGAGGAAATGCCCAGCTTCAAGTGGTGGAACAGAAGTGTATTTGCAAGATGCATAGGAAGAATCAAACAGGTTGATAGTGGTAGTAATGTATTCACAGAAACAAACGAGGCTGTAAAGTTGGGTTTGTACTAGGTCGTGGTGTGGGGAGCATTCTTAAGTTTCGAATAGTCTTTGGCAAATCAAGCAGCAGTGGATAACAGAGGTGGGGAAGGGAATGGTTCTGTGCCAAAGGAACTGTAGTTTCTTGTAGGGTAGGTCCTTGGAGTAGTCACCGGTGAAGTAGTTGTCCACTAACAGATTTGGAGACATTCTTTTCCCCTTTTTAGGGGAAGAGAGGAGTAAAGGTTTCCTGAGGTGAGGAATGATTAGTGAAGTGAAACACTGTCAGGCAATAATTATGCCGGTTAGCAGAGATTGCCTTAAAGAGACTGGTCTGCTTGCAGCAAGGGATCGACAAGGAAGCACTACCTCTTCAGTGTACCATTTCTCACTAAAAATTGGGAATTGCATGAGCTTAGGGTTCTGGAGATATAAGGTCTCAGGTTTGGAAGTACCTTAATTTCATATAATAAGCAGTCCTGCGTTGGCTTCATCTTAAGTAAAATGATCTTTTGTGAGTGGATGCAGATTTCTGTACGTTTAGTGCTGTCATCCTTAGGAGAATCCCTGGCAGGTGGGCTTGTCTGTGGCTATCTCCTTGAGAAATGCTGTTGGTGCACCAGCATGAATGGGACAGTTCATATTCTTACCTACAGGTACTGCTGTACAACATGGGAGAGGAACAGACATGGAAAACTGGAATAGGTAAACATAGAACTGTTTCAAAGTAACTATTTCTCTTCCTCATTTTTGTTGCCTAGGTAGGATTGGGTAGTTGTAAACTGGGTTTAGGTGATTTCATGGTGTTTTTTGTTGTTTTTTTTTTTATCTATGGGTTTTCTTTAATTTATTGATGGTCTAAGCATTGACATCTTTGACTTTGGACGAAGTAGCCTGTCTAGTTTAATGTATCTCAAAGGTAGGAAATAATTCAAGTTTAGGTGTATTTCTGACTTTTGATTTGTGCTTTTAATATGTTTGCATCTGAAGAGAAGGGCTTGCTTGAAATAGCTCAGGTGTAGTTCCGAAATTACCACTTACTGATGTTGGAATATCTCTTTTGAAATAATTTCTGACTTACGGTCTCTTTAGGTCATGTTTACTTAACCCTAGCACTGTCTAATGATCATGGTTCCCTTGAAGCTCAGTAGAAAAAAAATTAATAACTTGTCTGCAAGTGTGGAACTGAATCTATGTATATAGCATTATAAAAGATTTACCATAGTGTAGCAGAAGAAAAATCAAGAGTTTATCAGCTGAACTGGGTTTTTGCAACAAACTGAGCTTTTAATATCTCTAAGTATAGTCACTTTCATAGATAAAAATCAGTTTAAGAGTCTAAAGAAGAAGCATGCAGGAAAGAATATCTGAATCACATTACATTCATTTTAATGAAGTATTTATTATAATGGAGAGCTTTACTACATGTTTTCTCATTGTTTGATTAACTTTGGGGAATGAAAACCACAGTTTTGGGGGCTTTGTTACTAGACCCTGCCATTACTCATTGTAGTGGGATCTCTGTGGATGTTTTTCAGGGTTAAATTTAACACCAAAACAGTTGATACTGAAGTGTTACATCCCACTTGTATTTCTGTGGGACATTTGTTTAATTGTTCACAAAGCAAAACTCTTCTTTCCCGTCTTAGTTTTGAGCAGAAATCTTGGTCCCTCGGAACCTGGAAATCCTACTCCAGAAGTTTAGGCTCACATAAATCTCTTGAGACATGAGTTGCTGTTAAAACTCAAATATCAATACTATATTGATACAGTAATGCTGTATCAATCTCGCCTTGTGCTGCTGCTATCCTTACGCGCAAAAAACCCCCCCTTCCTGTAGCTTTGAGAGCCTCTGAAGCACTCCTTTATAATCTATCGGGTGGGTCTAATTTTTAAGTTTTGCTAAAGCTTAGTGCTTTCGGTCGTTGTTACCGCAAACTGAGCGGGGCCGCGCGCGGCCGCAGCCCTGCCCGAGCGCTTCGCCGTCGCGCCGCCGGGGAAGGGGGAGGCGCCACCTGGCGGTGCCCGGCGCCGCCGGCCCGCTAGCGGCGGGCGCCCGCGGAGGCCGCCGCGGGCTGCGCGGGGCTGGCCGGGCGGGCGGTCGGTCTTCCGCTTCTGCAGGGAACCTCTGTAGTTGGAAGACTTTAAACCTGGGGAGTTGTGGTCTAGACTTACACCCGCTTTGGTTGTTAAACCGGAGGCAGCCCGAGCGACTTCGCTGTCTCTCCGATTTCTCGCTTTGCCCTGTATTTCGTGCGTGTTGCTTACGAGTGCAGCTTGCATGATGTAAGGTACTGCAAGGACTGATTGTATGTAAACTCGTACTTAAAGAAAAATCCGCCTCTTGATGGTGTTACCTTTGAAACAATAAAAGAAGACTCTAAGTCTTCATATAGGTACTGAAATGTGGCAATACTATTAGCAACCCAAATTAAGTCTTGATGCAGAATTATATGAGAAGAATCATTTTTAATCTGCCTAGATAACAAACACACTTTCCAGTTACAAACTTCCCAGAATGCACTCGACCAAAACAAAATGTTCTAAATATCCAAAGTGTCCTAAATGAAGTGTTTCACATTAATATTTAACGTGAATATATGTGAGCTACTTCCCAAATCAATTTTGTCGTACCTCTTAGCAGCTGAGAAGTGGAAAAAACAAAAGTAGTTATCTTTTGACTGTATGCATTGATAGAAATAATAAGCTTCTGAAATAATGATGAGCTCTGACACTTAATCACTGTTTATGATGAATGATTACTCAGAAGTGAAAGTCCTGCCACAACATGCTTGTACTTCAGCTGAAAGCAGTCATCGCAGTCCATTATCTAAACCTCAGTTATATGGTCTGAATATCCAGTAAGTTCATCTTGGGAAAGGAATAAACAGTACTATATTTGGTATTATAATGCCTCTATACTTTTGGAGCATATTAAGAAAAAAGTGGATAATCTATAAAATGCAAGAGCTAAATGCATGGAACTGCTTGCACAGGACTTGTCACTGGCAGCTTTCCACTGTTTCCACCTGCCACTGCAGGCAGTACTTTGGCCGACGTGAGAGCACCGTCGTCTCTGGTGTGCTGTGGAAAGCGATGAGAAGGATTCCTCTGAGCTTGAACACAGAGCGTGCCATCACAAGCATCATAAATGTCACTTGCTATAAAGTTATTAAAGAAAATGAAGTATGAAAAGACCTCGTAAGTGATGCTAACGATGTGCAAAATTCCTCAGTAAAATTAGGGCTCAGAACTTGTTCATGGAAAGCAGAATGAGAGTGAAATGGACAATAAAAATATACATGTGCTGCAATTTGGATGGAGCAAACAGTGGATCTTGATACTGTTTTTCCTAATGATTCACATTGTAGCTGGCTTTATGGTGAATCACCTTTTCTGAGGAATTTGTTTGGAGTGTGCAAGTGCATGTGTGTACGTGTGAGTATATGCGTTTAATAATACTATATCAATTTGTCATTTATAAAAAGTGAACATGAGTAAGCCTCAAAATACAATTGAGGCTAGTAATTTATGTCTTAACAGGAATAATCAGAGCATGCGTGTTAGGGGCACTTTCCCAAGTGCTGTGTTCCAAGTTTATTGGTATTATTGGATATTCTGAAGTTCATACTTAGTTTGTTAACCAGTTAGTGTTCATACCAACAGAAGCAACATATGACCAGTTAATATAGTTTGTACTATGCAGTACCACTGCTGAAGATGTTTCCCTAAGAATTTTTTTCCTTAATAAAGGCCTATTTTGAATTGCAAATCTTCTGTTTCGTCTCAGTAATATAATCTCAAGGCCTTCTCTTCAAAATGTTTTGTCCTCATTTATATAATTAAATAGCTGAGTGTGCATTTGATGATGGATGAGTTTTAATCCTCTAAACTGTATATTGTCATTGGTGATGCAAATTTATGACTCTCCAAGGAAGACTAGGCTGCTGCCCACTGCTTAAGAGCTTCTGGGTAGGAACTGTTGCTCTTCAGAATGAGGTACGTGGTTTTGTTCTTGCTCTTTAAATCTACAGGAGGTTTGCTCATGATGAAAAGCCAGATCTGAAGTGTTGCCCTGAATTTTGCCTGTCCACGTAGGCAGCTATGGATTTGATTGTGTTTTAATCTGTGCGTGCTCAAACTGTACAGCTGGTTCTGAACAATGGCTACATGAGATCGATTATTGACTACTTGATATCACGACTTTATAGGACTGCGTATTTTTCCAAAGAATATTGAAGCAATTAATTTCAGTGATTCTCTAAATGATCTCCTCTAAGATGGATTCTTTACTGAGTGCTGCTATAAGAAAGAACTTATGATTTCAGTTATAATGAAAGACTTCCCTATAACTCAGCCCCTTCCCCTGCTCACTGAAATCCTGTTCTTTTGAAGAAAAATGAGCCATAAAGTTAAAGCTTTTCACTGAAAGTTGTGAGTTGTACACAGCTGCTGTGCAAACTGTTGTCTGATAAAGGATGTACTTTGCAAGCTAAAGCTGATTACTCTCCTGAATTCAAGGCAAGTCTTGTTTTAGAGCTGTTCACTGGTCTTGCAAAAACTCTTTGTGGGTGCTGATGGAAATGCTTCCTAAGATGATGTTTAAGGGGGGAGAGGAGGGCCCACCCAAAACACTATCCCTTGGGAGGAGGGTTTAGCTCGGCAAGTAACATCGCTGGTGATGGTGTCGGTGTTGCGGTCGCGGTGTGCCTGGGGTTATCGGGAGGGTGTTTTCCTGAAGCTGCTTTAGCCACGCACCGGGGCAAGCGCGGCCGCGGGGTGCCGCGCCGCTCGCCGGGCCGCCGGCTGCGCGAAGGGGCCGCGGCGGCGGCGGAGCCCGCGTCGCCGTCGGCGGACGCCGCGGGTTTTCGAGCAGGGCGGGTTTCAGGATGCTGGGCGTGTGGAGTGCGTGGGCAGCGGCTCTTAAACGGCGGTGGGTGGAGATTACAGCAGTTCATCTGCTTCTTCCTCCGACACCTTTTAAAGATACAGCCCACGAGGTGGTTTAGGGGGTTGTGCCAACTGCTGCGGGAGTAATCTTGCGTTCAATCTCAAGAGTTATGTTGCCTCGGTGCAAAAATAGAAGCAAGTTCTGAGCGAAATCTAAAGGTTCTCCGCATTAGCCCCCCTTTCCCCCCCCCCCCCCCGCAGTTCCCGTGCCGAAATGAAGCATTGCTTTGGTCGAAGGCTTTGGATTTCACAGTAACTTTACGTGAATTTATATATAAAGTGCTTTCAGAAAGCAGAGCCTTGTAAGTAACATCTTGGGGTAAGAATTGTCCTTTTTAGTCCTAGCCAAAATGGAAAAAGATGTATTTTTTTTCCCTTTTGATTTTTCTTAGCTCTTATTCTGTCTTGCCGCAGTTATGAATGTATTCTGTGTTCAGTATTTTTGCAAGCATTTGGCTCAAAAGTGGTGAACAGCTTGTTCACCTTGGTGCCTGTTTCCCCCTGAAGCGCATAGCATTTTTTTTTATTTTAAAGGAATAACAAGGATTTGCTTCTAACTAACAGAAAATGTTTTCTTATTTAAAGTTCTTTCAGTTATAGAATTACAAAATAATATCAATTGCCTGCTTTTTTTTTTTCCTCCTCTGTAAAATGCTTAGAAGTTGTTATGGTTAAAATACTTGTTTTTTAATTTATTCATCATCAGTACTGTTTGAGTTTGAGAAAATACAGAGATATAGTGGGTTACAGTGTTTGAGGCTTCCTTCCCTCCCACCCTGGACCCCCTTTTCTTAGGGTTATTCTTCAATTAGCAATGTCCAGTTAGTCAGTTCCTGAGCGGACAGACTGATTAGATTCCAACTTTATAAATGTTACTGCATGTTATGACCAGTCTGGAGTAATAACGGATGACAGTATAACATTCAGTCAGGGAGGATGTCCGAACAATTTCAGTACAACTATGCTATGTGTTTTTAGGGGAGACATATGTGTTTTTCAAAAATGAAGAACTTTGTAAATGCAAAAAAAAAAAAATCTGCTGGAGGAATGTAGCATTATTTTTTCCAAGGAATAAATGGACAAAATCTTAAGAGATGGCTTCTTCTCCTAATTAAATACTGTGATCTGTATAATATCATACCTTCATTTTGAGGTTTGTAGGCTTCCTTAGTGCTTCTGAAAGATCTTATCCTTAGTTTTGGGGCATTTTGTAACCGTTACCTTCTGGGGGTGTTAAACTAGACAGAAAAGTGAACTGTGGATTGACACTTTCAAAAAACAAATGAGGCAGTACCAACCCTGCAATATTGTAGATGCTGAGATATTGAGTGGCACTTGTCCTTATAATATTGACTGAAATGTGTTTATTCTTTGTTACTTTAAGCACAAACATTGTGTCTCAAATTATTTTAACCTTATTGGAAAAACATAAGCAATTCATAGACCAATGATGATGATGTTCCTCTGCTCTTTAACATAATTATTTAACATATGTGTTTGACATTCCAAAGCTTTAAGTGAAATTAGTCTCTCTTTAGTGTGTACCACTACATTTTAAGTATACGCCAGTATATTTTGGGTTTTGTGTAGTGGAAGAGGAGAGCAAGTAACATTTGAAAAGTATCATGGCTTGCCTGCAAGTATACAAATGCTACCATATGTCTGGAGGTTTTACATCATTTATTAAGATGAGAAAATAACCTAATTGTTCATCCTTTGGATAAGACTAAAACTTAAAAATGAAGTGCTGTTTCTCTGAGAATGGTGTCCTGCAGTCCATTCAGTATCTGAGAGGTAGAGGTAATCAGCATTTGCTGTGGATGCAATATTGTAAAATAGCAATTCCACAGATACTGGAACTTCAAGTATTTTTTTTAAGGTACTGTGTGAATAGTAATACTTCAGTGCATAGGACAGTCTGTCTTTCAGAGTTGAGTAAGAAGACATTTTAAAAGAAATTTGTTACAATAGATTTTTTATCTAACATATTTCTGAGAAAGCAGGTTACTTGTGGAGATGCTTCTTTAAGTAGTTAGCTGTCCTGGATTTAAATGCAGGACAATCAAAGGTTGCAGGAAATCAGAAGTTCTTAAATGACTTCTATGTGTAGATGGAGCCTGTAGACAGCATGCTGTTCGTGGCTACCAACATGGAAGAGAACTAAGTGTGGATCCTACATGTGCAGTGATGTCTGCCTGCTTTTGGAATTAGTTCTTGGAGGGAGTCCTGAGGCATTTAGCTAAAGGATCTTCCTTTTGAAAGAGAATAATTTAAGGGTTGAGGAGAAAGTGGTGTTTAGTAACTGGAATGATGATGTCCTAAAAGTGAAAAAGAGAAGGTACTTTGGTTGTTTGTCTACTTTGGAAAGGTTTGGTAACTCTTGTGCCTGCATTTTCCCAATGGAGGCTTGTGAATTAGGCAGTTGAGCAAGCAGGGGTCTTGGAGTCTGGTGAAAGTCACTATGGCATTTCTGAGAGTACTGGCCAAATGAATGTTTCAAAGCTTGTACATAGTTTCTGGAAGTTTAAGGAATTATTCAAGTTAGACCATTTAATTGCAATAACACAAGCTGGCAATATGTTGCAGTCATTACTGTATCTTGTGTATTGTACCCTTTCTGGATGTATTTGCTTTCTGAGAAACCTTTATAAGAGTTATCTTAGATTGTCAGAGCTAACTCTATCCGGAGGCACGGTATGCACTCAGAAGAAGAGGGGAAA
Organism: Rhea pennata; assembly: GCF_028389875.1. Classification (NCBI taxonomy): domain Eukaryota; kingdom Metazoa; phylum Chordata; class Aves; order Rheiformes; family Rheidae; genus Rhea; species Rhea pennata. The sequence continues at coordinate 122,887,155 of NC_084663.1, forward strand.
GTTTCTCCTGGTTGTGTATGTGTGGGGAGAGCCAGGCCAGCAACTGTGGGGGTTCTTCTCCTGGGAACTTTCTCTGGCACCCCAGGCAGCAGCCTGCCCAAGAGATTACCTGGGGTCCCAAAGTGCCTGTGACATGACTCCCTCTATAAAGGGGATGGATACATAAGGGAATTTCTTCTGGAATTTGTGTGTGTGTGTCTCTCTCCCCGTGCTCTCTAGCACACTCTCACACTCATACTCTGCTGGTCCATCCTCTAATTACAGGTTTATAGGACTTCTATAGGAGTGTCTCACAACTCTCCCTGTGTGTGCAGGGGGTCTTGTTATTAATCAGACAGGGTTTGTGGGATGTTCTCTTCTGCTGCCACTTCTGCCTTGTTTCCAGGCTCTCCCTGAGGGACTCAAGTCGAAGGGCCCCACCAGCCCAACCCCTGCCGTACTGTGCTGAATGCAAAGCAGACAGTGTTGAGGGTGAGGCAATATCTGCTCCTTCCCCAACTCTTTCCTAGCCAACTCCCTAAAAGATACCTACTAGGACAAGATAGATGGGTTAGAGTAGAAGATACTGCTGGAGTACTTTTTGTTTGGAAATGAAGATTTCTGTTGGGCTGTTCTCTGTGTTTGTGAGTGAAGTAACTCTTCAAGATATCATCTATGATTAATTTTTGCTAGTGAAGAGGATATTCCAAAGCAGATGTTATCCACAGTCATATATCATAGCAGTCAAGGTATAACATAGTGAATGTACCCAGAGCTGGCTGTTCAAGCAGTAGGTGTTGTCCCTGGTTAAATGCCTGATTGCTAGGCAGATCTGAGTTCTGGGTCACCTGGCAGCCCTGTTTTCTGTGCTTGGTTGGCAGTGTCTTAGTGGGGATTGAGGCTGTTTATGGAAGCTAAGGACTATGGAGCAGGAAGTTAAGTGTCTCAGCTCTGCACTGGAAGAAGCTGGCTCTGGCTAGGACTGAGGCTGTGTGTACATGTCTTTTCCAGGTGAAAACTTTTTGGGGAATTCTTTGAGTCGGGCTCCCTACCCTTTTGTGGGGCAACTTCACATGATTCACAGGGGTTGCACAGAGTGGTAGTACAGACCAGGCTCTAGTGCACTGCCTAGTAAGACTTGTGTTGGCAGATTTGGTCAACCTTTTTCAGGATTACTCTATGGTGCACAGTTGTGTGCCATGCCAGGGGGTATCCACTTGGACCTTTCACTTTCCATTTCTCTTCCAACTGGGGCACCTTCAAAATGTCTCTGGGTACAGTCAGGGAATTCGGACTTGACAGTGTTGCTGGAAGCATAGTAACTAGGGGAGTGAAAATGCAGTCCTGCTTAGCAGGATGGAACTATTGTTAGCTAACTGCTCATACTGAATAACACTGTGCCGCCATTCTGTTACTCTTTAACACAATCCACTTGCAATCCAAAATATGCTGTTGGAAGAGTGAATTGATGTATTACTTTGAGGGAGCTATAAATTTTCCTCCTAACTGCAAATTCTGCATGCAGTAAGGCAGTACAGGAAGGAGATTCCTTTCTAAATTCCCAGTCAGCTGAACCCTGTACACACAGTGAGACCACTGTTTCCTAAAACTTAATATGTCCACATTCTTAAAAGGGCTCCAGAATTACACTCTGCAGTAAGTGGAAGGGTGGATGAAGAGATAACAGGAAACCTGCTGTTACTTTTGATGCAACATGAATCTCATTGTCTAAACTTTTGGCAAAGGAAAGCACTGTGTGAATCTGAAAATAGAATTTCTTTAAACTGTCCTAAGTAAAAACAATGTGCTTGTCAATAACCGACAATGTTTTGTTCTATTATCCAATATTAAGTCAAAGCTGAAGTTTGTCTTCTAGGAAGAACTCTTATCACAGCCGCTCCCCCTGCTAATCTCAAGTTATTTGTCTTTTTTCCTGCTTTTTTTATTCTTAAAAATCTTTGACTCTAGATTTTAAGAGTAGAAAGTATATTTCAGGTCATTCTTGTATGTCATGCAAAAATATTGGTGTATTATCAAAGCTGTATGGAGGTTATTCAATGCAGTTGAGTAACTGCAAGGTATCTATACTTTTCATGTGACTCTAGATTCTGAGGAATTCCATATTGGCATTCGTAACATTCGTAGCATTTCTGAACCTTTGGGCCAAAGGAGTTAAGATTGGACACCTTTTAATAATGCTTTTTTCCCCCCTCCCAGTAATAGAGCTTGATTTGTTTGAACTTTAACTGTTGGAGTGGAAAAGAACAGGCCACCTACCATTTTTCTCAGCTGAGAGAATTTACGTGGAATTACCGCATGTAAACTCTAAATATGTTTCGATTGTTGAAGAACAAAGTGATCAAATTACATATTTGGATCCTCTGTAGTTATTCTGAAGATACAAGTATTGCTTGGTTTCAGTACTCTTGCTTTAGTGTGTAGGTTAGGGCTCTTCATAAACAAAATACAAACATTATCTTTATTACTCACAGTGCTGCTGCATACTTGCGGTTTAGATTTTGCCAACTACTTTCAATGTATAGCCACAGACTCTGTCTGGGTGGCATAAACAAAAACAAAGCCTTTCTGTTTCTAACATGACTTGTTTTTTAAATTAGGAGCATTAGTGTATCATTAGGTAGAGAGGTAAGAGTGTGCCTGTGTGTATGTGACTCTTCCATAGTCTGAAGTGGCAAAAAACCACATCAGAATAGACTAATATGCATCTTATTAACTGCAAGCACCCACGGCATGATTAATGCTCTACAAGAGAGACAGACAAGACTGTCTCGGCCCCAAGGAGCTTACAGGCTAGCGAGGATAAGACTTGCCTTGTAATTTAGGAGATGTGAAATTAATTTTTTGTTTATTGTTATTGTAACCCTTCTCCAGATGTAATTCTGGACTACAGAAACCATTGTACACGTGTGAATTATCCTGCTGTGGCTTTGCTAATCCATCCAAATCAAACACCACCTCTGTTCAGCTGTGTAAGGTACAAGATCAGAATTGGCTCTCTTCTATTTTAAGAACTCTTCTGGAAGATGCCTTCAAACCATTTTCAAATAACAAGTCTCAGAAATCATGGGCTTATTTAAATACTCATATGTGCATCCCTTCTGAACTCACCAAAAATCATAGTCTTGGAGTGCCTTGCAAAGTTAACAGGGCAGGAAAAAGTCTTACACCAGAGAGCAAGCAAGTGTGTTCTTAAGTCTATACTGTGCTCATGAGTTTTGAAGGGGGGACACCCCCCCATCCCCCAGTCTTCTGTGTTTCATTACGAGTTCAGTAGTGTATTGTGTCCTTGAGTTCAGAGCTGCAGTTTCCTCCCTTCCCTCAGCAACTTCCCATTCTTTTGCTTCATATGATTGGAGAAATAAGACACACAATCATGGAGAAATGTTTGCAGTTATTCTTTTGGTCATGCTCCCATCTCGTGCTTTAAATTATATTTGCAAATGCTGGCATTTTCAGATGGAATTTCCCATCAGTTTTTCTTGAAATATTTTGGCAATTCTAGAAATATGTAGTATGTGTGACTTCTGAAAGCAAAATAGGATTTTCAATAACTACTTTTAGAAGCATTTCCAGTATCGCTGAAGTAAGTAAGTATTGGCAATATATGTACTAATATAAAGCCATTGTGTTTGCAGGAGGTAGTCTACCAAAAATCTGTGATGTTTAAATAAATCCCAAATGATTTTGCAAAATGTATTAGTATGTTTTTATGTACTTGGATAGAAATTACTCTGCAGCCTTAGTCTGTTCTATAGCCAAAATGGCTAGGTAGCAGTCTCTGTTCCCCCCACCCCGCATGTACATATGTATGTATTTTTTTTTTTCTAGCAACTAATTTAAAGCCTGGTAGCTAAAACATACAAAAACCCTTGTATTATTATTTGAAACATGATAAGTTTCTGGGCTCCAAATGTGGATGCTTTCTGCTTAGTGGCTGGGAATGTTCCTGTTCCGAGCCATATTGATATCGAGTGGTTTTTGCAAAAGAAAGTGTTCTTTTTATTTCTGGAGCTGTTTGTCTAACACCTGCAAGAAATGGCAACTATTTGCTATGGGAAACTGGGAGCTAACTTTAGCAAGAAGCTTGTATCTTTTGGAGGAAAATTACCAGTCCTACTGAACTCTGCTGTTGTATGCCAAAATAAGGAGGAGGTGCATTTGAAGAGTTTGGTTTAGGAACAGTAGTTATGAAATAATTTAACCAGAGACCTATAAAACTCTGTGGTAATATATATACAGTTATGTTATAAATAAAGATGACCACTGGGCAACTACAGGTATGGTAAAGGTGCTAGTTGCATACTCTTTTTCAGGCTAACTTTTGGCAACTTGTGTTTTATTGCTACTTGGAACTTATTCTTTATTGTAAATAAGAACTGTAATTAGGGCAAGTCTGTCTTGGGGAAAGCTGGAGTGAACGGACCTCCCTTGAGAGTGTGATTAGAAAGACGAATTTCTAGCATACTGACTATATTACCACACCACCAAGCAGTTGCAGATATTGGTGGCTATGGTGTGGTACTGATCTCTTTGCAGACCTCAAAGCCTATGTTGGAGAGTGTTTCTCTCTTACAGAATGATTCCAGTGCAAGGTGTTGTCCGATAGTTCCTTAGTCCTGGCTGTTTTATTGGAAAGCATTCTTCTGGGTTACTTTGTTTCCTGCTAGGCATGTTATGAATGTGAAGTGGGGTTCTCTCAAGGCACTCTGTCCTCACTCTAAGTGACTTTGCTTACTCTTAAGGCTGTGATAATCTGAGTGTGACAAGTTTGAATATGCCTCTTGCCAAACACAGGTAAGTTGACTTGACTTTCCTGTTACTTGGCAGCAGACTGAGGTTTAGGTGAAACTGGGTACTGAATGACAATGAAAAAAAGGAGGGAGAATTTTGACAAGGTATTAAGGAAGTTGTCTTGCCAGTAAACTTAATGTCTGCCAGTGTCAGAGAGGGCCTGCCAGCAGGAGTTTCAAGGGAATCCTCGTGTGTTGTTGACCACAAAAATTTCTGACCATCCCTGTGCAGACATCCTATCTCTCAAGTATCTAATGCGACCTTTTGGTTTCAGCTTTTAAGCAGTAGTTTGACCCTTTTTGAAGACCTCTAGGAGACATCAACAGAAATGAAAGTGGCTTGCACATTTGCATAAACATAAGTAGGGTGCTGTCACTTGGCACCAGACAAGGACCTCTTCTCTCCACTGCAACTTGTACCAGTACTGCAAACTGTGTGAGTTGCCTTGCTGTTCACAGGCCAGTGTGAATGCTAATTCTGACCTGTTATGCCTCAGGGGGCTTGGGTCTGGGTACACAAGGGATCTGCTACTTTCTTTTTTTCCCCTCAAATATACCACTGGAAAGTCAAAGCAGCTGCAGGTTTCTCATCAGAAGTTTTCTATCTGTCTTGGAATTAAGTCTTTAAGTCTTGTGGTTCATCAATCAGCTGACTTCCAGGACACACGGTGTGAGAATCCTCTCTACACACTATTTTTGCTGGGCACATTCAAGAGAATTACCATGGGAAAGACCTGGAGCTGTTTAAGAGGAGGAATTGGTTCCAAATGATGTATTGCTTTATTTTGTTTTTAGGATAATGCATTAGAGATATTTTTCTCCCTGTTAAAAACTTAGAGGTAAAGGCTGTCTACCTTTTTAGTTACTGGAACCTTTGGTTTCTTGCCCAGTCCAAAGAAACATATATCCTTGTTTATCTATCTAGCTAATAGTTAATAATGTGTGGTTTTGTTTCCATGTTTCTATGTTGGCCTCTTTAGAAAAAGATTTTATGTTCTGAGCCCTTTATGGTTTTTTTTTTTTTTTTTTGATATCACATTTAACTGATTATTCCAATGCACAAAAATTCCCATTCCTAACACACACTTCTCTAAGACTTAATTTCACTCTTACAAGAAAAGGCAATCAAAGGGATGTTGAGTATTTTTCTCTATGCATATTTCATTAAATAGATTTTTTTTTTTTTTAATTGGAACGGCAGTAGGTCTGTGCTAAAGTGATAAAGCATGTATTCAATGCATCTTCATCCTCAGGCTGGCCTTAATTGACAAGATTATATGTGGTCTAGTATTTACTTTTTCATTATTAGCAGTAGTTTTCTTGCAACTGGGGCAAAAGGGCATCTAAAAGATGAAGATAGATTTTTGTTTTGAGATGCTAATCTGTAACAGGAAAAAAATAAAAGAGGAAGGTAACTGAAAGGTTTTAACTCCTGAGAATTCTTGTCATGAATTATATTGATTAACAGAATGGTTACATCTTGTGGCAGAAACTTTTTAGAAGGTGGCAGTATTGTAATTAATTTTTAGTCTGTGCCACATATTTGATGATAGCTCTGATTCATGCTATTATATTCTCTCTCTTCCTTCACCCACAGCAAAACAAATTTAATTTGATTCATACCCTTAAGAAAAAAAAAACTTGAAATTACTCACATGGTTATGATTCAGCTCTTGGCATAAAACCCTGTCCTCCTCCATCCTCCCCTTCTCCCACCCAAACCACCCCCACCCTCACCCACTGTATATTTATGTCACTGTAGTCCAAAAAGTTGAGTAGCTCTTAAAAACCAGAGCAAATGAAATCCTTCCCCAAACTGCTGTATTACTTATGTTGATATGAGTCTAATAAGACTTCCTTCTCGCAAGTGGTATAGAGGCAGCAGCACTCTGTTTTTTTATATTACTTTAACAGACAACAGGACTGGTTTAGTCTTGAGATGCAGTTGCTTTTAGCAGTTTAGCAAAGCTAAAGCAAGCTATGCTGCTCTGTAAAATTGCACAAGTTCTTGCATTCATGAGCCTGTCTTTTCAAAAACGAAACAAAACCAAAACCCCACAACTTAGAAATCACATATAGGGAATATTGTTGAATTATCAAAGAGTTTATCTTAACATTTTTGTCTTAATTTGTCATAATGTTCTCTTTTTTTTTAGATGTTAACAAGCTTTCACTAAGAAGAGATAAAAGCTGTATAGCTTTCATTATACACATTTATAGCAGTATGTCCTGTTCCCTACAACTTGTCAGATGCATCTTTATCTGGGTGATTGGCAATCTTTTATCTTAACATTCATACTTCCAGTGGTAGGTTAAGATCCTCTCCTACCCCTGCTTGCTGTTGTATCTCATGCACTGTGGTTTGTCATAGGCTCACTAAGAGCTGAAGCCTGAAGGCAACTCAAGTTCTGTGGGTTAGACACTAGAACCATTCAAAAAGAGTGATTTTTATACATAAAAAGGAGATGTTTACAGAGATTTGGTATTTAGAGGTGATGCAGTCCAACAATTCCAGTGGAAATCCGAAGCAGCTGAGTGTCTCTGAAAGCTGACACATGTGTTTATGTATATAACACTGAGCACAGAAGACTTCATGCACACTGAAGCTATGAATCAGTCACGGTGTGCACCACAACTTGTATAAGTTGGTGGGAAAGACTATTTTTAACCAAGCACACTAACAACCTTCCACTATGAAAGAGGCGAATGGGTAATAATAGGTAGAAATCAGAGTTAAAAATAAATAAATAAATGAGAGAGAGAGAGAGAGAGAGAGAGAAAAGGATTCTCAGAGCCTAGAGCCTAGATCACTTACACATGTGTCCAAGGACTCTGATTATGTGCTTGGTTCATATGTCTCTGACACTGCGCTATGCTATTCTAGGGGCTTCCAGTGCAATTAGCACTGTTCCTGAGGGGAAGCATAGAGGATGGAGCATCTGCTCTTTTCCCCAGCCCCAACGTAACTTCCATATTTTGAGTCCTGGGAACAGTGGTCTGCCTGCACAGTCTGTCTTTGTGGCCTTTTCCTCTCCCTTTCCTGCACTTTTGCTTTATGTCATATGGGATCTGTCTGGCTTGGACTAACTCCCTAGGAAATAGGAATTTCTAAGGTGTGGTAGATAGCCTTTGGCAGCACTGCAGGATGCCGAAACCTTGGCTGGATCGGGCCCTCTTTGTTCTCTTGCCCCGTGTCGTCGGCCAGCTGGCTCTTGCTTCAGATACCAGTGCAAAGCAGAGTAAAAGGAACTAAAGGGTCGTCTACCCTTTAGTTGTCATATTTGGACCAAGACACAACAGGGAAGGAGTCAGAAGGTAAGAGCAGGAAAACTTGCCTGTTGGCAGAAGAGAATTACTGCATATGGCAGGAAACAGCCTCTGCTGCAATAGTAAAGAAAAACAGGTTTGGTGTGGAAAGAGTCAGAAGAGAAAAACGTAAGAGACTAGGTGAGCATTTTGTCTGTGAGAATGCAGGAGTGAGATGAAGAGTGCCTTCTCGCATTCCACATTCTCCCCTTTCCTGGTTCAGGCTTTCTGTGTTAAAATGAAATATTTGTCTCCTAGAAAGTAAAATAGCCAGAATCCAGCTGAACTTTAGTCGTGCCGGCATAGTCGAGTTACTGAAACTACAGCGTTGCTGCTAGCAACCCAGTGATTTTGGATCCCATTTCTGCAGGAGGACAGAAGTTTAGCCCTCTAACCCTAATCCCTCTGCTGAAGGCTAAAATGTTGTCACCATAAATACACTGATTTTTTTTTTAATCCATGTTTCTTAACAGTGGGGTCAACAACGCAAGACATCTCTTGTTATTGGACATCAGCTGCTATTGTTTTTGAATGTTACGTTTGAGACACGTAGAGCATGGCTACAGATCCCCTAGCTCAGTGCTGGCTGGGGTGAGGTGTACAGTGTGCTGCAGGGCTGCAGCTTGGGACCAGGAGCTGGGAGCTTCTCGAGTGCAATTCGGTTCCTGATGGAAACTTCTGCGATGTTGGTCAAGTCATTTAACTGTTCCTGGCCTCTGTTTCCTTGTTTTCTAATAGAGTAAAGTCTACCATTTCATGGGGATGTTATGAGGATTTACCTTAAAATGTACTAAAATGTACTTTTGAGGTATTTATAATTGTTAATCAACTTTTCCATTATGGAGTACTTATGTTACTTGGCTGGGTTCAGTCCCACAAATGCTATACGTAGAATACTTTTGTTGAATATTTTATATTTGGCTCATCTAAGTCACAGTTTCCATTATAAAAGAATAATAAAAATATTTTTTAATCTAAAATATTTTCATGAAGAACCTCATACTAAATGATTTGGGAGAACTCATGATAAAATCATTAGGCTTATTTAGCTTATTAGAGTTGAAGGCAGATATGATTGCTGTCCACTAACAAGTTGCAGAATATAGGACTGAGGGCAGTTGTGGTATAGTAGAAAAGGAGGAAAAAACATTTTAAGCAAAGAGAGGGCAGCCATGATCACTTGATGTTGTGCCAGCAGCTGGCCCGGAATAAGCTTAGGATGGAAATTCAGAAGAAAGTTCCAAACCTTCAGAAGCAACTTCTGAACAACTTTTCAATCGCAGTAGCTGACAAAGTCATAGTTTTGAGGGTATTTTTTGTTTTGTTTTGTTCTTTTTCTTTTTTTAGATTGAAATAATACTTTCAAAAATGATTATAGATATTTGCTGTTTTTTGTTTTCTTTCCAGTCCTTATTTTCTTAGGCTACACCTGTTGTCTTAGGTCTCTTAAATTCTTTTATCTGTAATTAAACTTTCAGCTGGAAATGGGCAATATATCCCACATGTAATGTAAAATAAAAAACTCTTAAGTATTTTGAGATATATTTATTCACTGTGTCTCAAGAAGATGGAATGCGTAACTCTCCATAAACTAATCTGGTTGTCTCTTATTTAAGATCACTTAGTTAAAATTCATTACAGGATAAAGATAACAAATTGTACAGTATTCTGATAACTGTATTTTAATCAAATTATGACCATGAGCTTAAAGAAAAACAGCTAAAGGATTTAAACATATGAACCTTCTCTTTAAAAATGGCAGTAGATGAAAAAAATTGATCGGAAGTTTTATAAACACAGTGTGAGTGTGAAATTTTCTTTGGTCATCTGCCTTTAATTAAACATAACTTTTTGTTGTTGTTGTTAGCCTCGTGCTATTCTAGGATAGGATGTTTTTGTCATTTTATGGTTTCACTGGGCTATGGAATATTCCAAACAATTTGAAAATGTGGTTATATTAGTTTTCCCTTGGGTCTGACCTCAGTAAACTTATCTTGTGGTAAAACTCGGTTGCTCTGTCTTCATTGTGCTTTTCACCTCAATACGGTTGTTGGGTGTTTAGCGAGTATACGTTAAAAAAAAAAAAAAAAAAAGTGGCCGTGGGGTTGTGCGTCGTGTTGGGTTTTTCCCCTCGGCCCTGCAGAAGAGCTTTGAGTCATTGCTCCAGGAGGTCCCACTCGCCGGGGCTGAAGAGGGCTGTTGTTCTGTGCAAGGGGAGGGTGGGGGTGAGGCGCTTTGAGTCATCTCGCAGGGTTTGTCCTGGCATAGGTTTCCTGCCCAGAAATTGGGATTGGCAAGACTCGGCAGCAGCAGGCAGCCTTGCAGTTTTGCCCCTAACGGCATTTATTGCAGGCGTGCAATGTTCACGGCCATACGCGTTTCTTCGGGGTACAAAAAATGGAGATGAACCACAGCTCAGTTCTGTGTCTGGAGCAAGTGCTGAAGGTGCTGGAAGGTGTTGGCCTGTGTTCCTCGAGGGCTTGCGGGCAGGTGAGATTTGCAATGTTGCTGTTGAGTTAGAGTCTGCTTCTTATATATTATTCATATTTTGAGGAGTTGCTCCAAGAAAAGAATGCAAATCATGAGTTAGCATTGGTGCGCTTTGCTTTGCCTTTTAGGGTGCAGGAGACCTTTCTGGCATGAAGAGCTAGTAACCGCTAATTGCTTAACACCTTTAACTTTTTTTTTTTTTGGGGGGGGGGAGGTTACTGAAACGTGTGAACTGATGCGTGAAAAAGTTTTTCAGAGCAGTGGGGGAACATTAGCCCCCATCGGCTTTTGCTTTGAAAACTATCTTCAGCTTATATATATTTTTTTTAAAAAATGTATTTAATAAATACGAATTCTTTCTGTAGCAGGCTGGGAGGTGCTTGTTTTCCCTTCGCTCCAACACAAGGCTGCTTGGCAGGGGGAGAGAACGAGCCGATGGCCGCGATGGCTATATAAACCAAGTCTCAGCATGAGGATTAATGTAATATGTGCCAGACATTCCTCTTATTTAGATGCTGGCTGGTCCTGAATGTGTCCGTGTCTGTGTGAGGCGAGGGAGTTTCCTGCTTTAAATCACCAGCAGGCTCCGGCTGGGCGTTCCCCGCTCGCGCTCGCTGCCCTTTTTTCCTTCCCCCTCAATGAGTGTCCTTTGTGTAACCCCGCTAATTCAGAAAATTCGCCGCCGTAATTGGAACTGCCCCGTCACGTGGCTGCTGCCCGCCGATTGGCCGCCCTTAATTGGCGGGTCGCTATAAGAGCCGCGTGCGGCGGCGGCGTGCGCGCAGCCCCGCTCCCGGCGCGGCCCGGCCCGGCCCGGCCCGCCGATCCCGCCGCGGCCCGGCATGGTGCGGGGCCCGGCTCGGCTCGGCTCGCTGCGGCCGCCCGGCGGCAGGTGGTGCCGGCGCCCCGCGGGCCCGGCGCCGCGGCCCCGCTCGGGGCTGACAGGAGCCGCCTGTCATCAGGAGGGGCCGCGCGGTTCGGCTCGGCTCGGCTCGGCGCGGCGCGGGTGAGTGAGTGAGACGCGCGGAGCCTCCTCGCGCGGGCGGCCGCGCTGCTTGCGGACGGCCGGTGGCACCGGCCGGTTTTAGGCAGGGGATCGTCCGGTGGCGGGCGAGCGCGGGCCCGAGCTGAGCGTACCTGGGGCCGGGGGAGGGAGCAGCGGCGCAGGAAATATTTTCGCTCTTCCCTTTTTTATTTTTTTATTTTTTTTCCTTTCCCTTTTTTTTTTTTCTTTCTCTCGTTTTTCTTCTTTTTGTGGCGGGGGAAGTTACTTAGACGTTTCTAGGAACTCCGTTTGGATACAAGTAAACTTAGCACGTGTGGCTGTTACTTCCTTTTTATAGTTGGCTTGTGTGCTCTTCCCTAGAAGGTATGAACGCGGGTTAAGGTCTAAGGTGTAAATTTTGATTAGCATAATGTCTGCTCTGCGCCGAGGTCGGGGCTTCTGCTGAAGCGGAGAGGTTTCTTAGAAGAGCCGTGCGTGCTGAGGTTAGCGGAGCTATTGCTTTTCGTGCGTGGATGATAAGGTGACTTTAAATCGTTAGCGAGGCACGTTTGTGGCAAAATCGCTTGCTGCTTTCTTATTAAAGTGAGGTATAAATTCCGGTGTTTCTGCTGCTTAATTCCCCGTAGCACATAGGAGAACTAAAGTGTAGTTTAGAGAAGATATTCTCTCCAGGGTAGGAATACAGTGACACATCTTATATAAGTATTATATATATAAGTATTTAAAAAAAGAAAGTGTGTGTGTCTATCTCAATATGCAGAGTTTTTTTTTTTTTTTTTTTAACTAAGGCTCTTCAGTATAGTGTATTCTTAGAAACTGTAAAGAAACCAGCTTTGTGAGTGTATGTAAAAAATATTTCCTCGAGATATCTTTAAACCCGATAGACTAATTCTTATTGTGAAAACTGCCTGCAGATCTAGTGGGAAACTGGGAAACAGTGGTGCCTGTAATATAGTGTAGCTCTTGCATGCTGGCTAATAAAGTAAATGGTGGACGTCTGTGTTATATGAAAATTCTCAGGTTTCATACCTACTCTTAATTCTGTGACTTGTGTTTTTACTTTCTTTCAAGCTTCAGCCTCTTCAAGATGCACTTACGCAGTACTTGAGTGCAGGTTAAAAAGTGTCATCCAGAGTAGGCTCTTCCCTTGCAACGAGTTCTGATGCATATGATGCTGCTTTTCTTATTATTTTTAAATCTCTTGCTTTATTCGGTCTCAATTCCTCAAATCAAGACTCTTCTTTAAAAAAGAAAAATAGTTGGTGTTCTGGTTACGTTTATATTATGAAGCTTGTCTTCATTTTTTTTAAAGGCCTTTCTCTCTTTCCTAATACAATTTTCGGAAGCTCTTTGAACAATGCTTTATATAAAAATAGAGCTCAAGGTTACTGTGTAGCTAAATTTATTATAAAAAGGAGTAGGAAATATCTAATAAGAGAAGCAATAAAGAATAGATTTTACGATAAGCATGCCTTCCAAAGGCACTATTCCCTGGCAAATCAGGAAGAATGTAACTCAACTTCTGCTATCAAAGTCTCCTTCTTAGCTAAGGTGTGGCTGAACAACACCTGAGGAAAATACTCCGTTTTCAGTCTTGAGCAAACTGTGTTCTAAGGTTCTGCTATTATCTTGGGGCTGGGGAGCAGCTCTCTGCAGCTGGGTACGTTTTTACTTATAGATCTGCCAATTAAAATTCCAGAGAAAGAATTCATAAGGTTAGTGTTCCTGCTAGAGCTTCCCTCCCCCCCCCCCCCCAAAAAAAAAGCTAGTCTGCTTAAATATTCAAAGCACAAAAAGTGCAACTGTAGTGGATTTGTCTGTTAATAAAATGATCAGCCACCTCCCATTGGATTTCATTCACCTGTTTTGAAATATTTGTATGAGGTGAAGACTAACTGATTTAAGCATCAACTGAAATTTCAGGAATTAAATAAACATGCTCCAGTGTAATTCTGTTTAGATCATGTCTGTTACTTGTGTTTTGGGTTGTGTCATGCTGTTGACTGTTCCAGTTTATTCATTAAAACAACTTACGTTTTGTAGTATATGATCTCACACAAAACCACAGTTTATGCTACTTCTGTTGGTACATGTTTACTGTCTTAATTTTTGTTACTATATGTAATGAAAATACTTGTTATGAAAAGAAAACTCTTGGAATTACAAAATGCTGGGAGAGGGGAAAATTCTGAAATGAAACTCTTCTGTGACAAAAGTAAACTTTCCCAGTATATCATAACAGCAATTTTTGATAATTATTGCAAATGATGGTGCTTGGTGACTGTTGCAAGCAAGGGCAGATGTGGGAAATACATTAATCTAGATTTTTTTTTTCCTATGTAGACATTATTAGTTTGTGTCTGCTGACATCTTAGATGCTAAAAGGGTTATGTAGTTGGGTCACTTCTGTCCCCGGTGTACACAGCTGGCTAGCAGCATGTCAGTAGTCAAGATTGATTGTGTAAAATATTTTGATCATGTGAAAAATATTTTGATCATGTGAAGGCAAGACAGTGCGTACGTGTGGAGGTGCTGCTCGTGTGATTTGACAGTACGGAACAGCGATACCCAGAATAACCGGGTAAGAGCAGATTCTGGATGACTTCTGCCTCCTCTGATTTTATTACTTTTGATGTCCTTAGGCACTGTGCTGGTGCACTCCATGTTTGTGTCTCCTATTCCCTCTTCTCCCAGGATTTGGGTGGCTTTTCCTAACAAATCAGTTCTTGGGTGAAGGAAACCTGAAGTTTCCATAGGTGACTGTAGCTATTAGAAAATTTTCTAATGTATGGTGTCCCCTCCTTTTCCCCCATAACATCTTGAACTGGTTAGATTACATAAGTCACTTTAACATCTGAATAGATTTTTTTTCCCGCCCCTAAAATGTGGTAGCGGGGAAATGCTTTTGGTGCTACTATAGTTCACTATCTTTTAGAACCTTGTTTGTTTGTTTGTTCTCCAGAATTATTTTAGGGATACTTGTCATTTCTCTAGATAGCCCTAATTCAGGGGAACTTTTAATAGGCAAGGACACTCACTTCCAATCTTCGAAAATCTGCATTGCATTTTGCTAATGTTATTTAGTTAAGGAGAGGAAGAAGTTGCCCCTTAGCTTACTTTTCTTGGCTGCTGCTTTTTGAACTGTAAGATATTTTTTCCCGTTTGTATTCTTTGTGTTGAAGCTTGAAAACTGTGGATTCCTTAAGTGAAAATGATTCTGTATAAACGCAGAAGCATTTTGTTCACCGAACTGTAACTTTAGTACTGTAGATAGTTCTTCTGCAGTTATAACTGTTAAAAATGCAGTGGTAAAGTAACTGAAGGAGTTCTCCCAAGGGGGTGATCAGGCTATTGTGTCTGATTTGATTTGTTCTCACAAATTACTTATCACAGCAAGAGCTCAAAAGTTGAATGATGCTTTTTTGTTTGCTTGGGATTTGTGAGAGAGAGGGAACACCTCTCAAAATGCTTGTGTGAGAGTTGGCGTGTGTATAAATTTGTAATAGCTTGTTAATATTGATTTAAATATCTTATACATTCTCAACACTTAATAAAAAAGTTAAACCTAAGCTACTGGATGAGTAGACTGAGGTAGACTGTGTGTCTAAATGCTTCTATCTCCTGCAGATATGAAAAATATGATTAGTTGCTTCTGTTTGTCGTGCCAAAGCATCAGTATCAACTTGTTGCTGTGAATATCTTATATTGTTCCTAAGGCTTATGAGCAGTATAGCAGTAAATCACACATTTAAATCTACAAATAGCAGAACTAGTCATTCTCTTAGAAGTTCAGCAGTCACAGGACAGAAAATAAAGGTTTTTTTATGGCTTAGATGACAGAAGCAGAATAATTTAGGAATGAATGTACTCAAGAAAACTTAGAGTTATTGCAAGTGTTTGATTCTGAATATAGAATAATGGCCTAGGAATATAAGGATTGAAAACAGAAGAACTAAATGGCCTATGAGAGCCATCTTGGACCATCACCCTGTCCAAATGGTTAAGCTTAACTGTTTCTAAGCCATTTCTGGTGGCCATTTGTCTGCAGTGTTCTTAAAGATATCTAATAAAGGGATATCAGGCAGTTCCATGCAAGAAGGCTTGCCTAGCAGTAAAACTACTGCCTAACCTAACTCTTCTAGTGGTAAGTTTGAATTGCAATGATTTGCCTAGGAAGAGCAGTTTATACCCGTTTTTTTTTCAAGCAGTAGTGCACAAGCACATCAATCTGTCCTCTGCCTCAAAAAATCTAATCATCTCATGCCTAAATAGAGCTCAGACTTGTCAAAATTGGCTAAGCTAACTGTTTTCATTTGGGAAGGATGGAACTACGTATGGTTTAGAGGAGAGTCATGTCTGTAGTCTCCTAAAACTTTTCTATTGTAGAGAATCAGATTTCTTTTTAAAGGTGAAAGTCATTTGCATTTGAGTGACTACTACAAGAGAGCTGGATAACGTATCTAAGATTAGGGATGAAACTTTAAATGTTTGTTAGAGTAATTTTACTATACTAAAGCAGCCACTGTCTATTATAACATGGGGCGTTGAGCAAGGTAAACTGTTGAGCTAATGGACATCTCGCCTAGAGACACTGAGCAATCAGTGTTTTTCTGAGGTGGAAATACTTTTGTATAACCCTGTTCAGATTCCTACCTGCTTCAAATATGTTCTTTATTTCTTTGTGTTATGGCACATCATGCATGGTTGCTCTGCTCTAATATCTACTTAAGAAATAAAACTTTTTTTTTTACATTTTTTTTTAGGCCAGAGTAGTTCAGCTGCAATTCTTGCTCTTATCAGGGCAAAGGGTATGATTTTTCACACAAAGAAGCCATGCTCTTACTTTAGTGTCATGTGTGTATAACTTAAAATATTTTGGCTTTGTCCTAACATCCAGCCATGCCAAATTCTCATTAATATGAGAATCCATGCATCCATGTTGATTATTTTCTTGGTGTTTCCAAACTTGTTTGGAGGTGTGGAGGGAGAAGGGGGGAAAGAGGGGAGCAAAACTTTGTTTTGAGTGTATGGATGCTCTTCTGTGTTGCCACTCTAAATTTTATTGCTAGACAGTGATACAGTTGTCCAAGTGAATTTGCAGACTGGAGTTACTCTGTATGTAATGTGAGGTTGAAATCAACAGCTTGAAAATAATTATGTTGGTGTTTTAATGGTAATTCTAAACTGCCTCTTTACAATAACCATGTCTAATGCATGTGTGAGTATCTTTCTGCAGGCTGTTGGGTCCCTCCTTGTAAGTCAGCATGTTATTGAAAAGTTATGCTCTGTAGTTAATGTGATGAGATTTATCTGTTTCATAATCATCTCACAGCAGATGTCTCATTTTTCTTCACCGTCAGAAATATCTACTATAAATAGGTGCATAGTGCTGTGCAGTTCTCTTGTCTTGGTCATGGTGAAACTGTGTTTATAAATCAGTGTTCATTTTAAGAGCAACATCTGGTCTAAATCTTACAGCCAGCTGTTCACACCTTAAGGAAAACGTCACAGGTCTTGGATGACTTGTGAATAATTAAATATTTGTATTTTACTAATCTTTTGCTGCCCTTGCCTAGCAAGTGTGTGGTCGGGCAGTAAACATGAAATGGTTTCTATTAGCAAATGTTGCCTGTATCTTCATTGAGAATACTAGAAGTAGTTGTGGTTTTGAGGGGCCTATTTTGCTTTATTTTTATATATATATATATTTAATTTGTCTAAGGAAAAAAATTCAAAACCCAGTTAAACTAAAACCTTTAAAAATATTTGAGAACAGACTTAGATTTTCATCATGTTTGTATACAGTCTCACTTAAAATTTCAGGCTTAGTTGAAAGCTCTAGTATGGTGATGATGAGGAAAGTTTATCGATCAAAGATGTGTTTTCTAGAATAGGAATTAAATATTTTTAATGGGAAATGGTCACATGAATGACCGTATGATAACATTTCTGCTGTTGTATGAAGCGGGGGATGCTTGCTAATATCCTTGTGCAAGCACAAAAGGGAAAGCTGATATGCTAGAAAATTTGGGGGGGAGGGGAAAGGAGGTGAAAAATGCAAAAATATGATGAAAAGAAATACTTAGCCATCCAGATCACTTCAGCAGGCGTCTAAAGAAATGAGAAGGACTTGGGAACTTTTGAGCTGTTCACTTAAATGAGTTAACATGTGCTAAGATTAAAGTTTCAGGCAAATCTTGCCAGTTGGAAGAAAGGGCAAAAAAGTTCTCACCAAATTCAGTAGTTGCTAGAAATAAAAGCTTTCATATAGGATTTGTTCTCATGTAGTATCAGCTAACATCTAACTCTCCAAACTTACAGCCTTAGTTTGTCCTCTGAATGTGATCATATATAATGAAATAGATGCAATATGTAAATACTTGTCATGAAGGGCTGCCTTTGCAGTACCACTAATCACTTCCAGTGCATAATTCTTTCTTAATCAGTTGAATTTGGATTTATTTTCAAAAGCTTGAAGGTGCTTACTTAGGTACTTGATAAAACATCAACTTCTCAACAAGTAGATGAGAATAATAATATGTTCTACTGGATACTATTTGCATTTTGAGTATGTATACTAGTATTAATCAATTTGCATTGCATTTACTAATGAGCCTCAAAAGTAGTCCCTGATGAATAAGACAGCAGAGCCTAGCTTATTGACAAAAACTGTAGAGTTTCCAACTTACCTCTTGCAATTAAAAAAAAATCCTTCGAGATGCCAGCTTCCTAAATGAGCGAGTATTTCTGATCCAAAATGACATTTGAACAAAGTGACCGTGACTGATCTGACCAGTGAGGTTTTCTATACAGCTGCTGAAGTGGACAAGGGGCTCCACAAGCTGCTGCAGCTGAGCCAGAGCTGTTAGTGCTGGGAGAACTCTGCCCCTCTGACAAAATTCCTCAGGGAAGGAAGGAGTGCCTGGGAGGCCTCCCTCTCCGCAAGCAGCTGTGGAATGAGGATGAAATCCAATGTTTATTCTTTCTTCCGGAAACTATAGGAAATGTAGCACTCATGTAAGTTGCATAATAGCACTTGCAGTTGAGATAGGGAGACCCCAAGTAGCGAGGAGAGCAGTAGTTAGAGATTCTAATGCTCTCCAAGAGAACAAACTGCAATAAGGGCTAAAAAAGTATTGAGTGGTTTTTATCAGGGTACTGCCCTGATTCTTGCTTAAGGGTTTTCTTTCTTTCTTTCTTTCTTTTTTTTCTTTTTTTTCTTTTTTTTTTTTTTTTTTTTTTTCCTCCCCTCCTGGTTTATGAGCATCCTTGAAAGGTTTTCGACCTTCATTTAGTAGGTGCTAAGTAAACCCGTACTGCGATAGTGTCATTAACACTTTGGAGTAATTGCTGATATAAGTAGACAAGAGGATGTGCATTGTGGCTATTAGTGGGTGAGGAACTGGAAGTCAGGTGATCTGGGTTTGTTTCCACTCCTGCTGCTGATCTGCTGCCTAATGTAAGCAATCTGTTGCTGGAAGTTCTTCGTTTTTTTTTTTTTCTTTTTTTTCTCCCTTCCCTCCTCCTTTCCTCTTTCTTTTAAGGAGGTTGTTCATTTGAATACTTCCAGTTGTTCTGTCTGATCCACTATTGTCAAGTCCAGGCATCTAAATTAGTTTTGTTGTATTTGGATTTATGAGAGACACTGAAATGAACCATGATATCAAAGTTCTTTATTTTAACATATGTATCTCTAAAAATGCTACTTTTGTTTGAACAGAAGCAATATGAATATGGCTCTAAAACAGCTCTTCTGTTTTAACTAGATGATAACCTACCTTCTGTTACTACTTAGAAACTCTAGTTGTAGAATTACAAGCAGGTCTTGCTAAGAACTTATGTGATAATGTAACAGCTGGAGCTGGAGAAGGCAAAAATCTCACTCTGCATTCAAAAAACTGAAGTGCCTTCTCGCAAATGGTTTATGTCTGTGAGACAAATGAACCTCTGGGTCTCTGAGCATCATCTTGGTATCAGTATGCCTTCATTACGATTGTGTATCGATTAGAGACAAAGTTACAACTGTCTTGCCGGATTTGTGCAGCTGTTTTTGATGGATAGAATGACAGGGAGGAATGGCTCACTTATGAATTTAAAAGGTCACATTTTGTCTTTCAGTAGTTACATCAGTAATAGCAGAAGAGTTACTGTAGGAGATGCCCTTATGTAATAAAAACTGGAATGCCCACTTGTTTCTCTTGTCAGGAAAGAAATCTTTTGCAACTGCTGTCCTGTCCAGATGTTTTTCTTGGAAATGAGATAGTTTGTAACACTGCTGTATACTAAAGATTCCTTTGAACAAGATGTATCAATTATATGGTAGAAAATGAGGGCAGAAGATGGCATTATATCTGAGTAAAACTCCAATTGTCTCCTAACTGAAGTACAGTGGCAAGTCTTGTTCTCCTGTTAGCTTAACAGGTCCATTTTGTGCCTTGCTGCTTTGGTAGGAGGGGAAAAAACTTTACTGAAGAACTCCATGCTGTATTTTCCCCAGAAATTTCTGCCCTATGAGTTATATGTTATCACCAGAATGCTACTTGATAATGAGCAACGTCAGGGATTGTGACCAATTTGGTTTGGGTATTTTCAGTATGCCTTTGCTGTCTGATAAACTGGTCTACAGGAACATTCTGACTTACTGGCTCAGGTTAAGAGTGTGTCATTCTGTGGTAGAGGAACAGTATGCAATTCAATACCGTGCAAGTGCGCATCGATTGAAAAGTGTCTAGATATGGGCAGAGAAGGTTAGCAAATACTCCTTTAAGAAATAAACAAAACATTGAATGAGCCTCCTCTTCATGATACCCTAGAGAGCCAAAACCCTGGAAAATATTTCTGGGATGTCAGGTGAACTTTGGTTATGTCTTTTTTTAAGGGGCTGCATTCAGAAACCCAATTAGATACAAGCAGCAAAGGTGCAATAGCATTTCAGAATAGTTTTGTAGTCAAGCCAAACTTGTATTCTTCCAGTATTTACTTCCCTATTTTTTTTTCTTTTCTTTCTTTTTTTTTTTTTTTTTTCCTTTGGTGCAGAGAGTTGCTTTTTTGGCACCTTGGGTTTATACGTGCAATGTGGTAGAATTT
The DNA here is from genome assembly GCF_028389875.1 of Rhea pennata. Classification (NCBI taxonomy): domain Eukaryota; kingdom Metazoa; phylum Chordata; class Aves; order Rheiformes; family Rheidae; genus Rhea; species Rhea pennata. Next base: position 122,907,834 of record NC_084663.1, read on the forward strand.
AGAGGCTAGGTCTTATGCTTTTGGGACATGCTGGTAATAAAAGTTGTTAAAAGAAATTGCCTAGCAGACACCTTGATTAAAAACAACACACCCACCTCATTGTGATGCTATTCAGGGAAATGATTCAGTGCAGTTTCGGTGGGTTTAAACAATGGCTTAGTGGCACACCTATTTTGTAGAAAGCTGACTTTTAAATGGGATGCCTTTTTCTGCAAGTCTATACATAGCTAACAGCCGTAAGCTGATATTTGGAGGTATACATGTTCTTCTGCACAGAGCCTTCTTCATTGCATCCTCTTTTCCCATGCAATGATGATTGCCAAGTGAATGGGATATGCTGGAATATTTGGTTACTTCAAGTTTCATTTTCAGAATTGTTTTATCTTGCAGGAAACCATACCTAGGAATGAACTGCTTCACACACAATAGGTACAGTCAAGTCCATTAGGAATAGCGCTTCTTTTTTTCCACATTACACAAGTTGTAGCGACATTAGCTTTGTTTGTAGCCAGTTTGAGCTGCAAATGGTAAAATACTCCTATGCGCAGAACCGGGAGTACAAGCTCATAAACTGGTGTTCAGAAATAGGAATAGTAGAGCCGATGGTGACACGAGTAGCAGTCCGTAGTGACGAACGTGCGTCTGAGCACACCTTCATGCAGAATGCGGGTATGTTTACTGTAGGCTTTCAAATACAATACAAAGGGCAGTTTGACTGCTTTACTCCTGCACCCCCCACCCCCCCATATGTATCTCAGGCACACGTTTGAGAGTGACTGTGCAGTGGATGGGTGCTGTACAAATGAGTCAGTTCCTGTTCCTTTGGCTGGAGCTTCGTTAGGAGTTCTCAAAAAAGTATTTCAGAATGTGGATGTGGTCAACATAGTCATTTTCCAGGCATCTTAAAGGAAACCCACATCAACTGTGAAAGTGAACTTTGAACTCCTCTATCCCTCCAGTAACAGACCTAGAGCAATGCTGGATGGGAATACTCGTTTCCCTCAGTTTACATCTTCACTCACAGTTTGTACTTCTCGCCCTTGAAATTAGGTGCACGCTTGTTTTTTCGGGAGCCATTTCCAATAACGCTTCTGTATATGACCAGTTCACTTCTCTAATACCTCAGCTAGACATCTAGTTAGAAACGGCTTGTGATGACTTTTAAGGGACACTTAATTATTCAGCAAATGTTGAAGTAATACCGTGTGTAGTTAAATCCACTAAAATTTGTAATGTTTTTTCCCAGTTATTACGGCAAGATGTGATACAAACATATCTGTGAGCCCGGGATCTGGGCTCTGAATTTGGTTATCTCAAAAAATGACTAGTTTTTAATACTTTTGCTCTGGTTATTGATACATGCAACTCTGCCATCTGATTGTTACCTTGTGTTAATGTCTGTATTCCTGTAGCATATTGGATTACCCAGCAGGTACCCAGTGATACTGTATGAGATGTTCTGCAAACAAAACGAAGATATTTCTTCTTAGGGCTGGAGAGGAGACTTCTACAGTGAAGTCGGTAGGGCAAAGAGATGACCCTTAAAGTCTGTAAATGGAGACATATACTTAATTCAGAAGAAAATGTACTACACAGATGGTAGGAAGATGTTTTGAATGTGTGCTGGAAAACATTACCCACAGATCTCTTAATCTGGAAACCTTTACTTTAACTATACAGTGCTGATTGTGCTGTATAGACATAAACAAATAAGAGTGGAAAACCTATGTTGTCAGTATCTCTAAAGGTAGTAAGAGACTTGGGTCTCATAGTAATATGTTTAGCCTTGCTCATGTTTTTTGACGAGGCTATAGTAAAGGAATGCTGTCTTCTGTGTTCTTGTTTTGTTCCTTACTTTACCTGTTCACTGCAGTACAGCTGTGAATCTCTTATGGGCAGAGAAATAAGACTTGGTCTGAAGTTGACCAATGCCATTAGTAGACATAGGATTGAAGGTCAGGACTGCTTGTTTGCCTAGTATGGTACCTGCTGTGTATCAGAACTGTTCACATGCCTTTTTTTGTTTTGTGTGCCCCCACCCCACTTTACAAAAGAGATTAATGAGACTGACCGTTTGATAATTAGTGGTTTATGTGCTACTGGATTGCATTACAAAATATCGAGCAAATCTAGACTGCTGAACATTTTATTGGAACAAATAAATTCACCTGTTGTTTTTTGAAATATGCCTTTGTAAGAATTGTCTTTGTAGTATAATAGCAGTTAATTCTTTCTTCTCTTCATCCAATATTAAGACTGAAAGTATACTGTATGAGATCTGAATTTAATATGGCCAGCTTTAAGTTGTCTTAATGTCATCTTGACCTGTGGTATGAACCAAGTTCTAGAGTTTTTGCTTCAAAGATAAATTTAATTGCAGTAATGGATCTGACACATACGTTCCTGTAATTGTTGAACAGCATTTTGCTGTTAATATAAGTTTTCTTTGACTCAGGTAACCATGCTTTCAGCTGAACTACTTTGTTTTGGATTGGTGTAGACTTCTTCCCCATTTGTCTTCTGTGTTTTATACAAAGACTATGTTCACACACACACACACACACACACACACACACACACACACACACACACATTTTTTTGGGGGGGGGGGGAAGAGGTCACTATCCCCATTCTCTTTAAGAGACAGAGACTCTCATTTCTCTTCTCAGTTGTGGTCTTCATTCATGATATTGGTGTAAATGGTACACAGGTGAAGTGGTTGATATCCTCTGCTTGTGTAATTTATATGTCCTCCTAAGCATTACTGAGTTCTGTGCTTTTGAAATGCTGATGGAGTTCAGGTGTACATCTAACTTGTCTTCCTTGTACAATACTTGGTTGGTTATCCTCAATGCCTTGCTTGGACACACAGTCTTTAAAACTCTACCTTTAGAGTCCACGCTATACCATTTTTTTTTAAATTACTCAAGAAGATAGATGAAAAGCTTCCCACGTTTGAGTAAAAAGCAATTTGCTTGAAGCTTCAAAAAGATTTTCAGTTGTGGATACTCTGCAGCTATCTGAACACCTTAAACATAATTAGGAAAAAAAAAAAGTACCAACAATACCATAGAACTCATCAGACTCCCCAGAGGAATACTTGCTATTTGTTCATGCTCTGTAAGGCTGTTATAAAGAAAAATAGATAATGCTTGAGTTTATCATAAGGTATCCTGTTAAAACTGCTGAATTTCAGTGACTAATGAAAGTGCATTGCAATAAATCAAATTGGCTGAAGTAGGTCAGGAGCAGCCTATGTTTCTATAACATAGCCTGCAGCTACACTCCGTTTTGAGTTTCTTTTTCTAAGTATGTTAGGAACTGGTGATAATGGCTTCCCACTTGTATTTGAATAGTTATTAATATCCCAGCAGAACTCTTCAGGGTTTTCAACTACAGACTGAAGTCCTTTCTGTGTATGCCATGGGCATTTCATCCACTCTTCAAGCAGTGCTTATTTGGACCAGGCTGGGATGTCGTCATGAGAAGCTCCAATAAGAACTGCTGTTGCAATGCAGTGTTTTGAACTCTCCAAAAATAAGAGCCTTTCATGTTGCAGAGTTAACTCATTGTCTACCACTGCACACAAAAATGTTAGTATAAACCTTTAAGCTTCAGTAATGGATATTGCTTAACACTCGTCTTGTGACTGGTATAGTCTACTGTTCTAACCTAGAAACCTATTAGTAAATATTTAATCTTGTATGGATTCCTGATATTTCACATTTTTTTCAGAGTCCCTTCAAGAGTCCTTTTTCAAACACATGGTATGCTAGTTCTTTTCTCAATATTGTAAATTCCTGTCACTACAGTCTCTGCCTGGCCTGGATAATTTGCTTTTTTTCATGTGAAGATCACCTTAGCCAAGGACAATTTTGCTTCCCATTTGTCTGTCTTATTTTCAAGACTGCATATATTTTTGAATCTCTGATTATACCTGAGGATTCTTGAGTCCCTCACCCCCGTGAGTTGAGTACTTAAATGCATGCTTTTAGATTCCTCCTGGTTACGTTTTATATAGCAATAGTTTCTAGCTAATTTTTACATAATTTCTGGTGGGGATGGTCTAAAAGCAGTCCATGCTATGGAAAAGTTAGATAGTCTTGGCAAGAATCAGGGTGGATAAGACAGCCTAGAGGTTAAAGTTAGCGTGAGAGAAGATGCTTCTCCAACCACTCTCTTCTACTCCATTTCATGGTGGTTATATCACTTACGCAAAGCATTATTTCTGTGAGTTTGCTCTTCCAGGTCTTGTGTTGGGCTTTGAGGAAAAGTCAAAGTTAAATCTTTAGTGTCTCCATCTCATATTACAGTTTGGTCATATATACTTTTGACCTATTAAATTTGTGGCTTTATGGTTTTTCTTCAGTATCCCATTTACCTCTTCCTTCTAGTCCCTGGTTGCAAAATTGTGCCAAGGTCTTTGTATGTTACAAACAGCCTTTAATTTATCAGTAGGAGCATTGTCAGCATCTCTTGTTTTCAGATTTTCATGCCTTTTTACCTTAATTTTTGCAACAGCTTCTGAAAACAATCAGTGTGTACGATCAGTATGTACAGAGTCCTTTTGCACTGATGGATGCAGCTACTTGTTTGTCTACCTCTTGATTATCTGTATGATGCCAAGCATGAGAGGTCAGCTTGGCTTTGACTTGTATTTGTCACTCAAATGTTAATTTTGGCCCCAACAACTCAGCTGATGGCACATGTAGTACAGGCCCAGATCCAAATAGATCTTTCTCCTTAAACACTTAAAGAACTGGTAGTAGTACTGACATCCGTTTCCTCTGCTTGCCAATGTACTTGTTCATCTGTATGTTTATCTAATCTAATCACTCTAATGCATGTGTCTGTGTATGAGGGAGCAGACCGGGATCTTCATTTAAATAGTTGTTTCAAAAAGACACACTCTGCTTGTGTCTGTGTAGATCCTCCATCCCTTGTATTTTAAAACTGTTCTGGTGGTAAACTTGCAAAGCCAGAACACTGTGACTTTTGCTGTGAAATGCCTGCAAATATCTGTTTGAAGAAAACAAATTACTATTGCTAAAAGCATTTATTAACTTTAATACCTCCATGCCTCTTCTTTCATGTCGCTATCTCTTCATTCTCTTAAGTTAGATATGAGATATGAAATATTGTATATTTGTAGAGCTGTGCAAATTTATGTTTGTAATCTGCATGTGGCTTGCTGGTATGTATTACTTCATGCAAATTTAACACTGGTAAATATTAACACCAGTTCTGTAGAATATATGTGTATTTTGAGGAGGCTTCTTAATATATTGTACCTGTTGATCTTCTGCTAAGCACGCTTCACTGTTTATAGTCTAAAGGAAGCTAAATCACATGAGTTGTGGGATAAACACCCACATTTAGTTCTCTGTGGCATAGTAGCATGCTGTTGTCATGTGATGATCTTCAGGCAAGCTAAAATGTGTCCCTAGCTTTCTGATTTCTTTGTAAAGAATTTATAACACTTAAAGCTTTGTGATCCTTATTTTTATTTTTTTTTGTTGCTGTTCTGATAGGTTTGATCTTCTAAATAATACAGAGAACATTTTTATACTGGATTAGCAATTGTGCCTATGGAGATCTAATTTCTGGAGACCTTAAGTGGGTGCATCTGTATCATAATTTGGGAATTGTTATGTTTGGGTTTCTAAGCTTCAGAGTGCCTTAATGTTCTCCAGTATTCCTTGTAGATGTCAGTCTCTACTTTCTGCGTAAGGTGTAGGGTTTTTTGGCAAAGTTGCAGATAGCATTTTCTTAGCCAACATGTGGGTAACGCTCAGACCTTCCTAACACATTGCATAGCTTGATTCCTATGTTTGTGGTCTTTTTTTTTTTTTTTTTTTTTTTTTTGGTGGCGGGGGGAGTTGCTCTTGCATAAGGCAATTGAGTGGTCTTATTCTCCTTGTTGAAGCTGGGATTTTTGTAGCACTTACTAGGAGTGAAGTAGGTGGTCGTTATTTTCTTACTGCATGTCTTGGAGAGAAAGCAAGTCCCTCTGAGTCATAAGGCAAGGCAATGCACAAACCTTGCCAGCAGTCCAGGTTCCCTGACTTACAGGCTTATAACTAGGTTAAAATTTATAACTATGTAGTCAGTGTGTTTTCTTTCCCAAGCTCAGCCAGGTCTGTTTGGTAGTGGTTTGGGCAGCAGGGTGGTTTTCCATATAGAAGCAAACAGTTTACATTAGTTTACAGCATAAATATAGTAAACTTCATCTGAGGGAGCAGCTGGTTGAAAAAGCCTCCACCCCAACTGAGTTCACAGTAAGATAACTGGGGGGAGAGAGTAAGGAACAGGATGGCAAACTAATTTATATTCACCACCCTTCTGTTGCATATTAGGGTGTGATATAGCACCAGGTGATTCCTGGCATGATCTGCATAGTTGAATAATCAAGTGCCTTATATTGTAAAGTTCAAGTAACACATGAATACTGTTGTTCTCTTCTAAAGTAAGTACTAACTGTGCTTGGAGGAATAATTACCTTTAAAGTAGGCCCCTGAGGACTGTATAGAAGGATCATACTGTCAGAGCTGGGAATTAAGCTTAGGAATTGCTGCCACTTGGCTTTTTCTGACTTCTGGATTAAACCTGTCTCATCTCTGACATCCTTTCACTTATTCATCAGGTTGCCCTTTTAGAATGATGTTTTCTTCCGTAGTACTGTGTGTGTGTGTGTGTAGGTATCTACCACGAATAAAATACACTGTTACTTTAAGATTAGGGCCTCTGTTTTCATGCAGACTACATACTACACAAACTTGAATTGAGATGGTTTTTAGAGCCCAGCCATCAAAGATTATGTGCTGTTAAGGGTATTGAGAGGCTCTTTTAAAAAACTTTAGCTGCCATCAGAATTAGTAAGATTTATTCTTCCTTTAAATCTTGGCTGAATCGTGGGCTGCACTAAAGTATGGTACGCTATGCTTAACCCATTTAGTTTCCACTCATGTTTCAGTATTTGGTATACTGTGGGTGTGTTATGTCAAGGTGTTGCACATGTTTGTTTAAAAACAAAAAAGCTAGCTAAAGATGTGGTAGAATAGTTCTTTGCTGCTGCTGAATCTTGCTTAGTATCTGTACTACAATAATGTTGACTGGCTGTGAGCACCAAATGTACACCTCTTAATGGCTAGATGGGCCACTTGTTTTCATCTGAGCACTTCACCCTGCAGTATGACCCCAGTGCACGACCACAGCCTGGCAGACCTACTGGACACGGGCGCTGCAGGCAGTCTGAGTCGCACGTGGCGTGGGCCTGGCTTGAAGAGAGAAACTCATAGGGGTGCACAGGTTTAGCTTGGGGAGGATGGTAGTTTTGGGGTTTAAGCATTTGTTCTTCTTTGACAGTCTCTTGCACTGTAACTCTGCCTTATCTTAAAAACGCTATTTTTGTGTCCCACGTGCAAAGTTGGCTGTTGGTGGTCCTGTAATACTCTGTCTACCATACAGAACATATACTGTGCTGTGGGGTAAATTACCTTCCATACTTACTGTAAGAAAAAGATCAACTAGTTGTTCATGTAACACCGTGTGACCTAAACAGAAACTTCATTGACAATGTTTTCTGTCTTTATATAATTACATTATTGCTCATAAAACCCCAATTTAGTGAATGAATGAATTCAGTTTTCCCTGTTAATACCCAGTATATTATAACTGCCCACCAATGGTGATTAATACTTACAAACAGTGGCTGACAACAGAGTGCTATTTACTTGCAGAGCAATGAGGTCCCAACTGCAGAAAGTAAGAGTGATACTTCTTAGCCTGCAGCTTAAGAACTTTAATTTGTGCTTATGTAACACTTCCAAGAAGTCATTATAGCCTCTTCCAAAGTTAAAGGCTCAGACGTCCCATTAATTTTAGTGGATGGTTTGTTTAACTCCATATTGGACGTATTTTATTTATGGCTGCATAATTTACTATTTTGAGTTTTTTTTTTTCTTTTTGTGTACTGGAAAAGAATAAAAGAACCAGTTTTGTACCTTTTTTTTTTTTTTTTTTTTTTATCAAATCCTTCAAAGACTGTGTCTGTGAAATCAACTCAAAAATAGGTTATGGCTAAAGGTAACTGTTTTAACTGTTGATAAATGCAGTTTTAAAAGCAATCTAGTTAAAAGCCTGCCTTTGAGAATGCAAGTGGCTTTGCCTTTAGGAAGTTGTTTTAGAAGACTGTGCCAACTCTACCTCTCTAGGCCTGCTCATACTAGTTTCCGGCAGAGCAATTTAAAAAATGTCTTGGGCAGGATTTTCAGAAATCCATTCAGCCCAATCAGAAACGTCACTTAATGGAGTGGTGTATAAATAGTGTGGAGCGTCAAGTGACCATCAGCTGGTCTGAATGGGTTTGACCAATACAGTCACAGGGTCTGAGGTATGCAGGAACTGGAATCACTGAAAACATGCCTTGCTGCAGAGATATGCTGGCTCTGGTATAGTTATGTAACTGCAGAGGAATTTGTGTGTATAAGAATGTGTTTTAATTAGACACCTGTATTTAATGTTGGTTTCACCTTCTGTATCATTATCTTGGGTTTTTTAAAAACAAAACAACAACAACAACAAAAAAACCCAAGTGTACAGTATTTCTGTACAATTCTGCCTGGGTTAACTTTTCCCTTTTCCTTAAATAGGGCATATTGCAGTCATAGGTGCACTCCACAATTATGCATTTCCTTTATACAGTGTATGCTCAGTTGAAACAATGCACTGATCTTTCTTACTGAAGTCAGAACTTAAGACATAATGGCTGTTTGCCGAGATTCATGTTAGGTAATTAAAAGTCCTTGGCACACTTGTTAAATGCCAAAATTCCGTTGTATTGTGCATTGAGCATAGAAAAATATTTCCTGCATTTCAGTGTACTGGCACTGCAGTCTAAGCTTTTGACTGACCCTGGTGATGATTTTTTTAAAATGCACTGAAATTGTCAGCTCTGAACTTGCGGAGATAAAGACTTTCTGTATGACAAGCTACTGAAGCTAGCATCCAGATGATGACTTTATAGAAAGCATCCCACTGCCCCATTTAAAAATACCATAATCTGGATTTTTTTTTTTTTTTTTTAAAAAAAAGGGACACCTATTTCTTTTCTGTTCTCAGTCTACTTGCTATCTGTAGCAGTTGTTGAATTTGGTAGCGTTTTTGTTTTTTAGACAACTTAATGGGAAGAACTATTGGTCAAAAACACATAATCAGTATTGCTTTTCCTTTCTCTCTACTGTCCATGGTCTTTTTACTGAATAACTTCTCCCCCTTTCCTTTTCATTATGGACGTTAACAGTTTAATGCCATCACTATTGTCATAATGCATTAGCCCGTAACGCAAATCTCTTTTCTACAAAACTGATTATTAAAACCTATTTGTTCTGTTTAATATCAGTTCAACAGCTGCTGCGGCTAGGATTTTTCATTTTGAAAATGAGTTATTGGCCTTATTCAAATTGAAAAAAGACACTGCTGTACGTATCAGTATCTTTCTTACCTTAATTGATCCACTTAACATTAAATCATGTTAAACGTATCTTGACTTGCCAAATAAAGGTAGGACTATGTTAGACTCTGGTTCACTAGTATTCTAGTCAGCTGCTTTTGTATTTGATGTGCAGCTCATATCCAATAGGGTGTGGGTTTTCTTTTCAATCTCATGATCTTAGTTGCCTCTTGCATTTTTAGCATACGCTTTCACGTTAGTACAGTTAATCAGTGTGAAAAACTTTACCTGTCTTTATTATAGATGGTACTTTTCAGTAACTTTGTATTTGTTCCTTTCAAGTAGTAAGAAGGATTCTGTTTGCACAAATACCAAGCCTAGGCACTATTGGGTTTGAGGATTATGGGGGTAGAACACGAACTTCGCGTTACGTATGTGCAAAGCAAGTCTAGCATATTGCAGTAAAGAGCTCTTGTGTTCTTCAGCCTCAGTTTCCCATGAGAGCCACAGTTGTGAAACTACTCATCTGGGGGGATTTGAAGTTTTTTACTCTGTTGGGTGCACATATACATAATGCTGCTGCAGCAGTTTGGGGATGGCTAAGAACTGCTGATTTACAGTCTCTACTCCTTCCCTCACTTCCTCCCTTACTCTTGTGAGGGGACTACCTGAAATTTGCAAACAGTAGTTTAAAAACACAGTAATTAACATGAATTTTATTTTAAGTATAATTTTAAAATAACATTTGTAACATCAAAAATATTGCAGAGCTGCTCTCTGAGCTTTACCCCTTGATAAGAGAGGTAAAGATGGTGACCACTTTCTCCAGGTTGTCCTGGTGCTTGCTTGATTGAGGAACAGAGGAGAAATATTCCTCCTGTTGGCTCTCCTCAGCAACAACGAGACAGAAATGCCTGTGGTGGAAGAGCTTTGTCTCTGGATGGAGTAGGGCAGTGTATGATAGATCTCCATTCTTCCCTTCATCCTTGCTGTTGGGCTGTGACTGGGGAAGGTAGCAGCATCGGCCACTATCTGAGGGCAGAGATGGCTAGCCCTAGGCTGGAGCACGGTAGAGAACCAGTAGAGGGTTGTGGGGGATTTGGGGTTTTTTTTTTTGTTTGTTTGTTTGTTTGTTTTGTTTTTTTGGGGGGGAGAGCGGAGCGAGAGGGTGCTTGGTTTGTTTCAAGGAGGAATGAAGCTAGGGAGATGCAGTGAAGGTATTGGCTACAAAAGGAGGGAGGAGTGCACAGGCTAGAGTTAATGAATTGTGCAAGTCACTGAGATGAGGTGTTGCAGCAGAGAAATCTCAACACTTACTTCTCTAGCTTCACTGCTGCTACTCTTATGCTTCCAGTAACATTGAATACTTATTCTTGGCAAATTTCTGGCAGTTATGCAAACTCCAAAGGTTAGTATAGGAAGTAGGTGATGTTGGTTGATGCTTAACAAGTGCTGGTTTTGTAGGTGTATGCACATCCTGCTGAACTTCTCCACAATACATCTTCAGTGCTTCTCTTGCAACGGGGGTATAGCAGCAGCCATTCCCAGAAATACTTGATAATGAGCTGGTCCAGTCATTTCCTTTATGATAGATCGATCTTTAATCCCTAATATTATTTATATAATCTGATCAGATATTAATGGTGAGTGTCTTAAATGTAATGGTCAAAAATAACATTCTAACATGTGGTTGTAGTTCTGTATTTAAAAAAAACACCAGCAAAATACTTAACAGATTGAAAGTATTTATATGTTTTTCATTAAAGTTGAAAGTCTTGCTAGACCCCAAATAAAATTTAAATTAAAACAATAAATATTTGAAATGCTTAATAAGCAGTTCTAGTTTGACTTTTTGGGGTTTTTTTCATTACTGATATTGACTTATTACTTACAGTAGTAAAATCTTGAGCGGGTGTTACATGCTTACACCAAGAAGTTTAGCCAGAGTGTATTTTAGTCATCACTGGGAGGTCAAGCTAGACATGTATCCAGTTGGACTTTTCTCAGATGTGCTAAACTATACTGAAGTTTCTGAACTGGTAGACAGAAGCTGAGATTCTCGCATAGATACCAGAGATCAAAGGATTTCAAATAGCAATAAACAGTTTTTATGCTGAGACCCGAAAGCTGAATTGAGTGCTAGTAAGAGTTAAATTGAAGTAACTGTCCTCCTTCTCTCTGCTAGCTTACATACAAATTGTACTTCTGTCACTGCAGTGTGGGTCTATTTTACCATTTTGGGATTATCTCTATGCCTTTAAGTTTATTTTTATTTATGAATGCCCTTTCTGACAGGGTGAGGACAGCATGTTTTGAGTAATTCATGAGTTCTTGGAATACATTGTCTTGAGGGTTAAGGAGAAACTTAAGGTGACTTTGGCTATAGTATTTCTGTACTGCAATTCTCTGAGGATTTTTTTGTTGTTGTATGTATACTTTTAGGAGCAGGTCTCTACCAATACATGAAGGTGGAGAAGTTATTTCAGATTAAATTTACAAGAACACCCTGAGAGTGCCTGTTAATTATAAAAGCTTATAACTGCATACCTAAAGTGAGTCTATTCTGACAAGATGTTTTTTTCTGTTTACTGTCTACAAGAAACTTGCGTAATCTCAACTAAAGAATTCTTTCTTTAAGAAGGCTTATTATCTACAGAACTGTTTTAAAATATACTGATTTCTTTTTTTTTTCTAATTTTCTGCAGGTCCTGTTGGACTAATGCTGTGGATTGGTCAACCCAGAACTTGTAGTTGCCCATCAATCGCTCAGTAGTCAGTGTAGATTCTGTCTTTACAATCAGCAGCTACATCTGGCTACTGGGTCTCTGATGACATCTCACACCTTCTATCTAGAATTTCGTTGGTTGGATTTTTATCTTCTCTACTAGGTGCAGAACAAGTTCACAGTGCTGACGAATATCTGAGGTGTGGCCCCAAATAAAGGACTGAATTACCTGTCAGATCTACTTTACAGTAGAAATTGAATGAAATTATCTGGATGTTCTGTGTTTGGAAGCAACAGTTTTCTATAGCCTAGTCTTAGGGCTTGTAGTAGTCAAACTGATGAGACTAATATTTACCAATCTAGGCTACAAAAGTAGCTGTTAGAACTTCACCTTGCTCAATGTACATTATTAAATACCTATCCTTTACAGGGTAGACTACATCCAGATGTTCTGGCTGATTGCATGATTACTGCCTATTGGGAGAGGATAAGTACTGTGAACTGTGGTGTGCACAGCCATTGATTATCAGTTGTATGGGATGACTGTCCAGGTTTGGGGCATGAACCTGGCATACAATGTAGATTTCTGTGTTTGTTAAGCAACAGCTACATTGTCTGCTGGGTTTCCAGCTGCCTGGAAATACAAAGTGGAGGGTTATCTACTTTTTTTTTTTCTTTTTTGTCAAGTTAGTCTTTGATAATCTCTTAAACTCTTTCAGTCTCTGATGCAAACAATGCAGTTGAGGTTGAATTGCTGCCTCTGCTCCTCTGTTCATGCAAGGGATCCAGCTGGTGTCAACTAGAGCTCAGAGTCAGGATGGCTCTGACTCTAATATTAAAATAAAAAAGAAAATAATTCAAGGGATTGAAGCATTCCAAACGTTTGAACTTGAATGTAGCTCTCGGACAGAAGCTAATGTGTGTAATGTATGTAAACATTAGTTTGCCTTGGTAATGATTCTTCACTCTTTTGGTGACTTCAGATAGAGAGCTATATAATGTGTTGTGGTACAATAAAGGATTTTTCTGAGTTAGGGAGTACTGGGAAGCTATAGGTTTGAATTTTTTTTTTGACTAGTACTACACATAGGACACCGTATACTCAGAAAATACCTAGAAATAACTGAGGAGGGAGGAATAAGCTTATGTTTTGACTGCTGATACTAGCTGGATCTCTTGTTTCTTGAGCTGCACTGAGTTTGTGCACAGTGTCCAAGCATGCAGTGACAGAACAGGCAGTTTCAGTTTGAGAAGATCAACCCTGGAATAGCAGAGGACTCTAGTCCTTTCAAACCTGATCTACAGTCACAACAGTAAATGGGGAAGCTTGTACAGCATGTGCTTGTACAGCATGTCTACACTGTTAACCCTTCATTGGCAAACTCCGGTGTCATTTCCACTTTGACCATGGATATCCAAAGAGTTGTCATGACTGCTCAAACAGTGAAGGAACACATGATTTTGTTAAGCTTGCTATGTGTCTGTTGATCCAAAATGCGTGTATTGTTCAGCAGGCGTTTTGAGCTTTTCTACTTGAATGGTAATACTATAAGAGGCAGGGTTGCTAAGAGGGCTTCTAAGCGAGTGCTTATGTAAAAATTGTGCTTTTATTAAAACAAATAAAACTTCTTGAGGAAAGTACTGTGTGTCTTCCTGTTTACTCTATCAAACTGAGGTTTGCACTGAGCCTTATTGGACCTAAAGAATGTAAAGCTGTTAATTACCATGTCCTGTGTAGACAGCCCCTCAATACTTGTCAACTTGAATGCATTCAAAAAAAAAAAAAATACATGTTCACTTATACATTTCTATTTCAACTAAAGGTACAAGGAATTACATACAGCTCATAGAGCAAATAATTTCCTCTTTTTTTAAAAAAAAAAAAAAAGTAATTTTCTGTATAGCTTTGAAAACTGTTTTGTTGAACTAGGGTTTGTCCTTTGCTTTTTCCTTTGTACCGTTCTGTCTGTTGTCATCTAGATCTCTGACTTGACAACATTGAAATTGACTCTTATGTCTGGGTATTTTCCTTAACAATATTGAAGAAAATGCCAGTTTATTTAAGAGAAGGAAAAAAATATATATATTCCTCTTGTTGATATTTTATTGGCTTATCTAGCTTCAGTAGGACTAAGATATCAGCAGTTTTTATAGTGTTGCCTTGTCCTGTGCTTACAGTTGAACTACCGAACTTTCAAGGATTCATGTCAAAACATGGTAAATCTACCTGAATTGTTTATACAGCAAGCACCATAGAGTGGTTCAAAAGCAGATCAGCCTGCTGTTCAGCATAAGCCCCCTCTCCTATTCAGTTTCACTTCCTCACTGTGTTTCAGTTAAACTCATGATGTTGAAATCCCCTTTGTGGGCAGGTACTTCTGGTTCCTCTATTTTTTCTGTCATGCCACTTGCTTTTGTATACAGGCACATTAAAAAAACAAATAAAAACAAATGCCCCTCTCTATTACCTTACTCTGAGGTTCTTGCTTGATTTTTGGTCTCTCTCCTAGGTAATGAAAGCTGGTAGAAATAGTTACTTATTACCTTTTTATTCCATTTTTTTAAGTTTTGTTCCTTCTCAGTGTATATGGATTTCAGTCAAACTGGCATAAATGCCTAGCCCTTTCCCTTCCACATTGAGGATACCATTACTACTCCTGATTAAGCTGTTGCTGACAGCAGCTTGAAACTCTCCTTCAGCTTCAGAGGAAGAGACTAGGTCCTGTGGCATATGATTTTCCAGGTGTTCAAGCTTAACGATGAGTTCCTCTGAGCTTTTGCTTTCTCTGAGCTTTCACTTCCAATAGTAATTTTGGCCATTTTTTAGGACATTTCTACATAGTCATGTTCCCAAGTGCTGGACTTGCTATCACTGCTGAAGTAGATCGACTAACATGCATTTTCTTTCTCAGAAGGAAAAAAAGATTGAGACCATTGCCCTGAGAACTAGAACTGTCTCATTACAGCATCCGTGAACTTAGGCCCATGCAATAAATGGTGAGACTACAACAAAAAAGATTCTGCAGCCCTGTTTCTTCTCTGCAAGGTAGAACTTGGAATTTGGATTTCAGACTTAACATTTCTTCCTTGCTCAATTTTGCTAAGCAAATAGTGAAAACTAAGAAAACGGTGACAGCTAATTCTGTTTGCTGGACTAGTAGATCAGAGAAGATCATAGCACTTTCATCACTATTTTCTTTTCTCTCTGTTCATGTAATAGCTTTCTGTACAAACATTTTTTCCTAACCTCTGACTTTCTTCCAGAATTGACTTGTATATCTACTTAAAATATTATTCTTCCTGATATCAAGATTTTGCTTTCTGGTTCTGGGCAACTCTAGAAAAGCACTACTGCTTACTCTTTCTCTACTCGGTAAAGAATATCTCTGTGAACTCATTCAGCTGTATTTCTTTTTGTGCAGGTTAGGATTAGTCAAACTAAAAGGGTACATCTTGGAGACTTAACTCCTGATCTGTTGGCTTTGCATGTACAGTGCACACTGCTGTGTCAGTACACAGTCATGACAAACATCCTGCAAGTTTGTTCACAACACATGGAGTGATTAAGTTTCTGTAACTGCAATAACAAAGTTAAAATGTGGAGAACATGGCTTTAAATAGAGTGAGATGGCTGCTTTAGTGAATGGGTCACCTTTATTGCTAAAAACCCTGAGCAGTCATTCCTAACTGGAAGGCGGCTCCACCCATTAAGTAGATAGCTTGTAATTAAACCATATAAACATGTTTCTGTAGCTTGAACCTACTTTGCTGTTCTGAATATCTGAATGGATACTCTATCTTCTACAAAACTGCTAGACTGATGCTGATGGTGCTGTGGCTGTCTTCCAGGCTCCACTCAGCACAGAGGAATTTCTCAAGGAACTGCTTATTGAAGGACAGAGCAAAAGGAAGGCACCAAGGATTTTGGAGCAGTGTTTTAGAAACACTCTCACAGACACTTTTTCCCTCAGCATGAGCAAGTTGTTTTTCAAAAGCTTATAATTCATCCAAGACTCCTCACCACACATACCCTCTTAATGTACTGTGATGGTGTCTGCTCAAGTGATGCTAGTGTGCTTGGTTTTTTTTAATCTGTAAATACTGAGTTAAAACTGAGAATTCCTCTTCTGAAATGATGTTTCAAGTCACATGGCCTGTCCTGGAGCCTCTGTGTTGTACCCCTCTATGCCTTTTCAGCACAAGCTCTATAGCCTGGAAGTGCTTACACGTAGTGCTATAGCATTCACGAGCCTGTCTGCCATGAGACTACAACATGTAGGTTACTCCAGTAAATTGGAAAACTAGACCTTGGTTGCAAGCATTTGCAGAACAAGGCTCCACTGAAAGGTACTGAGCTTGAGTTATACGTGCAGCCACAACAGTCCTTGGCAATAGAGAGCAATACACCTTCTACATCTATCCCATCAGTGGCTCATCTATACTCATAAATACAAACTATTCACTCTAAATGGCCTTGAAATCCAGTTTAACAATGACACTTCTTCCTTGTCTGACTTAATTTCTAGTAGTAGCTTGAAGATACTGAATGTGAGAGGGAGTTTCTTCACTGTGAGAGTGATGGATCACTGGAACAGGTTGCCCAGAGAGGTGGTGGAGTCTCCTTCTCTGGAGATATTCAAGGCCTGCCTGGATGCAACCCTGTCTGACATGCTCGAGGTGACCCTGCTGAGCAGGGAGGTTGAACTATATGATCTCCAGAGGTCCCTTCCAACCTTACTGATTCTATGATTCTATGATAATTATGTTTTTTCAGTTAGCAATGAGAGGACTGCTCTTAATTTTAGGAAAGGCACAAAGTTGCATCACTAATATGATAATTGCTCTCTGTGATATAACAATTTTATTTTGAAAGACTTTGAAGAATGTTGCTGCTCCTAAACATTAACAGACTTTTTAAAATCCTTTTAAGTTAATTTTTCTCAGTTCTTCTAAAGTTTTTGTTCTGTGGGTTGCTAAGTAACACCTGCAGATACTAAATCTTCCATTTGCTTTGAATGCCAGTCTTCCATGCAAAACACCTTTCCAAAATTAGTGTCTGTCAAGCTCCTGAAAGGTAGTGGTGCTGTAATCCAAGTCAATCATGTTGCCTGCAGTAGGTGTTAATTCTCCCATCCAGAGACACTTGCAGAATCACTGATATGGTGAATATCTCTCTCTCTCTCTCTCTCTCTTTTTTTTTTTTTTTTTCCCAAAGCTACAAGAAAACAGTACCTTCTGAAATACTTAAAATATATATAAAAATAAATAGAAAAAAAACCCCACTAATTCTAAGAAGATAAGTAAATTGCAGGTGGCATGCGTATAACATTGATTTGTTCATCACAGTGATAATATCTCTTCCTAAAACTTATTTTTCCTTAAAGTAGTTCTGAAGGGAGCCTTGGGATGAATGATTAGGTAATTAGCTTTCCTGTGCCCTAAGGCTGGCCAGCCAATATCCAAATGGATAGATGCTGAGGATTTTAGGGAGCAGCAAGCATTGGAAAAAGGTGAGGGAAAGGTTTAGGTTTGAATTATCTTTCCCTAAAGTCTTCTTACTGGGATCTTTAAATCTATTTTTATGATTTTTTTTTCTCCCCTCAATTCCTGTACAAATTCAGTATACTATGGTATTAGATGCACTTGCCTTAGCAGACACTTCAGGTATTTTTCTTCCTCTGTACAGATGTATTTGTTTCCATGTTGTCCATGTAGTCCAGACAAGTCTACTGTAACCGTTTCAATAACGGTGTCAGCAACTGAAAAGGATGTTACCTGTGCTGGCAGCAGGAGCTGTGGTTACTTTCCTTGAATATACCTTCTCTATTTCATAAAATCACTTGTATACAATATATTCACAGAGGAGTCTGTGCTCTAGACTTGCACAGAGCACTGAGATAACTCTGAATAGTTGCAGTCTTTCCAAAATGTCCACATAAAAGACACTAAAACCATAGCAGGACTGCCAGGAATACCTCAGCTTTGTAGCTGCAGCCTTTCCAATATGCAAAAACTGAATGAACGTGAAAGCAAACAAACCTCGCCACTGCCTTTTGTATGTCTCTACTTCTATAATCCCAGGCAACTACCTCAAAGCACGAGGCGTTGTTTGGCATAGTTACTAAATAGGGCTGATTGGTTAACTGTAGGATCAGGAGCTGCAGCAACCCTTCCTCAAGTCTCCTTCCCTTTATTTTTTTTTATAAACGAGTGAAAGAAATTTTTACCTGCTGAATTACCAGTCTGTAGTGTATTGCAGAAGATTCTCAATCACTTCTGCCAGACAGTCCTGAGTCTTCCAGTTTCCTGAAGGGTATGACATTTAGCTAGTCTCAGCTACCAGTATTGCTTACACTAGAGTGCTACATCATAAATTTGGGGGTTTGTTTTGCACAGAATTTGTTCCCTTACTGAATGGAGCTGTCAGCTCTTAAGAGTAAAGCAACTTAGAGCAGTTAGTTGTAAAACTCAACTAGCATAGTGAGCTTAGTTATACTTGGTTAACAGCATGTGGCTTACCTGACACAGTAAAAGGATGATGATTGCTGCATGTGACAGCAGTATGGAAGTCACTGGAGTTTCCTGAGCAATAAAGAGTGCTAGTCATGCACTGTATATTCTGCTGGTCATATAATCAGTTCCCTGAAATTAAATACCATTCCGAAATGCTAGTGATACCCTATTTTTTTCCCCCAGCTATGATGGATAATAATTAGAAAAGGATTTGGAGTTGTGGGGAAAAGATGTTTCAGAAGCGACATTTCATTGACCATTTTTGCCTCAGGTGAACTTTCTGGTGATTTAGGAGAACACGGGTTTTAGATGGTTGAAAGGCTTCTGAGTTTATTTGTGTTTAACAGTGTTATGAAAAGCAAAAACCCTTCTGAAGGTCAGACTCCTGTCTCTTCTCCCCTACCAACAGGGCAGTGTGATTTAACATGCTCTCTAGGATCCAAGCTTCTACTCTCTTGAGGGACCACAAATGAAAATCTGATGTCCAGAATATGTTCTAAGTATGTGTTCTCTTCATCTGCCCAGTTATGTACCTATTTGGTAAATGAGGCATAGCTTAAGGGCTAGCTTCCCCCTACATGCGTATATCTTCCAAGTGGAAATTAGGTTTGAATGGGAATCTCTGAAATGCTGATGAGTCTCCTCAGTGATTTCTCAGCTCTGAGGGAAGTAAGGTACTTTTAAAAAACTTGCAGAGAACTGAAAGCAAGTTTAATGCCTATATTTAGGGGAGGTTGAAGGAGGAGGAGAGATCTGAGATTCTGAAGTCTTTGGATGCTGATCAGAAGAGTTACTAGCTTTAATGCCGCAGCCTATATAATTAGAAAACGACCTAAGAAAGTAGGAGACCCAAATTCGTGTTTCCTCCTTGCATTACCTGGAGATTGCCCTGACCCCTAGGTTTTCAACTGTTTGGTAGCAGCAGGATCCATTCCTTTATTAAAGTAGATTTACTCTACAGCAAAGAAATAAAAAGTTCACACTTGTAAGAGCACAGCTGTGTTTTGGTGGTCGGAGCATGCGCAACTGGAAGTAAGAGGGTAGCTCGAGGTACAAAACCTGTTCCCCAAGATGGCTAGAAACATTGCGTTAAAGAGCTATCGGAAGAAGCAGCCCTAAGAGCTGCATCGTTCTAGTGGCATTTTGTTTGTCAAACATCCCTTCCTTACAATATGTGCGCTTCGTTTTCACCTGTGCCGAAGAATGAGCTGAGCTGGGTCCCAGTGTTCATAATGAAAGTGCTCAGGATCTTTTCCCTTGCCTCCTCATGGTCCTTTTAACTCAGCAGCTCCCTGTGCCCGAACAGTCGCAGTAGGAATATACTTGCCCCCACCCTCCAAAAATGGAGAGGTATAAGTGATCAAATCTGAAAATTAATTAGATTTTGAGTGAATTGAAGGAACTAAGTAAACAAGAATATTAACGTGAGTTTCACACCACAGTGTTGAAAAAGTAATGTAGCATGAAGAAACTTTTTAACATTTTGCAGCAGATAATACTGGGATATTGTTGGTGTTAGATGACTGCAGACAACTGGCACCCCCAGGAGCTCCAGTGTGAGGTTTATGGGGTCTATAGTACAAAGACAAGCACCTATTCAAGTGTTCATGATGTGTAGTACTACCAGAACAGGACTATAAAATCCCTCAGAAATGGATTTAACCACAGATACAGACTTCCTTGAGTGCTGTGTTGACATTCATTGTTTATCTGCTCAGACTAGTCATATTTGGAAACATTACTCTATTCTGACATATGACTTTTCCCAGGAGCAGCAAAACTCTCAACTAGGATTTCACAATAAAGAAAATTCCATTCCTCTTTGTGGGAATGTTATAGTAAACCCACGACAACTGATTTGGCACAGGATTGTTTAGTTTTCAGCAAGGACTTTTTTTTCTCCCCAACATCCCTACACATTTTTTTGATCTGTTTCCATGTGTTAGGGTTTTGTTTTGTTTTGTTTTTGTTTTATTTTTTCTCAGGAGGAGAGAGGAGGGGCATTTTGCTTTTAGCCTCCTGGCTATCCACTTAGAAACCAAGCATTAAGTATGAACAACCCAAGTGCAGGCTTGTGTGTTTCTCTGTCACTACCAGCGGTGGAGTTGCTCCTAATTTATGACCACATGAGCAAGTTCATCATCAGGCCCTTAGGATCTGTTCAGCTGGTACTGCACTAAGTTACACATCTCCCTCCAGGCAAAGGGCGGGCATAGGTGCAGAATTACTGAGAGGTGACACAAACACACAGGCAATAACTTAAATACAAGGTAGCAATTCCAGACTTGCATGACTGGAAAGGTTGACATACCTGCAGTCACTAGCGAGGCCATTAAAGATCAGTCACTGGTCTCATTCCTTGGCACAGTGCTGAAGGCATGTTAGTGCAGGCTGTATTTGTAAGTCAGTGGTACTCCTAGAGGTTGCAGTTCATGTGTCTAATCTTTTGGGACTTTTTTTTTTATGCTGCAGTGCATAATGCTGAAGTGGAAATTGTTTTTACCCTATTATACCAGATCTTTTTCCAAGTACCAAGTTAACTGACCGGATTACAGCAAATTACACTAGGGGTGGCAGTCTAACAGCTGAAAAGTCATTAGATGTTTTTTTCCAACCTTCCCCAGAATTAAAATGAATATTGTGACATATATAGTGACATCCAATCTCCACTGAAGTGCTTGGAAATTCTCTCCATGATCACAATTTGCACCCACCTAAAATTTATAAGTCACAAAGAAGGGGATGTTTTCCTGCATTCATTAACTTCAACATCTAGATACTGTCATTGCGCATTTTGGACATGGAAGCAGCACAGGGTTTTACTTTTAAAGAAGTAGAGAGAAAGGAGGTTTGCAAAGATGCAGCTTTGCAATGATAGAAAATAAAACCACAGTGGCATTGCCAATACTTCCAAAGAATTTTCCCCAAAATTGTTAGGCCAGCTTTGGTCTAAGTATGTTCGCTGAATGTTGCTGAAACTATAGCTCAGGTTATGTTGCTGTTTCTATTATAAACCCTAGGAAGTGGGTGTTTATAAATGCAGTCAACATTCCCTCTGAGCAAAGACTGGCCTTAAAAGGGAGTTGTCCCAATAGCAAAGAGGATTATTTAAAGAAAAGAGAAAAGGCTTAATCTTTGTTATTAAAAAAAAAGAAGAAAAAAGGAAGCAAAACCAGGGGTGGACTATTAAGTGTTCCCTTAACACAAACATTTTTTTTTATTCTTTTGTGGCTTTTATTTAAAAATATTTCAATAGAGCCAGTGATAATTTGTTATGAAAAATGAGTTAATTGCCTTTTTTGTATATGCAATTAACTGGGTGTTGTTTAATTAGGAAAAATTTAACATAGCGCATCAGCAGGAATACACTGTCACTAGTAGCACTGTGGTTTCCAGCTGCACAGAGCTGGTAAAATGAAGGGCAGACTTCTGCTGTTTCATTTGCACCTCTCTGTTCTGTTCGATAGTGCCCTAACGCTTCACTGTTGCACTAGGGGGCATGGTGCTGAGTACATGCAGAGGATACCTACCCAACTGCCACTCCTGGTGAGAGGAATGGTAGCCCGCGGCATGGGGGAAGGTAGAAAGGATGTGGCCATGGACAGAACTGGGACAGGTGCCTCCAAAAATAGGTTGCCACTAAGCGAGGTTTGCTAAGTCACAATTTTAACATAGCTGCTCGTAGTCCGCCTAAATCCTGCTTCGGATCTGGCTTTAATTAACATCGTGAATAAAGTCTACGTTTTTGCAGACCTCTTTTGCAGACATCAGCACTATTTTCAAGTATGACAGTTTATGACAGTTTCAGCATTACTCTTATGCCTTCCCTGAACAGGGATACTCTTATGGAACTTACTCGTTGTCATCAGATGGCAAGTGAAGCTACTGGGGGAACTTCTCATTCATGCTGGTGCATCTCTTTCGCTCCCTGGCTGATGTTTATAGCAGGACATTTGCTGCTTTCAGTCTGTTTCTCCCAGGTTCCTTGAGAACTCAGGTGCTTTCAGAAAAAACAAGTGCAATGTTCCGTTTGTGTGGAGTGTGCACATATCTTAGCTATCCGTCCATCCATCCGTCTATCGCTGATGCGTATGTACCATGTTACAGGATGAAGTTGAGGAACATCTGCCCAAGTTAGGTAGCACTGAAGTATTGTATATTATGTGCATTAAAATCTCAGCACCTGGAGTCATCCGAAAGTAAGATTCTTCCTAAAGAGGAGTGTTGCAAGAGAACCTTTGAGCCCTTGTGATTATAAAGCATAAGGTGCTTTTTTTTTTCCTCTCTGGAAGGGACGTGAAACAAACAAAAATAAATCCTAAACTCTAGCAATGTGTTTATGAATGCTTTGGGAAGCATGGGGAAACAAAGAAATGAGGCAAACTCAAGATTTTGCAAAGCTTTTGATGCACTGTTGAAGGGCTGCAGTCAGTCCATTGGTATCGCACATTTGAAATCATCCAGTTGCAAATCTCTCTTCCCATTCCCCAGCTCCTACCATTTCAGATTGTGTTTGCACCCTACTTACTTAGACTGCATATACCGACAAAACTGTTTTCCCCAAACTGTTGTTTTTAAAAGGAGAGCATGGCAGTCTATACTTACACATGCCGGCAGAGCTATCTTCAAGGCTGTTTGCAAGCCAGAGCTGCACTAGGCTCTCCCCTAGTTCAGCTATATAGTGGTTTTGTTGTGCTGTAGCTGCAGTTTCACCTGCATGGCACCCTGCAGGGTGGCTCTAGCAGACAGAATAAAACCCAGGTGAAATGAACCACTAGTTACCTAGCTGACCTAGGTAAACTCTGCCACAGTAAAAGCTGTTTGATGCAACATCTGGCTGTGCCATCATTGTATCACAATGCTATCTGGCTACAAAGTGGTGCTGCTGTTGGAGCTTTTGGGTCAATCTGAAGGAGCAAGAAAGAGCCTTTGTGCATGTGCAATGAATTTTTTTCTAGATTTTTTACGTTTCATAAGCTTTTTCTTTTTTGGGTTGTGCTAGTCTGTCCATCAGAAGAGCTCTCTGTGACATGTTTTAGTGTTCCCCCCCAAAGCTGTGAAAGTAAGTACTGGGAAACAGAAGGATACCTTTGAACAGAGAAAACAATCATGAGCAAAAAATGCAGGGCCATGAGAATATTTTCTACATTGAATATTCAAAGCAGGGGCAGCAAGGTGGAGAGTTTGGAGGAGGACTGCAAATTTCCTGTAGTAACTCACAAGGGGTGAGGCTGGAACTACTACATCGTTTTTGCTCTTTTATGATCAATTGCGGTGTAAATGCTGATGGCTGCTTAACAGGCAAAACAAAGTAGGGAAATGATGAGTCATATGTACTCATAGCTTGTCTGAACAAGTAATCTGCAAGTCAAGTTTCATTTAAATGCGGCAGAACTTTCCCCAAAGGATTGCTTTCACCAGGCAGGGCAGTGGGAAGCTGATCAGGGTTCTGGAAGTGCCTGTGGACCCTTCACAAAGGCGTTTTTCGTGATACCAAGACTGTCCACATTCAGTGCTGATTGTCCTATCAATATCTGAAATAAGTGTGACATTAGCCTTCCCTGGACTATGTTGTGAAATATAGCATGGAATTTTTTATATTACTCTTTAAGGGATGATCATGTTTCTCCTGATGTGGGAAAACATATCCTCCCAATGGAGAGAAAATACCTACAGCTCTCTGGCAATTGGGAAGAGCTGTCTGGCTGCCCTTCCAATCTGAGATGTTAAAAGAAGATTTCAGCCTCCCTGTGCCAACAGAGAGATACCTCAGTAAGTTTTTAGCTCCAGATCAGTTTAAAAAATCACTCTTAACATTTACCTTTTAAAGCATGATCTAAATTATTTCTCTATTGATTATCTTAAATGCTGTGGTGATACTTCTGTTTATTTCCTTTAGTAAAAGGATTTCCTTCATCAGCAGAATACTTTCATTCTCCACAAAGGGAGGATATTTCTACTGGCAATTAAAGTTATAGGGCTTATGATGAAATTGGTAGCAGAATTCACACTGACTTCAGTGCACATAGGTATGAAATCCAAAGTGCATGCAAATTGTTGTAGGCATCTCTAGAGCAGTGGCAGGAACCTAAAGTATTTCCATCTATAGTTCAGAAATACAGTCCTTTTCCTAACAGCTGTTCTGAAGGCTGATCTGAAGACCAGTCCAAGCTGTCTGCTGTAAGCTGCTGGAATGTTTTTCGAATAGGTGTATGGGAAAAAAGTCGTTGTTCAAAGCAGCTTGAGGAACTACATTTCAGAAACCAAGGTGCTGTATATATATAGCAAAGGCACAATCCTCTGAAATGCACAGTGAAAAGGATGCGCTGCAAAGAGGAGAACATAGTTTTGCAATTTTGAAAACTACTGCTTGAATGAGTAATCAAGTTCCCAATTCAGAATTAAAACAGCCTTCCTGTTAGTGCAGTGCTGTGCTGCAGTCTGTAACAGTCGGCAGCAAAATTTTTCCTTTTGGTTGACTCTTGGTTTAAGTATCAATAAGAATATGCTTGAGGTACAAGGTCTTTCTGCATGTAAGTGAATTAATAAAACTTTGAGGACCGCTGCATCATTTGAAAGCTTTACAGTTGCGTGTTTTTGTAAATGCCACCTAATATGAGGTGCCATTTGAAGTGCAAATGCATTTTCTACCCAAGATTTGGTAAGTGTATCTTGAGCGTCTGTTCTCATTCCCAGAAGATCATCTTGCATTTAATCAGCTAGCTAATGAAGATTAAAGGTCTGATTCAGATCTTACAACTGGTGACATAAATCAGTAGGAGCATTACTGACTTAGATTTTTATTTATATCTGATTATATCAGTAGTGAAAACTTTAATATTACTTAATAAAAGCAGATGCCAGGTAAAGCACCTGGAAGTGTCCTATTATTCAGTTAATATGGCTCCAGTGAGTCAATCAAAGGCTGCCCCTCCAGGAACAATTTAGAAAAAGTTCAGTCAAGAACCTGGGGAGGTATTGGGTGCACCCAGTGTCGCTGAGCAAGCAAACAAGCACAGCCAACACCAGCCACCAAAATGTTGTGACCAGGAGGAGCTGTAGAGCACATTTTGAGATTTCTATGTACAGGCATTTCATGAGACACAACTGTAATGTCAACAGTGGTACAAGACACTGGTTTTGAAAAGTGCAGGAATAATCAAAAGGGCAGCTGATCACAAGGTGGAACAGGAGCTGTGCAGCAAAGAATCTCAGCCACTCTGAGCTCACATGTCTGAAATAGAAAAGTTCTCAGGAAAAGTTGTGGAGATCATTGTCCAAACAATCCTGTGCATGATGTATGAGTTGCTTATGAAGGAAACCAATTCTTTTGCTGAATTCAGGCAGACATGCAAAACAATCAATCAGATTTGAAATGAGCTGTTGGACTGACTAAACACAAATGTAATTAGCACTTTCTCTTTTGCTTGATGCTTATCGTTTAAAATAATAAGGAAACAGGAAAGAGTTCTATGGAAAAACTACTGTATTACGCTTGTGAAAAATGTGTGGTTCTTTTTATAGACTGCTCTATAGCTGTAATCTTAAACAATCAATAAGAAACTTTATCATCACCTAACCTAAATAAGAACAACCAGTCATTGTGTCTTAACAGTTTGCTTATTGCTGTAAAAAAACAAAGTGGTTGTATTTATTTTTAAAGGATCTAGAGTGCACTGCAAGCTCCTGTGACTAAAGGAGCTGTCCTTCAGTGTAATTTAAACTTCCTTACTCATTCATAACCACAACCACAAGGTTAAACTGACCTCCTCTGTTCTTCTGAGTTTCATCCCTGAAAAATGTACTGAACTTCCACCTCTGCCAAAACTAGGGATGTTCTCTTCGCATCAATTTTCAGGCCAATACAGAATCCCATCCCAGGTATGTGACTAAGTCTTAGTCATATAAACATGAGTTTTTAATCTTGAATAAATTAGTAATTGTCCGTTCTTCTCTCAACATTTTGTAGTTTTTTCTCTTGCAAACTATGTCCTAATGGTATGAAAATTAACATATCAACCTCAGTCCTTTTAGATGACACTGCAAAACACTCAAGCTGAAAGAATGAAAAGCTTGAAGGAGACACATTGTTCTTAAACCACTACAATAAAGAAGCAAAACATTGCATGAGAGGTCAGAGCGGGCCTTGTGAAGGGAACAAAGAACTCCGAAAGAAAGGCTCTGGTCTCTTCACTCTTTGAGAGCATCCAGGGTCTTCCAGTGTGTTCTCCTCTGTGACACTAAAATGCCTATTCAAATACTTTTACCCAGAGCAGAAATTTTTAACAGTGATAGATGGCAAAGAAAGGTGTTTGGAGAAGCTCTGAAAAGGAGATTTTGAATTTGGGATTTGGCAAACATTGCTCTGACTTACTATTCTCAAAACTCTGTTCTGTAGGATTAATATTAGAGATTCTTTAATAAGTAAGTCTGGTGACACTTCTGACATTTGGCTGCCCTGTCAGCTGAGAGACCCTCAAATAACAGGACTGAGTTGCAGCTGAAAATTGAGTGCTAATGGAGACTAAGCCCCGAATAAAAGTTGTATATGTAGGTATACACATGCATATATATCTTTAGAGAAGAAGCTGCTCTACCTATACTCCATGTCTCATCTAATGGCTCTTGTACAGAAAGGGGAAATACACTAATGCCGAGCAGGCACAAACTGGTAATTTTCAAGCCCAGCGATGTAATACTTTTTACAGGCACTCTCACATTAAGTTTCTCTTTTTCTGAGTTTCTTTTTCCTGTAGAAGAAAAAGAAACTTAGCAAGTGTCACAAAGCCCAGCCAGTAAATGCCTGCCTGGCTTGTATCCAATTTACTCGAATATATGAGAATGCATGGGAGACAAACGGTTGATTATTAAAAAATCTGGCATTATAGAAAATAAGTGAAAAATACTAGCAGATATTTTGGATCTCATTCGTACTTCCTTACAGTAAGTAAGTTTTTTAACCTGATTGGGAAAAGGCATATTAAGCTATGTGTGGAATGTATCTATCAGCCCCATTACACTGCCAATTTAGTGTCAAGAGGAAATTCATTGCATTAGAGACAAAACCTTCATTTCTATTTTTTTTAATAATCTGCAGCAGAGCATAATCCACCATCATTCAGACTAGTGAATAAATGTATAGGAAAAAAAAAAGAAATCTGAAATGCCAAATTACCTGAAATGTCAATTATGTTAGCCAGCTGTGGTCTTTGACTTACAATAAAAACATCTTCAGGTAAATGGTGATAAAATGGTCTTGAGATATCTCCAAGCACTTCTGTTTCCTTACAATATACTACATATCTATCACTCTGCAGAAGAGAACAAAAGGTATTCACCTCACCAACCTGACCCCATTCTGCCAGGCTTGCTCTCCCACTGTGAGCAATACAATTGTTTTTCATTCCTCATCTTTTTGATGCCAGTCTCGTAGTTAAAGCAATTAAGTCTACACTGGGTGGGTCAGCAGAGGTGTTTCCCAAAGTAATCTAGCTAAAAGTGATGCAATAGGTCCATTTACCACCTTCAGCCATGGTATTAAAGAGGATGGGAAAAAAACAAACAAAGAAAAGACAACAAAACATGATCCTGCATTTTCACTTCTCAGCTCATAGCTGAATATTTATTTGCATTTAGAGAATCCAGCTCCTCCAAGCAATTTCCCATTCTTGCTTTATCCAGCATCATGCCTGCTAAGGTGTTATTGCAGTCTGCACTAGCATGTCCATGTTAGCTTGAACTAGCAAGTAACAAGAGCATCAGAATAAGGCTGTGCTGGCTTCAGCACAAGCTGGCACCACAGTATAATGCTGAGAATTTGCATTTCTATTGTAAGCACTGCATTAAAAGCCCATGCTGGGGCATCTTCACTGCTACTTATATTAGTGCTTGCTAGCATTGTTGTGCTATCCTTTCATTTTACTATATAGATAACTTCTTTCCCCAACTTCTTTCTTTCTACTGGCTCTTCTATAAGACTGTAGGTTTTTGTCATACTGTAATGTATTTTTTTCTCCATCTTCGCATTTTTCTTCCAAAGCTCTCATCATAGGGAGTAACAGGTCTGGTGCTTAGTGTGGTACCATCCCTGTCTAGTAATCCAGCCTGGTTTCCAATAGCCTGCCTGAAATGCATGGTTATTCCCAGACATTCCTTTCACTGAAGCAGTGGCTGAGTAAGACACCTTACTTCTTGCTGATCTCAGCAGCCACAGCCTCTCTGAGTACATCAGTAGAGGGAAAGTCTTGTTGCACAACTGTCACTTGGAGAACTTCTGTCAACTTTGGCAGAGCCAAGATTTCACCTAGGGTATCCCCGCTTCTCCCACAAAGTGCTACATAAGCAGACATATAATCCCAAGGTGGATGCTAGGACTGGTTAGTGCAGAAGGACTATGCAGCTACTCCCACAACGTGTCAACTAGGAAACAGGTAATATCTAGTGTAGTGCTAACCAAGAGCTAAGGCTCCTTGATAATTCACTCCATGTAGACTAAAATAAACCTTGGGACATATAATATAACCCTTGCTAGGAAAGGAAAGGAGATCAATAATAACAAAATCCCCATATGCTAACTATCTTCCACAGATTCCCTCCCAGTCTGGCAATGTGCACTGCCAAGGTGACCCATCAACCACAGCCAAACGAATCTCCAAGCAGTGAGCTGATAAAGGACTGCTCCTTGTTCAGTCCCAAATATCCTCCTTTCCCCTTAATGCTCTGTTACTGGCTCCATTTTTGCCACCATATACTATGAAAAGGAAACAGAAAAGAAAATCTCAAGGGAAGGTTAATAGTATGCTTGCTAATTAGGAAGCATCGCTAAGAGCATTAGCCCCACATAACAACTACTGACCCATTTGGGTATATTTTCAAAGGCTCTTTCCTTTTTGGTGTTGGCTTGTTCTGCAGCTTTCGATTATACAATTGCCTTAAAGCCTCCATTTTAAAGCACACGTTGCACTCACCCATCTGGCAACTTTATGTTCTATAATACAAGGGAGTGCACAGTATGTGGCATAAATTACAGACAAGAAGAATGCAAAAGCACAGCATGTAGGGTAAATTAAAGCAAGCATTCTTCATGGCCCATAGCAGAGAAGGACAGAGCAATTTTGCATCATAAATACAGGAAAAACATGTATTTTAAAATGAGTACTTAAAAATAAAATAAATAAAAAAGATATGCCCTCGGAGGCAGGCAGCCTGTTCCCAGTGGCAGCAGCAACCATGCAAGACCGCATGAAGGAATAAAGAAAGGGATAATGCTAGATAACAAGAGGTAACAGATTGCGGTAGGAGGAGAAAGAAAGAAACCAAACGCTAAGATGGAGCAAGCCCCAGTGGACTTTTAAAAAACAAGAGCACAAACTGAAAATGAAAGGAGCTGAAAGCACGCAAAAAGATCTGAAGATGGAAACTATTTTTGTCATTTTTTGTAGTGTGAATAATGTACACCTTCTGTTAGTAACATAGCACTTAACATCAAAGTGCTCATAAATGCTCACTATTGACCATGGTCCATGGAAATCAGCCTAACCTTCGGAGTCCTGCTTGAGGGGCCCAGGAGTGCTGAGCAGCCCACAGCATGCTGAACAGCCCGTGCTGCACTGAGCAGCCCACGGCATGCTAAACAGCGCATGCCATACTGAGCAGCTGATGCCGTGCTGAGCAGCCCGCACCACGCTGAGCAGCCCATGCTGCACCAAGCAGACCACACCATGCTCCAGCCTCCGGGTGTCATGCATGCTGGCATGTGCATGCGCCTGCGTGTGCCTCGTGGGGAGGGCTGGGACAAAACAACGTGAACTCTGCTTGCTAGCGCATGCCAGAGCGTTCGGTCTGTGCCTGAGCTTTCCTGTGTATCCTTATTTGCTCTTGCAGACAAGGGCCTGATCCTGGCTGCAGGATCCTTCCTAGAGTGTTTTGCCAGGCTGCTGGGGCAGATGGGGTCTGCAGCACACCAGAGGCATTGTGCAGCTGACAACATGGTTGCATGGAGCTGCGACAGGCTACCCACTGGGCTTCATCCTACTCTCAGCCCCAAGCTCCTAGAGCTGATACAGACACAGCGTCTTACACTAACCTAAGTCAAGGCTGTTGCAGTTTCACTGTCCCACCATGTCCATTTGCTTGTGCCAGCATTGGCATTTGTATGGTCACACTTCAGGGAACTAATTCTGCTAAACTAACCTTATCATAAAATGTAATTGGTTTCAGACAGATCCTACTCTTGTCTTTGCCTGGGTGCAGTTACTGTTTAAGCCACCAAATGGGCAATCAGAGGTCTGGACTGGAGGTGTAGGACCATGGCAGCTTCAGTTTAGATGAGGTTAAGCTACCATGGAACAGTACTCTGTTTTCCTTTTCCACCTTGTGTTGTTTTTGTCAGTTTAGAGTGTGTTTTTCTCAAGGCATGGAGTGTTTCCCATTATGTTTGTGCAATGCCTAGCAAACTGGAACCCTGATCTGAGGTGGAAACTTAAGGCCCCACCATACCATAGCACAAATAATGAATATAACACAGTGAAGAACAGATGCATTCACATATGGTATATTATAATTCAGACAAATAAAAATTCTTATGTTGTATGTTAAAATCATTCTATATATGCCATAGTTAGCATAAAAACTGAAAACAAAAACAAAACCATGAAGAGTCAAGGCATCTCAGGGTACATACCCCACTTCTGCATCCATAAATATAGACACAGGTTTTGTGTCCATAACACATTGCCAAGCAAACTATCACGCAACAATATCCAGTAAGTTTAGCTCTGCTCTAGCTGTGCTGTAATTTTTCTGTAATATTAATTTCAGAATTCCTTTCTAGCCTAAGCAGGCATCTCTGCAGCCAGCCCAGTCCCCACCTACAGACACAGGCACACATGAGGCTGACACAAACTGCAAATTCTTCATTCTACATCACTCCAGAAGAGCACACTCATTCTTGTCCTTTCAAAAATGTGTTCCTTAATGGCATCATTACTCCCAGGTAGTTTTGGTTTCATTCCCGCTGGACTGGGAGATCATCCCAAAAGAGGGTATTTTTCAGTAAACTGTGCTGGCATTGGTAAGAATAAGCAGCACCAGCCATTTGGGAAGAGGAAAGTTACTGGCAGAAAACTCTGAAACAGTATTATTTAACTTTGCTGGAGGATCAATGTGCAGATAAAGGGAATAATGGATTTTTAGCAAGTTATATGGGAATTCTGAGCTGAATTAAGGTAAAAGTCAGGCTCTCATCAGCTGACAGGCAGAAAATGTGTTAAATGACATCTTTAATAAGTTTTTATAACTCAGACTAATTTATACTTTCCCATGTCAATTTTTGGAAAATTCATTCTGTACACATTGAGTAAATGCTGTATTTTTTTGGAAAGTTGCTTTATGTACTTCATAGACAATGAAATGATTTTAATTCCTTTTTTAAACACCACACTTACATCAGGCTATAAGGTCATAGGCTTTACCACTATGTTAATTAACATTCAGAAAAATAGTCCTAGCAAGGTTGCATTTCAAAAAGATGATGCACTTCAGGAATACAAATTCATGTAGACAAACTACATGCACCAAACCCAAAATTTTTGACTTCCTGGTTCAACAATCTACCAATCTACATTCATGCACTAATCAATAAAAACACCACGAAAAAAAGTAGCTTGGACAATTGGAAGTACATCACAAGGAAGCATAAGCAAAGCACTAGTTCTCTCTGCCAGACATTCATTAGTAACTATGTCAAATTGAAGGGAACCTTTTTACAAGGAAGAAAAACAGGCCATCCTGGAAATTGTTCCGCTAGCAGCTCTTTATCCCACTTTTCACCTTTTTCACAACTAGAGGAAGCACAGTCTGAGCAACACATTTGGAACTAAGAGCTTAAGTAGTTTTCACTTAATTAATAGATATGAAAAATGTACAGAAAATAATATACATAGATTATTCATAGTGCCAGGCAAAAGTCATCACTCCCTACCAGCTGTTGCCCAGAAGCAGTACATTTATTTAATAGAGATTTATGACTTCTTTTATATCAAAACAGACACTAAAATTAGCATTTATAAATCAGTCTCAGCTTTCTGCTTGTGATAATCCATTCTAACACTTAGATATCAAACACTGATTATATAGAGGACGACAAAGAGTGCTTGGACTTCACTAGTGGTGCTAGCAACTTGACAGTAAGACAGAGCTGAAAAACATCTAGTGTTTCTTCAACCAAATCAGACTGGGTGCTTGCCAAGACAGTAAAAGTTTGTGGGATTAAGCAGTTGAAGAATAGCTCCAAACTCTCTCTAGCCAGTGTAGGAACTCAAAAGTTTATTTAGGTTGGTGGAGTGATGCCAGTTGACAACAGCTAAGGATCTGATCCCCACAATTTCCCTTTTAAAACAGTCAGAATTAACCAAGATAAACTCTTCACTCCTAAGCTACTAGTTGCCTGATGAAATATTTTGAAGAAATTCTTGCCCAAAATGCAAGCATCTTGAAAAACAACTTCTGGGGATACATTTGGCCTATTACTAGAATTGCTGAGCATCCTATACAATATGAGAAAGTCCTGCATCCTCTGTGAAAGAAACATGTAGCCTGCAGCTCCTTTGTAGTTTTGCTCACTTCTCCGATAAAGCAGTCAGCATGCACTATTGGCAGTGCTACCATTCTATGTTTGATTTATTTTCTTGTATTCTAACATGTAAAACCTGGCAACTTTACCTCAGAGGAGGTGCACAGCTTTGCCAAAGCTTGTGGTCTGTCTGGGCTTTAGAGCTGCTTAATATCAGGAACATGCTCTCATCATCTGCTCAGCATCTTTGGTCTTTCTGGCCCCAGCAGCACTTTGTCAGTACAAATGGCAGTGAAAAGCTTACTGAAAGTCAGCACAAATCAACCTGTTGAGTTTAGAGGCATTCCTTATGGAGAGCAGACTTGAGCAGGCCTGCTCTATGTCACCTTCTCCCTCTGTCTTTCCATAGCAAATAGTGAGACAGATTAGCGCCAGTCTAACGTGAAAGAAAATCAGATCATTTGCTGCTCTGCAAATCCCTGGCCTAGCTACTGTTTGTACATCTTAGAACAGGTTGAGACAGTTTATTTGTGGCCAAGGACCACACCAAGGCAGCTGTACTTGTGAGATATAGCTCCTGACTTGCAGAGAGAGTCCCTACATAGTCAATAGCCTGGTGGGTTCTAGTGATACTCCAAAACCATGCACTGGCTCTTACTGTACCTCTCTTTACTGCTCCTTTTTTTCTTCTTGTCCCTCTGCACTGCTGTTTTAGCATGCATACTCTTCCACTGAAGACTATCACCCACAGCCTGCCTTTCCTATTTTTCTTCTGTCATCACTTTCTGACTTCATATTCCTTCCTCTGATCTTTTCACAATCATCTTCTTTCTATAGTAAGAACATGGTATATCTTGTGGCTTTGGCTCCCATTGCTCTTACAGCTGACTTTATCTATTTTTAATTCCACTTCTCTAACAATCTTAGTTCCCTCCATTTTGTCTTAGAGTACTTTTAAGGGATTCAGCATTAATCACTATGAAAAAAGGGAACAACAAAACTGTATCCATCCAACTTCTTCCATTTGCACACAGTTGGCGGAGTTACTCAGTGCTGGGGAATTGGTTAATTTGGTGAACTCCTAGTGAGTCACCAGAACACACTGCAACCCTCTGAAGGCATCTTATCCATGTGCTGACCTGGCCCAGCCCTGTGTAGCTGGTGGGATCTCATGAGACCAAGGAGATAAGTGCACAGTGATGGGGTCAGCAGCACAGTGATAGCTAGGAGGAGCTGTGGCTTAGTGGGACCTTCTGCCTGAAGGCTCTTTGGGTTGCACTTCAGTTTACATCTATGTGCATAAGGGCAGTCAGTCTGTGAGCAGGAGTGAGGAGCCTGGACATGTGCGTGTGGGGAAGGCAGGAGGAAAAGGGTGGGGAGGAGTTGTTTGGGGAGAAAAGAAGCTTATAACCATGCTTATGTATTCATACACATGCATCTGTGCAAAAAGAGTCTGTGGCCATGAGGGAAGGCCAGCATGAAAGAAGCCAGTTTTTTTTGCTAGAATGGATAGAAAAGTTTTGAGTTTTGGTTTTGAAAGCAGTTTTTCTGAAGATAGGTCTCTGCTTCTTAACCGGTTCATGGAGTAGCTGAATTATTTCTTTTCCAAGGTAGCACTTCGAGAAAAAGCCTTTCTGTGAAATTTTATGGTATTTTTCTACAGCTGTGGTATTCACAGATGTTAAGGGAGGTGGGAGTGAACAGGCCCTCTAAATCCATAATCACTGTATGCAGTTACATTAATGAATGTCACCATTGATAAGTACAGTATGTTATATAACCAACCAAGCATTACCCAAACACAGAGCATTTTTATATGACCCATCAGAGCTATAAGGAGACATTTTGGTGCCGGGAGTATGTCCTCCCCTCCCCACTCCAGCCAGCACTTTCCTCACTCCAGAGCTCTTTCCAGCCACTACTGCTTCCAGCAACTCTTCTTCTTGGGTTGCAACCACAGTGACAACAGCCAGAATGAGCCTATTGTATTTTCTCTTATTCAGGTATTTCACCCTGTTGTGCCCCTCCAGTTCATGCAAGCCTGGCATCCTTCTATAAAATGACTCTTCTTTCCCTTGGGATCCTGTCCTTGGTCTTGTGCTGCAGCCTGTCCAACCTGAGCAAGTTTTCTTTTTTGCATTTGCTTATTGTGTGACTGAAGACATCTGAGTATCTTCCAAAGACGAACAATTTGATTTTTCTACTAAAGTGAAGGGGAGATTCGCCAACAGCTGTACAAAAATTGGGCTCAAACTCTCATCTGAAAGACAGATGAAAGAAAAATGCAACAGATATTGCTGCTGAAAATAGATAATTTCTAATTCCCACAGCTCTGTCTTTGTGGTTTAAAATAAGCCTTTCTGCATTAAGGCAGCAGTTTTCAAAACAACAAAATTGAAAAAACAAAACAAAACAAATGTTCATTCTGTCTGCTGTTTCAATTACATTTCCATGAATGTACATAATTCTGATGTGTGAATTTTCCCATTAGACTCAGATTACTTTGGTTTGGACACCATCAATGATGCATACTCTGAACAGTGGCAGTGGGATTAGACTTCTAGTATTTACATCTGAGGGAACAAAGGAAATGAGTCAGCATATTGGCAAGGTCCTGTCTGATTGCAAAGCTGCTGAACGTTATCAATCCTTGGGATTCAATACCTCTCCCTATGCCTTGCAGCTCCGGATCAGTCTGCTAAACATTTATGGGTCCAGGGTCATGAATTGGCAGGCACTTTATATGATGTATGTGACACAAAAACAGGATGCTTTTTGTATGGCCCATATATGCAGAAAAGCATTTTATGGATTGACAGGTCATTATTAAGAATATTTATTACTCCAGTGATTGAATCAGCTGCTGTCCAGAAGCATTAAATTTATTGAATGACTAGATGTGAGTAGCTTCTTTTGTGTTAAAACAGACACCAACAAGAGTCTCCTAGCCACAAAGAAGCTTGTGCAGGAAATCAGAAAAAGAAAAAGGGGGAAAAAAAAAAAAAAGGAAAAAAAAATGTAACCTAGAAGAGTTTGAATTGAGGGAGCTTGCTAGAGGAAGCAAACAATCCTGCTTGTTTTGAAGGTACAACTTGATGCATTTGTGGAGAGGGCTCTATGACTACATTGCCTGTGGCTAGACTAGATGACTCAGAAGTTTTCTACCACTTCCATGTTCCCTGACTTCCAACTTCTGGATGGGCTTTAAGTCTGTTTTGTGCAACAGGAACCCCAAAACAGGCTGTGGTGGACTGAGCCTCCTCTTTGCTAACCTCTACAGTTCTTCACGTGCTATAGGCAAGTGTGAATCATACCTGAACAAATAAAATGCTATTCTGGAAATAATACCAGTTCTCAGGGCTGATACAAAGAGCACGGCTATGAGTTTAAATCTCAACAGTAATGAGTGATAGGGAAAAGAGTAACCAATACTAAAATCAGTAACTTGTCATGTATTTTATCTCAATGAAATGCACATTTTCATGACTTTTTTTTTTTTTTTTTTTTTTTTTTTTTTTGCTCTTTCCCCTGTCAAGTACATACTACTTTGCTCAGTATAGAAGTTTGCTAGATAAGGAAGGTAAGTTTGCTATAAGGAAGTCATAGTAATTACCCCTATATTTCTACTCAAGCACTCTCTACTGTTTGACACTCAACCTCTCCCATTATACTATGACTCAGTGAGGTTGAAAATCTTCTCCTGTGGAATTTTGCTGCTGATTTGGGTGGGAGCAGGATTTCATCCTAAGAATACCCTCAGCCTGGCAATGGATAGCGACTAGGCAATCTGCACGCCTGGAGCTTTCACCAACTCTGGCTCTGAGGGAGTTAAAGGTTTGTATACAAAGAAACAAAAAGAGCTGTTTAGAATTTGAGTTCCAGTGCAAGTCATCATTTACCATGTGGTAAGGTATTTATCCCAAATACATGTTGTTCAGTAAATCATAGGGTATGGGGGCTGAAGGTAAGGAGGGGGGTTGTTGTTTTGGTTTTGAAGTTCTGTGCAGCAAACTGTCTCTGCGAATTGGTGTCATTACAATGACTATGAAGCTGTCTGCTGTCCAAGTCTGATTGGAACAAGTCACCAGAAGCACAGCCCTTTTTTCTCCCCTTCCCACACCCTTGTTGTGCTGATGGTAAATGCAAGCATCCTTCAAAGCGGGGCCGGACACTAGGACCTTTCCATCACAGCGCTGCCTTACCTGCGAGCAGGCAAGACCTATCAAACCACCTACCAAACCAGACACAGGAAAGAAAGAAAGACAGACAGCTAATAGTAGCAGTCGAAAAGCAAGTTCGCATTACAGTAGTTCAGCAACTCAAGTTGCCAGAATGGCAAATATCCAATATACACCCACTAGCCACCTCCATGAGGCTTTATGTTGTTGTTTGTCATTTATTTCTGTGGCTGGTACTAATTTTCAGTTTGTCATCCTTTGACTCATAGAAATTCTTCCTCTTCAAAAAGGATGTATCTCCCTGCCGACCACGGAAAAAATGTAGCACGCAATTCAATCCTTTCCTGATAGCACAGGAGACGAGGAGAGGGCAAGTTAGAACAGCATGATGAGGAAGTTCTGTCATTTCCAGAAGGAAGCATGATTCACCGGGCAGAGCATTTTTGGGAGCCTGAATCAGAGCTGTCGAGGAAGTCAGTTCTTGGACAGTTTAATGTTTAGTTTAACTATGACTTTACCAGCAAACTGTGTGCCTCCCCCAACAGCCAGTGGGTACAGCAGATCAGATTACACACCACTCAAGAGCAGGCAAGATTGGCAAGGAAGTGGCTTTCAAATATTTCAGATAACACGAGATATGCCTCAGAAAAATCTGTCCTTAAATGTCATTGCAGAGCAGAGTCCTCCCAAAGCAGATTTAAGGGAGAAATATTTTCTCACACTTTCCCTGAGGACAGTGGGAGGGACCTGCAGGGTGGCCATAAGGAGCTGCCAGGGGAGGGCCACGCAGCCAGGAGCCGCGGAGCTCCTTCCCAAAAGGTTTGAAAGTACTTTTCTAGGGGCGAGGGGAGTTCATTAGTCATGGCACAGACCTGCTAAGTGAAGCTATCCACAGAGAAAAAGAATGAGTTAGTTAGTGGCTGCCAATAGGCTTCAGGATAAATTTGTTGTTTTTAGTTGTCTATTGTATCCTAAAAGAATCATGATTCGATTAATGTCATTACGCTGCCCCCCCCCACCACTCATACTCACATGCCCTATTGCAGCAAACAAGATCAGACTGGAATATCTTCCCCTGCTCTCTTCCCTCTCTTCTAATGACTTATTGGCAAAGCACTAAATCCTGTGAAGAGTCCTCAGTTTGGGAGCTCGTATTTCCTTGGTTTACCACAGCTCTGATGTGCTGTCCTTGGAGCGCACAGCCATTCCCCCCACCACCACCATCCTAGGCACAGTGTAATAAAGTGGGAGGGGAGAAAAGAAGGAAATATATGTTATTATATATGATGATTAGCAGGCTGTTGATTCGCTCGTGTTTCCTGGGGCACACGTGTATCATTGGGGTCAAGCAGATCAAAGAGGCTGTTAAGATATTTCATGTACAGGAGTATATACCAGAGCACAAGGCATGGTAATAGAGGGGATGTTCCAAGTCTGTCCATTTGAATAAATGGAAACCATTCTTCATACTTGCTCTTTGCACTCGATATTGCACAGGGATTTACGTTTCTGGCCTCATGGATAAGGAAAGGCTGAGTATCAGGGAGAGGCAGAGTTCCTATAGGATGTGAGAGGAGAATGGGATACACGGAGCATGCCTACGCATCCCTCGAAGACGTCACTCCTATCTGGGAGCCAAAAGGTAAGGGAGTGGGTTTGCTGACTGTGACACACAGCGGGAGGAGATCGGAGACACAAAGGAGTCATGGGTGTGAACCAGGAAACAAGCCCGTGCCCACCCAGCTTTTTTGTTTGCTTGAGGAGGATGTAAAATATGCTTACACCAGTTGCGCTCCAGCGCCAGCGCTAATTGTTAACAATAAAAGGTCACTAGAAAACAATTGCTGGGAACTAGAATTACACAAGGGGCCTGGGTAATGTGATGGTTCCTTCGTATGAGAATGCCATGCAGTCAGGGGACAGGGTATGCATCGATCCCGTGGAGTGACTTGCTAGCTCAGATGAGGAAGGGAGGGGTACAGCTCTGTCAGTCAGACCTACCTGCTTCAACTCCCCCCTCCCAGATGCACACGCTCATCCCAAGAAGCCTCGTTCAAGCATATTTAGCCTTTCTTTTAGGGAGTTTGTATGTAAAGTAAAATACACTTCTTTTTCCTATTATCTCCGAGAAAAATATTGCCTTTGGTTTCCTTTCATACAGAAGAACTGGAGTGGGGAGGGGTGGTTGTAGGTTTGCACAGTAAGAACCATCGCTGCCATATGAGGGAGGAAGGGGGTGAAGTGGAAGGCTGTTAGCACAACTTGAGGGAAAAAAGGGAGATACCTCTCAAAGTATCATATTCCCTCCCAAAATACATTCATACTTCAGTCAAGGGTGTGAGTACAGCTCAGGAAGAAATCTCTGGTCTAGCATTAAATTCATATGTATAGACACCAGTAACAGTACCACGGGCTGAAAAATCCTGCCAGTATGTCAAGTGAGTACATCGGCAACTCAACCCACCCAAAATCTGTGCTGTTATGGCTCTCTGGCTATCACTACTAAACCAACCAGTAAAAAAATAGCTTGTGTATGTCTACATGTCCTGAGAGCACACCACAGGCTGCTCTCTGGACATCTCATCGCTTTAACCCTTCAGGAACGAGCAATGTTAAAGAATGTCTGAGCATCCTAGAGATGCTTTTAGGCCATGTCTACGCTGAGGAAGAGCCTGACTGTTGGAGAGAGGATGACTCCAGGCCACTCGGTAGTCAGTAACAGGTCTAGCTACAAAAATGCTAACCCCACGTGTAGGTGAAGGCACTGCTGAGCACTCCGCAGCTGAGCTGCCTCAGACCATGTCTGTCTTACCTTCACTCCAGGGCCACACAAATGTAGCTATTTACAAAGAGAGCATTAGACAATTATTCACCTTTTCCTGTATCTTGCCCTTTGAGAAGTTTTGTGTGTATCTAGCCAACAATACACATATGTAAAGTCCTACAAAAGACTTTATTGCCAGGGAGAGAAAAGTCAGATCACAGGATAGATACACATGAAAAATAGTCATTGAGGAAAGTGCACAACTATTTTCCCTTCCTCTGGTCACTGTATATGTCTGAATCCCACTGTGCAGTTTTGAAGCTCTGCTCTTTGGTGATGGGGCCCAAAGTCTGTTTAAAAAGCTACTACCAAAACCCAGTTTCCAAAAATCTCCATCAGCTGCAGAGATGGTGGTGAGGATGTAATGTTTTATGAAGAAGGGAACAGATGACCAAGTATCTGCTCTAGAGATACTCACTACAGATAAGTTTCTCAAGAAAACCACAGGATTAACATGTAGTGTAGCAAGATGGGAGGAATACGCTGTCAAGCAACACCATTAGAGAGGTCAAATGGTTTCTGTAAGAAGAACATTGAATTTTCAATCCTTCTCACATGCAGTTCCTTCATATGAAGGATTTTGCTCTGTGTAGACAAGGAGAGTTCAATGAATGCCAAGGAGCATCATCTTGCCTTTTATGGCTGTGAGAAACGAGAGTTAAAAAAAGGGGAAGAGAAACAGTCTGGTTGAGAGAAAGGCAAGAATAGTTTGGGTTCAGGTTCTCACTGTCTTTGTAGAAAATGGAGAAAAAAGGCTTATTGTTTCCTTTCAAGATCACTGTCATAAATGATAGCTCCCATTCTGGTATTGTGATTAAGAGGGAGGTGCTGGGGCAGCATCTGTTGCTGGGAGCCAGATATGTGCCAGTGTCAGAACTGAAGCTGCTGCAGCAGGTTCTGGGGCCATGCAGATGTTAGGGCTATGGTGTGGCCAGTGCCAGTGTGAGGAAAGAGATTAAAGAGCCAGCAGGCTCTAGGTGATACTGATACTGTGATGATCCATGAATCTGATCACATCATGTCTGCATTGCTTTTCTTTTTTTTTTTTTTTCCTTTAACTGAATTAAAATGCACGAAATCACTTATCTGTTAATGTATGACTGTATAATAAAATCCATGAATTAGGAAAGAACAGATCTTGTGAAAAATTTCTACTTTTTTTGAAAAAAAATCCTTTGACAGCACTCAGTGTTCAGCCTATAAAGTTCAAAAGCTGTAGGATGAGTTTTACATTTTGAAACATTTACTTTTTGGAGAACTACAAAGATGAGTCTTAATGTACAGATTTCTGAATCAATAAAAATACTCAAATGTCTTTGTCAGCAGGGTTATGAAACTACAGCCAGAATGCCACTAAACAAAAGATTAAAATATTGGATGAAATGCTCCTGCCTTTACTGGAATTTTTGTAGGAGCACTGCCCTTGAATATAGAGATGAAAAAAGTAGGAGATGATCTTGTCCCAATTTCTTACCATAGGATATATTTATTGAGTGAAACAGGTCCAAACAGGTTTTTTAGCTTATACTTTTGATGAGGAAAAGATCTTTATGACAGTAAGTAGATACTCATTGTTATATTTAAGGCTGAATTCCAGCTTCTGTCCTAAGCCTTAACTCCTTCTCTCCTTTTCAGCTGCTTGGAACTTTTTGAAACAGTTCCATTTGTGATTAAACTTGTCACAATTGCTCTTATCACAGAAGTGATTTGGCTTAAAAAGAATGTGTGCTAGACTGAAAAACCTTTTTATTTTTAATTGTTAGGATATCTATTGATTGTAAAGTGAAATGAAACACTGGCATACCTCTGAAATAACAAACTAGAAACTCCAGATACATCTGAAAGAGAGCTCCAAAACAAAAGCAGGCCTTAGACCATGACTGGACCTGCAAGGGTCCACCGCCCACCTCACCTTTTATGGGCTCAAGGACCAACACTAGTAATAGAGATCTCAGTGACTCGTTTACATTTGGAAGAAAAAGCTCCACAGTTCAGAATGTTAAAAGCACTGATCTCCTAGAAAGTACTAATCCGACTGTGGATTTGTAATCTCAGCCTTTACTGTCCCAGAGGGGCAGGCACATGAGTGAACACTAGTAACCTCTTAGGGTTGGCCCAAAGAAGAGAGCCCCATTCTGATGGCGTTCATAGATCCTGCAGTCACAGATACTGACAAGTCAGGAGACTCAGGGGACAAATTACTTGAAACTTGATGATGAAACCCTATTTGAAGTCACGGTATGGGGAAGGTACAGGTATTCAAATCTGCCTTTTCAGCTGTTTTCCTTTTTTTCCTTCAAGAAAGGCAGGACTCCCCCCCCACAACAGAGAAATCAGTGAGGGCCTCTTAGCTAGGTCTATACAGAACTGGGGCCCATTTAATAATCACTCTTAGAACCTGAACTTTTCTGCTTTATATCACACAGAGCCTGAAATATAGTTCTAACTTCCCCAGAGACTGGATTTCAGGAGCCTGAAGGAAAATAAATTGCTAGATTGGTAGCAACCATGGTCTACATCGTAAGCAGTTATTGTAAGAGTAGTGTTTTTTTAGGGGAGAGGAGATTTGCAGTATTTATCTAACATAGAAATGTGTGTATGCATATATAACTCTGCTACCTGTAAGCAGAAGACAGCTTAACCAAACTCCCTTCCTCAGGGCATTGCTTGCCAAGTGTAATGCCTGGCCCATCATGTGTGCAAATCTTCATCGTCAAACAAGAACTTTCTCTGGCTGGAAAGGAGTGACTTGTAGTGCAAAGCATGCCAGCGTATGTCAGCAGTATTACTCCCTTGGCACTGCTCCTCCCTGTTAATTGTAGAGTAGAAAACCTTCTTCTTCAGGCTTTTCCTCTAACTAGCCCTGTGAGACAGCCAGAAACTGTGGACATTTGTGTGGAGGGAATTTGGCAGCTGAAACTCATGGAAGCCTGGCTCTGGCACGAGTGCTTCTGACAGCAGAATCTGGACCCCTGGGTAACTTCCTGACTGATCTCCTGCCTCAGCCAGGAGGCCAACCACAAAAAGTGCGCAAAACATGATGGGGGGGGGGGGGGAGCAGAGGCCTGAACATTTCTTATGGTTTCAAAAATAGCAGAGCGAATCCAAAGCACATTGGCAGACTGCATGTAACTTCAAAACTCAATGGAAAAGTGCTGCCTCTTGATGACTATCTTGCAGATTCCCTGTGTTGATTTTCTGTCTGTTCCAGCAGCAAAGCCACA
Source organism: Rhea pennata (assembly GCF_028389875.1). Lineage (NCBI taxonomy): Eukaryota > Metazoa > Chordata > Aves > Rheiformes > Rheidae > Rhea > Rhea pennata. Next base: position 122,951,321 of record NC_084663.1, read on the forward strand.
GCAGCAACCTCACTTAGAGAAATGCATGAATTCAGAGATCAAACATGAGTGCATTTCTGGTGCGTAGTGAACGGCTCATTGGCTCAGTTTACAGGGGCACCCGCATCAAGATACTGTGATGTTTGCGAAGTCAGTCTGCAGTTTGGTTGTATGGGGGGCTAAGGAATTGTGTATGAGTCTTTTTCCTTGTTTCTCCATTCAGAAGCTTTGTTTTGCTTTCCAAAACAAAAGCAATAAAAAGCAAAAATGCTCTTGTTTACATTACCTCCCATCTGTGCATATGTATATGTGTGTGTACCTATATGTGTATAGGAGAGGCTTGCCTTCAAGGGCAAATGGGAGTTTATTCTGTGCTGACCTATAGGCTGTAGATAGTTCATGGGTTCTTCTTTTACCCAAACAAGTCCAGCTTGCTGAGTGTTTGACTCATTCATTGGTTAGCATTTGGACTAATAACATAGTTAAATGCTGCTAGCTGTCCAATGACCTACCTAGGGATAACTCTGTGTAGGAGAAGCCAGAGTGCTAGTACACAGTGCCTAACCCAAGTGGTAATGTGCTATTCCAGCGTCCCATTCCTGCACAGGAAATGTGTAGATCCAGCCTCTGTAATCCATCCCTCTGTACATCCACCATCACCACCAGGTCTGAATGCTCAGGCATGAAAATGTGACAAAGTGTCTGCAACGTTGTTGGGCCCAGTTCGATCTCTCCAGGACACCAGCGCTGTATAGATACACAGATAAAAACATGTAAGCACTTGCAAGCTTTACAAACCACACATCATCTAGCACACTGGTTATACAAAAATCGCTCACTTCTTTGATTCATCATTTCTCCTTTTATCACAGGGAAGACAAACATTTTCTGAATAATAAATACAAAGTATTTTGCAAGGGGAAAATAAATGGCATCAGATAAAAACTCTTCATTGAGCAATTGATTTCTCTTGCCCTTCTGCTACTCCTTCTTTCCATTACCATTTTTTACCCTGTCATTATTGTGGAAGAGTGAGGAGAAGAAGGAAAGAATAAGAAAACTCAAATTTTGATATCCAAGATGTACATTGTATCTGAAGACTCTGCAGCACAAGCACAGACTAAGTCGATTTTCTGCCGTGACAATAAAGAAAAGAGGTGTGCTAAAAGAGGCAAATAGTCTTTTTATAATGAGAACCTTGTCAAAGACAGCTTCATTACCAGACGAAAACACAGGGAGTTCAAGAATTTTTCTTTACATGGTTAGGTACAGGGTAGAAGGACGAAGTCAGGACTTAAAAGCATTCCTCCAAAACGTGGCAAATAGATTTTGAATTCTGATCATGTCTGGAGTGTCAGCAGGTGATTAATTCATCTGCAGCCTGGAAGGAAAACTTTTTAACAATGTCCATACATAGGACATACTATTGCTTACAGGAAACACTGACATGCTTCAGTCCCTCGGCAATTCTTGTTGGGCCATGAAGGTAAATTAGTTGCGCCCTTATTAACAGTGTTTGTGACATGTCTGCTTTACAACAAGCAATGAAGCCCTCGTGTCTCAGAGACACCCTCCCCCAATAGATGTCATGCAAAGAGTGAGATTGTAGTATCTTAAATTTTATTCCAGGTTTGCCTGTTAAGTGGGTGGCAATAGTTACAGGCCAATTTGTGCTTTTCCATCATGCTGTCTAGACGTATTTGCAAGCACTCCTTTGCCTTGAAGAGGAAAAGGTATATAATATATTACACAATAACGGGTTATTTTTACTTGTAATGCATTAAGAGGCTGTTTTCAATCAGAAACCATTTGATATGAGGGTATGTTCTGGACAATAAATGGAAAAAGTGGAGCATATCCTTTTTTTTTCACACAGCAGACAATACCCATACTTTCCATATAGACAGGAAATGGCTTAGGTTTGTATATAGAAATACAGTATATTTTATACGCATATATAATGTATTGATTTATTAAAAAAAGACTCTATATATCTGGTTGAAGCTGCAAAATCAATATACACTTATGTAAATATTTTAATACAGCGCAGAAAAGATAAAACTGGAACCCTTAACAGAGAATCCTTCCTGTTGGGCTCTGACAGGGGCCCGACGTAACGTGTGCGGTGCGAGGGTCGCGGGGCGTTCAGCAGCCGCTCGGAGCTGCTGAACGCGCTCTGCTCAGCGTCTGCGTATCGTAAGGGCCCGTCCCACCTGGTTCCCACAAGAGCACCTCGGTGTGCACCTCGGCTCTTCTGCCAGCCCTAACCGCGGCATCCATTTCGCCTCCTGGCACCAGACCCAGTGGGGCTGGGGTCGGGGTGCGATTTGCCTCGGGGCCGTGGGGCTCCCTGAGCCTCTCTCCAGGCTGCCTCCCTTGGGGTGCGGGCTTCTCGCACCTCTGCAGGACAGAGGTCTGCTGCAGCAGCGGGGCCACATGTTGTGGCAGATGTGGTGTTTGTGCCCACCTTTTTCCCAGTGAGGAAGCAAATAAAATCACTCTTTTGGGGTTGGGGGGGTGCAAGGTAAGTGGGGACAGTGGTTCCCAGGCCACAGCTCAGTTTTGCTTTTCCTTCTCTGCCACTCTGTGCACCTGCAGCTTCCTGAGGACGTAGATGTTGGCACGGCGGTCAGCATCCCTTTGCTTTCTGGAGTCCAAACAACATAAACAGTCGAAAGAATCTGTGTTTTACCAGGGCTGTTCTGTAATCTAACAGTGCTAAGTCACTTTTTGACTCTCTCTTTCTGCAGGAGGTAGTTGCATTGCTTTAGAAAGATTTGCCACCAGTCTAAGAGATTAGGAAGGCTAGGAGATATGTGTTTAAACTTATGCTCATTTCAAATTGCATGAATTCCTGCTCACCAGACTATGATCTAGAGTCAGACATTATAGTCAGATTATTTAATACATTAGCAAAAGTGAATTTGATGGACAGAGTCACCAGCTGGTTGTGATCTGATAAACCTATCTCAGTGAAAACACAGTAATAGGCCAGAACAAGTATATTCATTTCTTTCAGACAGTGTAAACAGACCTGTGTTTACTTTGTGCTTTTTTCCTATGTTACAAACATGTATTCTTTCACTTGGCTTGATAGGGTTGGGGTTTTTTTGTTTGTTTGTTTCTATATATGCTAAAAGCCTTAATTTGGTTCTTCAGTCCATTCATTTGATGCAGGCATCAAACATCTTCACTGTTTCTTTAGAGCTTTTTCAAGCCTCACATGACCTTCTTGTCCTTTTTAATACATTTTTCCAAATACTTTTAAAGAAGGAAGGAAAAAGTACAGTGAGAGCACTTGGCTACTTCCAGTTGCAACCCGTAATGGCTTTGGTTTGCAAAATTTCATAAATACAATTTCAGAGAGAAAATAAATCTCTCTCTCTACCATGAAGCTGTGGCATGAGGACTGAAATACTCTCTAAGCCATAAAAGTTGAACTTGGAGTGAGGATAACTGCAGCCGTCACCTTGCATATTTCATTTGTTACAGGCCATCTGTGTGCATCATCAGGGATCTCAGGAAAATATTACTCAGCTGCCTTTTATCTCTGTCTAGTCTAGCTGGAGCGTGGGTAGCAGAACACCAAGTAACAGGTTTCTAACTTTAGTCTCATGATAAAAGATGCTGGTAAGCCCAGACATATTCTCATAGAAGCAAATGTTTGTATTGATTAATATTACATGGTTATAACCAGCTGAATATTCTGCACATGGAGTGTATTTTGGAAAGAGAGAGAGAGAGTTAGTTAGTTAGTTAGTTCCTTCTTCCTTCCTAATAAGCTCTTTGTTTATTACTTGTTGAAGTGGAATGTGAGAGTAGAAAGTAAAGCTCAGGTATCAAAAAGAACTGGTGATGACGGGTGGAGGGGGGTCACTTGTGAAAACAGTGGAAATCAAATCAATTAGGCCTGTCAGCTGGAAAACATCATGGGGAATTAACACTTGTTTGTCTGGATTCCTGCAGCCTGAATAAAAGTGCACAAAAATGTATTCAAGTAACAAAGGAAGGACTGTGATATAAGTTAAAAAAAAAAAAGCGTAATGTAAGGCTTATGTCAGTGGATACTGACAAATGAAACAAGTAAATAAGCTAAAACTTTTAAATCAGCAGTACACTTTTAACCTTCAGACACAAATACATCTGCACAGATGCCACGAGACAGAGGTGAAGGTACCACCTCTTTAAATGTGAGGGCTCTTAAAGAGTAGAACCTGGCAGGGCTTTGCTGAAAGTGGTAAGATTTTGCCTGGCTACCATGAAACTGAAATTACAACTGGTGGCATAAATTGAAAAGGCATGCAAAATATTCAGGGAATACTTGTATCAAGGGGCTACAAAGGAGGGAAGCCTTGGGGACAGAGGCATCCTGGAGCCTTTGAAGCTGAACCTGATTTCTGGTTTATTTTGATTTCTCTTGCTTCTAGGTTGAACTATACTGAAAGGCCCTTCCCTCTACTGCAAAAGGGTCTTTTTTTCTTTTTGCATCGCACTGCAGGAGAGCAAAGATGGTGCCAGGGCAGCTACAACCACAGCTTCTACTGGATCAGTGCCTAACTGAGAAAAGCAGGAATTCAGGACTGCAGTCTCCAAGGCCTCTGACTGAACTCATTAAAACTTGGACACAAATATTAAGCGGTTAGATGCATTGGCCCCGATCCCCTCTCCTACCCTGACTCTGGTGAATGCTTGGAAGTGCCCTCCCAGGACCTGCATCTAGAACTGCCAGGGGGTGATTTGGTCCCAGGAGCACAGCAAGGCAACTCTCCCGTATCCTCACCCGAGTAACCTGGACCAGGCAGAGCATGGGCTGGGTTTCTTAAACCAGGGCTCCAGGTTACCTGCATGCAAATTCAAGACCCAAGTTGCAAGAGAAGCTGATTTCATGGGTGTTTTGTATCACTGGTTAATCCATCTAGGTTCTGCCAGAAGACCCCAAAGACCTAAAGAGTAGCATAGAGCACTAACATTGGTAAAACCTTTCAGATCAAAATGTTTCAACAAATTTCACTTGTACTAAAATATAAGGGGCTTGTGGATTACTTTAACTTTTACATTTCTAAGTATCATTACCTGTTTGTAAGTACTGAGTTTTTTATATGAAGTGGCTGAGCTAGCATGAGAATTCTGGTTGGATTCCAGAATAACAAAGGCAATTGTTCTTTCTTGATAGGCATATCTGTATTCTTGCATTTTACATACTGAGTATGCTTACAAATTCTTGGCACATGCCACATTTTGAAAGTGCACCATTTTTAATACACCTTTATTTTAATCTAAAAATATCACTCAATTAGAAAAAGAAACAATTCAAAATAAAGGAATATGTTAAAGGCATAGTTTAAAGGTGCAATCATAAATTGCTTGCTACTTTTCCTTCAAAAGGAAGTAGCTCAGGAAAAACACTTCTTCTGACTGTCTAGGAGCTTTTGAACCTCTGTCCAGAATTACAGGTCTCGTGGCCATCCATAGCTGTAGTTTGAATAATTATATTTGTAGGACAATGTATAAACTTTTTGTGTATGTTATATTTGGATGAAATAATAGAAAAGAGCAGTGTTATTTATTTTTTTTTATTATTCCAGGCTTTGAAAAGCTCCTGCTCTCACATATTTTATTTTACAGTGAAGTTGGGATATTAAGTCAACCAACTTACAGATTTCAGTGCAAATAAAATATAACAAAGCGAGGACTAACTTTTTGCCTTTTACAGAGCAGTGGAAAGGAAGGTGTGGAAAGCTTTTTGGAGCTCCCCTCCTCACCCCTGTTAACACATGCATGTTTCCTTAAGGAAAGGGTGATTACACCTTGTTGTTGGCAGTGCAAAGCTCAGTAAATCTTGACATTTTCACTGTAGAAGAAGGGAATTTCCTCTTACTTCTGTGGGCAGCCAGCCAGCAAATAGTGATGGGAAATTCATGACATCCTGTTCTGCCTACCTCTCATCTTTCCTGCTCACAGACACATTTTGAGTGGGACATACAGGTGTAAATAAAAACATGCTGATGCCATGCACAGCTCAGCAGATGTATGCAATCTTAGTACCTGCTGTGGATCCAAACACATTGGCGTTTATGAAACAGCAAGGTATTCACAAATTGTCTCCTGTAACACTGCAATAACACTAGCGTAAGAGCAAGATGGATCACACAGCTTTCATTAATGAAGACCAGTGCTATGGCTTTTTGAGTAACAGTGCTCCAGATCATATAATTTTTATTATTCATGCTGTTAATAGTATAGCACTGATGCATTTCCCACTTAAAAAAAAAATCCCCTCTTCCAGCATCTCCTAGGCATGCTGATCACCTAAGCAGTAATGCAGCCCCTGTGCACTCCAGCCAGGCACTGCTGCATCCTGGGGCTGGGGCTGGGGCTGGGGCTGGAGTGGGCTGGTGCTCTGGTTGCCCTCCTTTGCCACAGTCTTTAAAAAATGTCTCTGAGGAGGAGGAGGCTCTGCAGCCTACTCACTAGAGGCACATAGTTGGCATACTTAATGTAGCTGTCATACTTTCTTTTTCCTCATGGAGCCAAAATGGGAGCGGGAGATGCAGGCAGGGAAGGCTTGGTCTGCAGTCTGTTCCACCTTGTCCTGTCCTGCGGCGAGCTGTGTGGGAACTGTTGCCTGGAGGTGATACTGCAAGGGAAGAGATGCCAGAAGTGATGGAGAACAGCAGTTAGGACCCTAAAATACAACGGCAACAGGACTTTCAGCTACCGTAGTTTGCACACATGCCATACAGGCTCCTCCCTGGCAACTGTCACTAAGAAATACATAATTAAAAAAAAATATATATCCATGTCTTGTTGTCTTCCTCACCAGCCATTTGGGCAGGTTTTGTTACTTTGAACAGTGGGGCTCTTCTGGCTACCAAAATTGCCTCCACTGTAGTTTAGTAATCCTAGACCATGAGTTGGAACAGTCATTCACCTCCAACTAGTGTGGCATCGTAAATCTGTTCAACTACACGTTTTAGCTCCGCAGTGTCAGACAGGCATAATTAGAGTTCCAAAGTCCAAATGCCACCACACTAGTCTTACAGCAATGCCGTTCCCCACGCTTTACGTGAGTCATCTGGTGAGAGAGGAGAATTAGGCCCAACATGTCTGGGCTGAAGCAATGATTTAATCAAACTACTCCTTCCAGCTCTGACAAGTGTCTTTTTATGGTTCATGGTATTTAATTTGAAGTTGCCAGTTGGAATGTTTCACACCTGTGGTTTATTTAAGCCCTTATTCTGCTCTAGCTCTCAAATTTAAGACAATAAATGTGTCCTGTAGAGCCGTGATGTATTAGGTGAGGGAGACATTTATGTGCAGGTGACTAGAATGAATGAATGATGCATGCAATGGTACATTTGCTATTACTTTCCAAATCCAAATAACCACTGAGCTGCAAAAGGAATGATGTTACGTCAAAACCATCTTATTTTCTTCTTGCAGTCCCTGACCTCCCAACTCAGAAAACTGCTGTTAACTATAGCAAGGAGTGCCTGGCTGAGCCCTCAAAGTACTCACAGTGTCTGTTGTTGGGTGTTCACACAAGTAAAGTTTTCATTCTATATGTTAAATAGTCCCAGGAATGATCACATAGGATCACAATCATCCCATTCATCAGCAACATTTAATGGGAGAAAAAGAATGACTTCAGCTGCCATCACTCTTGAGACCATAGTCTACCTAACAGAGACGAAACTTGGAAATTTTTTACAGAAGTAAAATTAGCCAAATGAACAGGAGGCCCTCCCTGGGAAAAAAAAAAAAAGAAAAAAAAAGAAAAGAAAAGAAAAGAAAAAAGAAAAAAAAAGCAATGCAAGGGGATCAGACAGTGGGGGGACTTTGCCATACTTGAAAAAGTGGAGTTACCAATAACGCCAAATGACTTCAGATAATGGGAGCTTAATACAATGGGTTTATCAAGATTTTATCGATAGGTAAGCGGAAAAGGAATTTTTTTAGGCAATAGAATTATTGGAGCTTTGTTAATCATTCCTTGCCAGAAGTCCCTGCTTCCTCCAGGAGTTTAAAGTTAACCAAAAAATATGCAATTGAATCTATTTGAATTACCTTGTTTGAGATATATTAGAGGCTTCCATTGTCTTCTGTAGCAAGAGACTAACATTGCCAGCCTCCATTCTTATCTGCAACAATTCAAACTGATTGCTTAAAAAAATCAAGCAAACCAAAAAACAATGTAGTAGTACACAGCATCTTGTTATAGCATCTTTTAAGGCTTCTCATTCAAGACAGTTGTGGCCCCAACTGCTTTCCATCAGTGTCCTGTTCATCTCACTTGCACTATGCAGATAAATGCTTTTCAGATGCACATGGCTGGACACTGCATTTAAACAGGCTATAATCTTCATGGCCAGAGATACCATGAATAATTGAAATACCAGAGAATAAATAGTTTCACTAACCATGTTCTGCCTAAAATAATCATAGCATCTGGTAGAAACACATACATTTAATTAAGTTGCTGTTTGTTTGCTCCATTGCATAATTAACTATTTAATTCATTGCCCTCTGGATTTGCTTACTAATTAATTATCCCTTGCCAATTCATTGATCAGCTGCCTATGCCTCATCTTGCTTTCCTAGTCATGATGTTTATCCTCTGCTCTGCTCTATATCAGCCCTCTTCCTTTTCCTTCAAAGGGAAAAAGGGGGAAGACACAGATAACTGTATCTTCCCTTTTTCTATTCCTCTTGCTTTCCTTTCTCTACTCTCTTCCGCTCAGCTACCCTCAGCAGTGAGCTAGCCCAGTTAGGGTAGAGCAGCCGTCCCAGGATGCAGCGACCGCAGCCAGGCACAGAGATTGGGAGCCAGAGGGAAGAGGACCCTGCCAACAAGGCAGAAGTTATCTGAGAGGTAACGAGTCCAGTGGACAGTACTATCTTGGTTAGCAATGGTTCATTTCCAGTTATGAAGACGAACGTAGCTGGACTGGAGAGAGATGATTTTGAATAAATCTGGCTTGCAATTGCTGTCTGAAATCAGAAAGTTTTGTTGTACCACAGTCTTGCAGTCACTAAGGCAGAAACTGCTGGCTGGCTCAAGGCTTAAATCTACTGTTAATGTTTTGCAGCATCCTGCAGGTTGCTGAAAACAATGCTATACAAACAATATAACAAGAATGATCTAGAAAAATAGATCCTATGGGTATACCCAAATCTTTACAGTCTTAAATAAATAACTAATGCCTAGAAAACAAAATTTTGCTCTCCACTAAGAACTGATGTGCTCCTCGTCCAATCTGGGTTCACTTAACTCTCCCAGAAGTCTTTAAAGTGTGTTTCTTATCCTAAGGATTTTGGATATATTTTTCCCACAAGTTGTTTCTGTGAACTTGTGCTCTGTGCTGCTGCCCCTTCAGTCAGCAAGGTTTAGGAGTGCGATGGTGATTCCAAATTCAGTCTTCTAATGTGAGACTCTCATTATCCAAGTATAGCAGATATGTTTTATTTCTGTGAAAGCTTGTTTGGATTTCTGTCTGCTCTGCTCTCTTCTCGTTTAGATTTCTCCTCTGAAAGCAGTCCAGAATCCAATGCTTATGCTACCATTCACCATATCGCTTTTTGCTAATTGCTCCCATGTTTGGAGGAGTCACGTGTGCCAGACTGCTAAATTGCGACTGCACTTTAAGGCAGCTACTAGAACCTCCCCAAAGAGGCAATTAAAACTTCAAGCTGCACAGGGGTAGGAAAATCGGCTGCAAAAGGCTTTAGGGGTCACCCAGCATTCTTTCAAAAATGTGATTTTTTGTACATTTGTTCTTTTTAAAGGGGGGAACATTTTCACTGTTATTTTTTTCTCTGTCTTTCAGAAGACTAAAAGACCATTTCAAATAATCATTACTTGAGATGATGAAGCAATACTCACTGGGTGTCTGAACTGATAGCCTTGACTGTGATGGCCTAAGAGTTGCAATTCTGCTCTGACATTGATTCAGTGAGGTACTTAAGCAAGCCCTTAGTTTTATGCATGTGAGGAATTCCACTGACTTCAACAGGACTACATATGCATTTAGAGATAAGTACGCAATTATATGTCTTGATGAATTAAAGCTCAGTATTTCAGAGGTAACTAAGTCATGCTCAACTCAACAAGGCCAAGCCTAAGCGATTCTCTGTGAGATTGCTCCTGCAGGCTTAGATTGCTTTTGGAAAAGGGGCTTAGACACCTAAATTACAGAGGCTTTGAAACACAAAGCAAAGCAGGGCCTAGTTACCGCAAATGAATCCAGTCCTAGTTCTGGACTCTGCTTTCACACAACATTGGCAGGATAGAGCTTTTTATTCCTGGTACCAAAAAAAGAACAAAATCCCTTAATTCCGTATTCCAGGGAACAACAGATGAATGTGGCAGGACTGAAGCAGATGACACTGCTTGAAACACAAAGTCTGGTGACTGAATGGACGTCATTAAAAGACTAGGGAGAATGGTGTTCTCAAAATTGGTTCAAACTATTGGGTCATATAGGAGTTCTTTTTGCTTAGATGTAACGCAGTGCACGGTGGGAAGAAGAAAGCCCTTACCTTCTCTGTGCGCACCCTCCCGCCTCCTCGGCAGCGTGAACGAAGGCGGCTCTGAGCACCACCTGGGTCCAGGCACCCGAGCCGGATTGGGGTTCAGTCCACCCTCTGGAGGAGCCTCTGCTGGCTAGGGAGGGAGCCTGGTCATCTAAAGTTAAGAGATGTTAATCTACCTTTAAACATGTGCTGAAGGCATCTTCATCTGAAACCTCACTCACATCACACCTGAACACGTGTTTTTGGATGTGTGTCTTCTGCCATTTGAAAAATGGAAAGCTGGAAAAAATCCCTTTTGGGTCTCTGGAGGGGGGCTGGGGAAGGGAAGAGGACTGAGGATGCAGGTTTTCCAACTGATTCAAGGACCCTTGAATCAGTTCAGCAAGGAATCAAGTACCTCCTTCCATCTTGAGAGCTCAGTTCCTATGTCTTCTTTAGCTCCTTGGACACAGAGAACAGCTCAGGCCTCACAGTGGCCATATATCGAAGACAAGCTGCTTGATAAGAATACAGTACAATCTCACATGCTCTTGGTACTTTAATTTGCACCTTGGCAAAATCAGTGTGTCCATTCACTGCAGGGGAAGGGACTGGCGATAGAAATTCTCTCCAAAATGAAAACCTTCAGGAAAAATGGGAAAAGGCCATTTTCAGGCAAAATATTCCACTTTTGTATTTTGAAAGCTAATATAAGAGAAGACTTAGAGCCTCACGGTGTGTGTGTGTGTCAGAAGCTGACAGAAGAAGTGAGGACCTCCGAAGTCACGTAACCTCATGGCCGCCTGAACACCTCCGCTGGCCAGATGTCAGCCCACAGGCGATCCCAAGCCATCCCCCCCCCTCCTCGAAGGGCGGGTGCGTTTGCCAAAAAGAGAAAAACCGAGCAGAACCGCTGAGGTAAAACGAAGAAACGCAGAGCGGCACCAAGGCCCGGCGGTGCCGGGCTGCTGGATGTGCGCATGGCCGAGAGCCGCCCCACGATGGGTGCGTTAGTAGTTAGACTCCAGCTCTGCGCCCTGCTCATGGAGAACTAGAAATAACATCTTTTGCAGATTCAGCTCCAGGTTGCCAAAATATTTGAGATGCTTCTTTGCTGCTGGGGCTGATTCAGCGGCGACACGGTTGAGAGGAGCAGAAGGGAAGGCAGCGCTTGCCCTCCCCAGCGGCAAGAGCCCAGGCTCCCCGGCAGAGCGAGGCGCGAGGGTGGGGCAGGTCCCGGCTCCGACCACCCACTGTAACTACCAAGTCACGAGGATCAGGCAGAGGGCAGTTTCCTAAATGCGTGTTTCTGACTTAAGAGAAATCTGCCCCAAAGGGGATTTCATTTATTTTAAAATAATTTTTGCCAGGGGAAATAATTCCGGAGAGGGCTGTAACCAGCCCCCTTTGCGGGGAGAGACTTGTTGTTCAGGGAGATGTTGATGCCGTGCGTCGTGCTCCCTATTTTTGACAGATTTTCTTCCCCCACCTCTTCACCCTAATTCTTCCCTATCCCCAAAGATCAGTCTCATTTCTGGCTTGCTTTTCTGGTCTCCTTCTTCTGCTGAATGCAGATTTCTTACTCTTCTTACTCCTTGTACTAGCAAATCAAGGCAGGTGAATTTCTGAATTTTTCAGGAGAAAATGGCAGCAGGCACCAAGCCAGGGAGCTCGCTCACCTCTGGCTGCACTCCTCCCCTGTCGAGTCGCTAGTGCGTGCAGGGGGGAGCAGCAAAGCAAAATGTTGCTAGCTGTGAGACATTTTCTGTTTACTTTGCAGGCCAAACCTGTTGGATCTGGACCAGAATGGCCACTTTTTTGGAGGCAAATATATCTGCGGAAAGAACAAAAGTAGTCGGTGTCGTGGTTATGCTATTTTACCAGAGGAAACAAAGATGCTTGGTAATTCTTTATTTTCTGTGGGCTGTGCATTGTCCTGCTTAACTAGAAAAATGACTGGGAAAGCTCGCATTGCCCGGTAAATGATAGGTAGCTCTTGGTTACAAAAGTTATCTCTGTACAACTGCCGCACTACTTCAGATTTTCCTTTTTGGGGGCAGAGTGCTCTGAAGGAAGTGGCAAGGCAAGTCTGGTGTCATGTGGAATAGCTGAAATTCCTCAAGTTCCTTTTTGCCAGGATTTCAAGCTGTGAAAGACACATGATCCACACTGCTTGTACCTATAACTGAGGATTTTCCTTAGCAAAGATGAATGGGTAGCTGTACAATTTTATTTTAATATTTTTTCTACATCTACCAGCAGCCATAGTAGAATCTGAATTAAATCACTATTAAGGGCTACATTTGGAAGCAGTAACCTTAGACAGTGTTTGTCAAAAAGGACACATTACTCCTTCCCTTCAGGAACTGACCTAGCCTGTAATCACTTCCAGAGAAAAATATAAAGAACTAAAATTCTGGGTCCTTTTCTGCTAATCATGCCATCATGGCATCCCTTGATGTCCAGTGACCTCAAACCCGTTATCACTATGTTTGGTCTCAGTCAGGGACCAATAACAAGCTGTATCCATGAATCTCTCTTCTGGATTTGTAGCAAGAGCTGCTGTTCATTTTCATGTTGATAGGCAGTCAAATTTATGTATTGAGCAGTTTCATGATGAGATTTGCACACTCATCTGAGGAAGATGACATGGAGAAAACAGAAACTTTACTCCTTGCTACATGAAAGATTTGCTAATGGTCCAGCCAAGTACATCAGAGAGCCACTGGTCAACTGAAAAGGCACCAGCATTTATGGAGAGAATACCCTGTAGAAAGGGGTGCTGAACTGCCTCTTAAATAAAATTAGGGATCAACTGCCTTTGCAAGGGGGAAGCAAGTTTTGAATCTGAAAGAAAACTGTAGGCAGCAGCAAAAGAACATAGTGTAAATAAAAGTCAGCATGTTTTGCCAAGGAGGGCCTTTGAATTTGATCTCCTTGAAAGAAAATTAAGGGCAATTTGCTTTCATTTGTCTGTCATCCATGTCTTTATAAACTTTTGTGATTCTTGTTATCTGAGATTTTTTTCTAAATAAATCTTTTTTTATTGAATAAGTTCAGAGTAATTTCTAAACAATTAGCTAACAAAGGCATTTCACCCAGAAATCCTTCTTTGTAAGGTTCTGAATCACATATACAAAGACCAACAAACGCTTCTACATGTTTCTCTGAGAGATCCAAGTCTCTACTTTGTATGTCTCTGCTTCCCAGGTGAGCTTGGGAGCTGACAGTGCCGGAGCTGAAGAGGAAGTATTTCCTGGTGACCCTGGATTAGGGTCTGAAAGCCTGCAGGGCAGTGAGGAACATGATCAAATCTATAGAAAGTTTGTCATAGATTTCACTTGGGTCTATGATTTTACCCCTGTATGGCTCACACTAGATGATTTTGGGGCATTTTTGCCCAGCTTGAATGACCAGCTCAGCAATACACTACCCACAGGCTCAGCCTTGATGACTGCCTGCTGAGCTGCTTGCCAGTGTAAAAATAGGACAAGCGGAAGCAAAAAGTGCTATGATGCTAACACAATTTATTTCACATTTACCCATAGCTTTGAATGTAGCCAATTACTGCAACCCAACTAGTGGAAGGTAACTTTATCACCTACATTCAACATTTTTTCTTCTATTACAGATCTCCACAGCTTTATGTTATTGCCTTAATTGTGCAGATGAGAAAGCAGAACAGAGAGGGAAAGTCACTTGTCTCTGATGATACAGCCATTGTCAGAATCACGAGGGGAGCTCTGAAATTTCTTGCTCTCCATCCTGTCCTCATTTCTCTAGCTTATAAAGACCTGGCAGTTAGTATATATTCTGTTCTTATACATCTGCATAGTGAAGTCAGACAATTAGGAAGAACTGACGAGAACTGAGGACTGAATAATCTAGACTGTATTTTCTACTTTTTTTTTTAATGAAAAAAATGTTTATTTAAACTCTAAAATAAATCTTGTCTGTCTTCCACCAAGTTAAATCTGATTTGATTTCCTTGGTTCTTCTCTTTAAAGGGGCTTTGTTCAGCTTGTATGACATTGGATAACAGTAGAATTACCATCACATAATGTTAGTCTAAAAATACATGTACCATTATTATTATCAAATAGAGATAAGTGTGCGTTGCCAAGTAAAAAGAAAGCTGTGAAATATAATGCCAGGTACAAGTATTTTTTTCATTTTATCCAGTACATGAAGGATAGACTCGGGCTGCCAGATATTTAGTTCTGATGGATAAATGCAACTGTGGTTTCCATAGCTATGCAAGATTTTCTATAGCACCCATCACCATGGTATCTAAGAATCCGCTACTGTTGCTGCACACTTTAGTCAATCACGTCCTAAGGAGAATTAATTAACATAAATGAAAGAGCCTTGAGCCTTGCCATCCAAGGTGTGAAGTGGTCTGAGCCAAGTTCATATTTCAAAAGAAATTGTTTGTTTGTTTGTCTTATCACAACTCTGATGTGCTAAGCTCCTTGTTTCTGTGATGTCTTATGGGAAGGGCATTTCTTGTGCTGTGGTTCACTAGCACAGTTGATAGCTGTCCTTCAGACCCTGGTGCACAAAATTTCAGGACACATCCAAGTAGTACAATGGAGACCACTAGCAAAATCCTACCTATGCACCGTGCCAAGCCACTACATCCAATCTCCCTAGCTCCTTTGGGATCCATGGAGTTGATGCATTGTCCTCGTTCCTTTGCTTTGTGCTAGAGAAATTTTCTGGCAAATGGTGGCCACTAGAAGACACATCTTCCTCCAAGAGGAAAATTATACTGCTGAAGTAGAGGCAAACCTTATTATTTTTGGATATAGTGAGACAATGCAATGCTGATGAAGTATTTATAAAGTGATAACCACAAAGCCATTAGAAATCCACAGAGGCTTTTCCTTCCTACTCTTTCTAGTTGGAGACTATATGCAACCATTATGCTGTCTGCACTACAGGAAGTCTAGGTCTTGGGGACTCCATCTGCCCAGTGCAGTCCAGATTTATCTTTGGAGATTTATTCAGATTTATTTTTATTTTTTTTACCCCAAAGAGATTTCTTTATCTTTAATCAGGGAGATAGTGTCTGGTAAAAGGAAGACCTGAACTATCTGTCCTGTCAATGTTAAAAGCACAAATAATTTCTTGGGGATGGTCAGATGCAGGTTTTATTGACTCAAAAAATAAATAAGATGCGGACACTCTTTTTATTGGAAAACAGTATCTGAATTCAGAGCAAAATCTTTCTCTAATGCAACCCTTATGTTTTATAAAAAACAAGTAAATTAACAACCCTATATGATGTATATAAATACATATATATATATATATGGGATTCATAGGTGTGAGCTTGTAACTGAGCTTTACCTGAGACCAGACCCAGAGTGACTAATCATTCTGGGGCAAAAGCAGAAGTGGCCCACAGACCTTTCTCTGAGAGAGATTTAACTCATCTCTGCGTGAGGATGACAGGTTCAGGTCTTGAAAGCTCTACAGCTGTGTCTGTGCAGCACTGTGCTTACACCGCACTGATCAAGTGGTAGTAAGTCCTTCCTCAGGTCACAGTTTCACAGACACTTTCAGCAAAGAGGCAATACCACCATTCCCCAGCTGCCTCTTCCTTTCCCTACCCTGTTCTTTTTCATGTGTCAACACAAACTCTTGCACCAAAACAGATTGCAGAAGTGACCAAATCAAAACTAACCTAGCCAAATGCTTAATTTACAGCTGCTTATGGCCCTGATCCAGGTCACTACATAATTGCTGTTAGGAAGGAGGTGGCACCAGGCAGACACCTAGCAGCTGGACCCAGAGAGCATCATTTCTCTTGACAGCAATCCTGGTTAGCTCTAATTTATTGTGATCGTGAAATTACAGAGCCAGGAAGGGTTAATTAGCTCTTAAGTGCTCAAACAGGTAGCTATACTGACCTGCTGATTCCTGAGCCAGTTCAGGTGTTTCTTCATTAAGTCCCATTGTTTCGATCTGTCTGACTGTGGATTTATCACATAACCCGTCCTCAGTCCACGTCCTGTGGTCTTTTCACCCACTGTTCACAAATTAGGTATAAAACTTAAGAGGAACTTTCCCAAATCAGCCTTTTCAGGAGGAGGAGACCCATTTTAGAGGGGGAAATTTACAGCAGGAATTTGTAATACCAGGTTGTTCAGCTGACCTGGTTCCTCTGGTTCTCTCAGTCCATTATCACTGGTTAAATAAAGCCTCATTAATAAAGCTGGCCAGTCTTTCTGATTGCAACATTCAGTCTTGTATTCACGAATTCTTTTACTTAGTGTTTTCTGGAGATTCCTAGCAAAATCCAGCTGAGTTTGGCTCAGGGAAGAGAATTTTGACCTGCATCCTATTAGTCAGCACTAACAAATATTGTACAAATCAGCTGCTGAAAGTTCCTATAATCTGAGGAAAGCCTGGAGCTTCTGCTCTTGGTCGAGTGGGTGGATGTCCTGCAAGAGCAGCAACTACGGTACAATAAACCAGTCAACATGTCTTATGTAATTAACATGAGTCTTTATTATAAGAATATCTATGGTGCTGACAGATCCAATTAAGAAAACCTCTCTTCGCTGTACGCACACACACATGAATGCACATAAAGGCTGAGAGAAAGCACCAAAATATCACCCTCCAGCTTCAGCTGGGAGCCTGCTCTCTTTTCCTTCACTTGGCAACCATCATGGGGCCTGAGACGGCTGGTTTTGCAGAAGAAATAGAGCAGGGGCTGGAAAAACAGATTTGTTCCCTACCTTCTCTCTGTCCAGCCCAGAGCCAGAGACCAAACGCCTGTGGGCTGCAGGCAGGGGGGTTACAGAGCACGTCAGAGCTCACCACGCGCCACTTCGGTGCTAGCACAAACAGTTGCCAATAGCGGTGACATCCTTTCCACACGGGTACCGAGTATTCCCATGCCCTGGTTTGCTAAAAGGGGGAGGCAGAATCCTTCTTTCACCACTTGAAACCTCACTTGAAACTTGAAAAGCAAATGACAGGGAGAGGGAGAGAGGCGGTCTAACAAACTGGCTTTTAAGTTTATCAATTAAATCTGTGCAGATTCACTCATTTGGATTCTGCTGTATCACTTGCTAGTTGTGTTCCTTCAGTGCTCCGCTCTGCGGGATCTGCAGCTGCCTGTACATTTGTTGCCTTGCAAAGCGCACAGATAATTTTCTGGTTTTTATTAGCTTTCCGAAAACACATGGAGCTGGACTCCTTAACTTCAGCCCCCTTAAAGTTTAATAGGGTGTCTATTGTAAAGCTAACTTTTTCATTCATTTGCTCATACAGTGAGTATTTCCTTTGAACAGCAGGCATATTCTGCTAGAAAAATCCCTTTGGGAAAATATGAAGCTTTGAGAAATGCTCTGTCCTCCCGCAAAGAGGTCCCTTCTGAACACAGACAACTTCTACTGCTATTTAACTATCAATAAAACCCCCCTGCTGTACCAGTATCTGCTGAAGTACTGAGCTCTGCAGCAATCCATAACTTCCAGTGAAATGTAAGCAATTAACCTGATTTTAATGTTACGCAGGTATGTTACCAGCGGTCATCTGTAATTCCTTAACATTCCTCTCAGTGTAAATCACCTCAGAGGCAGAGCAGCCCGTTTTCTAAGGAATTTCAAAACATGAAATGTTAAAAGCCATGGAGTAAGGAAATAACTTTTAAGAAGAAAGTATACCTCAAGATTTTCACTAAACCAAACAAATAGACAAGCAAATGAAAACAAGGAAAGGCTTCACTTCAATTTCATTCAAAGTAAAGAAAACCCTGGTAATAAGACTGCCAAGAGAAAGACTCCAAAGAAAATTTTTATGGGATATATTTAAACTAACCAAATTGCCTAAGATGTCACATGATTAGCAAAATGTTTCTGCAGATTAAGGATTTGAAATTCATTTTCACTTAGGAACCCCAAAGTTTCAATTGCTCAGATATCGCCTGAGTGTGCATGGTGCAGACGTGTGCTGGGTAAAAGCAGAGGTAAAAAAAACCCTCTCTTTCATTTATTTGCCAAATCCAAAATTCAGGATTCTGCACTCAAGATCAAACTGCTGATAGCATTCTCCTTCAGTTTTGGGTTCTCCCGCGTATACCACCACCAGTTGCGTTTGCAACAGCAGCACATTAATTTCGGCTTTAGCCAGTGCTTCTCTCTCATTGAAGCTATCCATGAGAACCTCTCGCACGGTGGAGATAAAGTAGTCCAAGCTCTATTTTCATTGTCACCCTGGCAACTGCTTTCCCCTCTGCCTGGATGTCACATCAAAGAAATGCTCCTATCACCTCTCTGGTTTAACATGAGCCTTACAACTGTTAGGGAGGTCTCCCAGCCCTGGCCCCGGAGTTTTGAGAATATCTTTTCCTCCGCCTCCCTTTTAAAACACCTAAGTATTTAATTTTCACACAAAGAAATGCAAGAAAAATAAGGCCTTTTTAGAAGGCCTAGAAGGTTAGAAGATCAAAAATCTGTGGAATTTTTAAAAATTTATTTCTGTGAATCTGAGTTAATCTCCTGAAATATCATGAAAGCCTGAGGTTAGCAACACTGTTTACTATTTAGCCCAGAAATTTGAATTTGTATTTCTACAGCTAGTAATTGGAGTAGACTTTCCAAATATTTTATTTGAACCCCTGTAAGGAAATGATTTTTTCAGTCAGCTCAAATATCCAGGGTAACAGGGTGGGATATTAAGCTTTCTCCCCCTTCCCTTCCCCACATGAGGCTGAGCCACTCACTCAGCAGGGCAGAAAGACATGCTGGAAAAGTGTTTCTAGGCTGGCCCCTCACCCTCAGCAAGCCCTAGTCCTTTCTGCTACCTTAGCTTTAAATAGTGCATGTGCACCGGCCTACCCACCTCGTGCCCCTGTGCAGGCACCCTCAGTCCCCACCTCCTAGGCACACGTGGCAGGGGCAGTAATCACATCTCTGCACAGAAATGATGGGAAACGGATTCCCACTGGAATTTTGTTTTGTTTTATTTTATTTTATTTTATTTTATTTTACTTTACTTTTACATGAGTGACACTTTAAAGGTCTCAATCTGAGAGTGCCCCTTGCTTGTGGGTTCATTCGAAAATGAACTTCGCATCAGGTCCTTCAAAATACAGGGAGAAATCCTGTGTCTATCAAAATCAGAAACAAGATCTTCACTTCTGATATTTTTCTGAGGCCAGAGCTGCATAGTGCTGAGGCATATTCAGAGGATAACATATGGACGCTTCCTGAGGCATATATAAAAGCTATCTAGTGCGCATGTCTTAAAGCACTTTCTATGCAAGCTCCTCGCAGTGTTTTGACCTGGTTAAGTGTTACAATGTCCATTTTAAAAACAGGGAACCTGTGGCTTATGGGGCTTCCTAGAGTCACACAAATTGTCTGACATGCTCAGGACTGTAACAAAATACCATATGCCTCAGTTTTGGCTTTGAGAAGTCTTTCCCTTCTACTTAGCTTTTCTTGATTGTATGACAGAAAAAAAAAAAGAAAAGAAAAAAGAAAAGAAAAAAAAAGAAGGAAAAAGGCGGAAGGGGAAGGGATCCCAACATAAGGAAAACAGTTATTCTCCCCAAAGATCTATGGCGTGCTCCCACAGTCCATCACTGGGTCCACAGCACCCCTGACTTCACCATCAGAAACTTTAAAAAACTAAGCAACACCCGAGTTGAGAACCCAGTGTGCATGTTTATTGCTGCCTACTTAGGATGTCCACGTAAGGGGAAAGCTCTTCTGCTTAGATCTGCCGTGAGCTCTGTCCAAGTTGCCAGTGCCTGGGAAAGGAAAAGTGATACCTGACTTCCACACATGACCCATGGTTATTCCAGATGTCTGAAGCTGCTCTTGTGCCATATAGACACATACTAAGGAAAGTGTAGAAGGGGGCCAAAAGCGAGGCAGGAGGGAGGAGTGTGATGGCTCAGGTGCCCTGCAAACCTGAACATAACTGAGGAGGTGCCCAGCTGGCGGTGACTGGATGTTAGCAGGGAGCAGGCAAGGGAGTCTGCTGTGAGGTCCTGCTTCTGCGTTCCCTGTCGGGACGACATTTTAGACTACGAGAAGAAATAAGCTTAGTCATAGCAGGATCTGAAGCCCTGATTTACAACCAAGCTTTCTATGTCTGTGGAGGAGTCATTCGTGGAGACCTCAGTTTGATTCGGCATAGCCACGGGATTAGCTACAAGTGCAGTCCTCGACCAGAACTTCACAGGTCTCACATTTTGCAAAAAAATGATAGAATATCCTTTTGAAGAATTGATTCACAAATACAATATTATAAACTATTAGTGGAGTCACTAAAATTCAAGAGCAAGAGGAGATAAAAGCAGGAGGTATTTGTTCTAATCAGTAACTCTAGATGATGACAGGATTTAGTGAAAATTTTGTAAAAATGAATTAGTAAAAAAGGCAGGGTCTATTGGCGAAAATCTTCAAACCACAAAATAAAGACATTCAAGACCTTCAAAAAAATCATTTGTTGATATTATCCTTCATCCAATAGATAATAAAAAGCATAGTAAAATTGGTAACTGGAAATATAATCATATTTAATCTGAGGAAAAGGTGAACTCAGGATTATCTCTCATACTGGGGACAGTGGTGTCCCTCCCTATCAGAACTTTATAACCTTCCAGCTCTTTTTGCATCTTTGTTTTCCTCCTGGGCTCAGCATTGCCATGCATGTGCCAGCACCGAGCCCAGCATCACAACATACAGAAGCAGGAGGGTGCTGCTCCTGCCAGGCGCCCCAATGTCTTGAGGGGAAGGATCCCTCCCAAATGGAAAAGCATTGGAGTCGCCTTTGGAGGAGCTGATCCTAGAGATCTTACCATACATACTTCATGCCCGCAAACTCTCCCGTGTTACCAGCTTACCTGAAACTTGTAGCAAATGTAAAAGAAGGCTGTTTGCCAGTTTGCAGCTCAATTCCAGAACCTCACTGTAGTTATTTACTATGGGATAGTTGATATTCTCTTAAATTTACTGAAAAAGCCCTAAATCCACAAGAAAACTGCCCTTTTAAAACTTAAGATGAATGGCAGAAAAAAACCAAATTAACCTTTACAGTAAACTCAATCAGTGCAGCTTCTCCAGATTAAGGCTGATATAACTGAAATCTGCATCCCGCCTACACAAGAAATCTGTAATTAGCAGGTGGGAGATCGTGCATGGTTCTGTGGAAATTTTATATATGTATTTTTAAAAAATCAGCAATGGAACAGAGTTAGTTGATTTCCCATTCTGGGTTTGCTCCCAATAGTACTTTTGCAAAGTTATTGGGTTTTTTTTGTTGTTGTTTTTTTCTCCTCCAGGCAGATTTTAGTTGTGTGAAGCAATGCAACTTCCTCTGTACTACAGTGCAAAACAGCAGCAGACACCTACAGCAAGCTACTGGTCTGCAGATTGCTGTTCCTCTCAGAGCACCTCAGCAGTGTAAGCAAGAGCAAGTAGCATCCACGATAAGGGCAGCCACCCCTTTACATAGCTTACGTGCTGGGGATGCACAATCCATAAAGGGATGGAAGAAGCCAATTTTCTTCTGAGCAGAGGCAGTTGGAAGCAGGCACTGAATGAAGAGACCATTTCTCAAGTACTGTGATCCCAAAGAAGCCACCGAACACCTCACAATATCGTGAATAAACAAAATTTAAACAAGAGGCAAAAAAGAAGTGGAAAACAGAGTGACTAAAAGCTCTCTCAGATTTGATGCTCTACAAATACAGGAGACAACAGGGAGAAACATAAACCCTATTTTACTTTGTGTCTGTAAGTAATGAGTACCTGTGAAAAAGGACACAGATCTCGTTCCCAACATTAGTTGCGTCTGATACCTTTGATGTGTTCAACAGTTTCCCGTTTTCTCAGGCAGAAGAAGACGGCTTTACAGTGTACCATCACAGGAATTTAGCAATCCCGTAGTCCCATCACAATGAACCATGTAGGACATTTGTAACACAAAGGTACACAAATAAAAGAGAGGTTAGTGACCTAATAACTAATCTTAAAATGTGGGATCTAGTGGGGGAATTGCAATTTGAAAGTGGACCACAAACCTTCAGAGATAGAGGAAGGATTTTAGTTTGATAGGGTATGAAGAGAATTGAGCAATCTGCATCAATGGCAAGGGAAAGGTTTGTTTTGTTTTGTTTTGTTTTTACTCTGTGCAACTCTTTTGCTGTTTCATTCAGTCCCCAACCTCTCCCTTTTTGGTATTGCTCCATCCCTCCTCAGCCATCTCCTTATGCCTCCCACTCACAGTTCGTTAAGGATTAATTGTTTCCTTTGCACTCATCCTTGCCAGCCTTGGCCTTCCCCTTGGCTGCAGAATTTTCCCGAGCTCTTTTCACTTCTGCACAACCCACCTTCTGCTCAGTTAGAAAATCCCCCAAGCAACCTCTATCCAGACAGCCTAGACCATTTCTCCTTTCCCTCCTGCTGGCTAATCCACCAACCCTGCCTCCAAGTTGGAACTTCCTCCCTTCCTTGACATTGACATTGAGTGCACATTACCACATTACCCAGAAAACCTCACATTCCCGTCCAATACCCATGACCCAGCTCAGAAACCCTCTTTTTCCTTGTGCTGGCACTGGAGAATCAGAGGAAGCAGCAGGAAACCCTATCATGAGCCTTCATCTGGTCAAGCTGATGTAGCCAGCAGCTGAGGCACTCTGTGCTTGGGCAGCCAGGGGCTCTCCACTGAAGTAACCCTCCACCCCAGCCTACTTCAACATCCAGAGCTCTGGGGGCTGGAGCTCTGGCTTAATTGCTGAGGCTGAGTCCATCACTTGTAATAAGCAAACAGCAGTGCAGCTACATAAAATACATCTTGTGTGTAAGGGAAGGCTAGAGGCAGGAGAGGGGAAGGCACAAATCATCCAGGCATGCAGAAAAAGAAATAATGAGGAAAGTAGATATTTATAATACTTTTTTTCCCTCTGCAAGAACACCTACACTTTACCCACAATGGGAGGGGTGACAAGCGCTCGTATCAGCTAGAACTTGAGTTTCTGGAATGTGGGATTTTTGTCTATTTTTTAAAGAAAGTGCTACTCCATCTCAATAGTCAAAGCCTAAGGAGCCTCCTGAGAAAGGGGGAGCCCCTCCATTGCCACCCAGTATGAATATATTCATTTAAAGAAAAAAACAAATGTGTTGTCTTTAAAATAACTATGATGCTGTTGGCTGGAAGAGCTATTTGCATTTAAATGGCATGACTCTCAAAGTGTGAAAGATGTAAATATGGCGCAAACCAGCAAAGTAGATTCTTCTATCCTTACTTGGAGGATGGCGTGTTTTTGCTGTTCAGAGCCATGCATCACCGGGAACGTGGGTACTGATAGCGTCCTTCCTTTGCGTACCAAAATGCAGAAGGGTGTTTGCCTAAACACGCAAGCACAGAAGCAAAACTTGTGTATTTGTATAGGAAGCTGCTTTTGTTTGCTGCCAGTAGGATACACAATGTGCTCTCTACAGGGGATCAAGATTTAGGGCTGTTTAAACACTGAATAGCAATATGTTATATAACTGGTCCTCGGGGAGAGTTACGTGTCATGAGGAGAAATGCTTTTGCCAGGAAAGGTAAAATACAAGAGGTAAAGTAGAAATCAGGGAAGAAAACGAGAGGTGAGTGAAAAAAAAACCCAGAGTATCTGTACAGATTATCACCTGGCCAACCACTCGGAGTAAACAGCAGTCGAGCTAAGGCTGCAGACTTATAGTCAACGCGCTGCTTATTGACGTGAACAAACCCATAACCCGTTCCTTCATGGTGAATTTGGCCCACGTATAGGGTCAATCTGCGCTGGGTGGATGGGCAGTCTTGACCTGTCCTTGCTATGCTGTTGAGGGCCTTCATCCCTGACGTGCTCCTGCTCCGGTGTCCCAGACAGACTCGGCACTTGGGCACTGGAGCAGCACTGGGCTGGGGGGCTGAAGGTAGAGGGAGACCCTGGCCAGAAGACCCTGATTCCAGGACCAGCTCTAAGGAGGGAGAGAAGGGTCGAGGGTGGGGAAATCTGGCCAAATTTCACATTTTGAAATTGAAAATATGGAAATTCCAAAGCAGCAGCTTTTCCAAGAGTGAATGAGCAGAGGAGAACAGTGACAATATCATGGACCATCCTAGTGAGTCCTTTGAAACTGTAGCTGCTTTGGTCCTCCCTAATACACCAACAGGATCTTTTTTCTTTTTAAGTCACCCCATTAATCCTTATTTCTGCCTGGGAAAAGTCACGGATTTTAAATGACCTCTCAGAAGCTTTGTAAATCTCAAGGAGAGCCGACATGTGTAGGTAAGGTCACCAGCACCATCCGAAAGGGAGAAATTGAGACCTTCTAGGAAATTAAAAATAGCTCCATACCTCTGCGGCTTCCCATTAGCATTACCTCCAAGGACGATACCCTTCTTCATGGATGGCTTGGCAATGCAGGACATTGTTCAGAGCTGAAGGTCTTAGCCGAGAAATCAGTAAACATCCAAGCCAAACAAACTTAACGCGCTCTTTGAAGAAGTACTTTGTTCCTGCCACTTCAGTGAGGGTCCTTCACCTTCGCTGTTAGCAAATGTTCTCCGACAATCACCGCGGACACAGTTTCAACAAAAAGGTGGAAAACATAATGTAAACTGCAAGCAGTAATAAGCTGCAGAATTGTGTCTGATTTTAAGCAGGGAAATTGGTTTGATTTTTATAGATGTCTTTTGCACTTCAGAAAACTACTATAATTGCAGATACCAAACAGAGTAAGAAATAGCAGTTCTACTGCCAGTGCAGACAAAATACTCCCAAAAGCCTGTTATTAATAAAAAGGCAGTGGCATTGCCAGGAAGATAAAAAGGTCAGGAAAGACTTTTAGCCATTTTCTAATTAAAAAGGAAGGAAGAAAGAAAGAAATCCTTCTAGTCGTATTCTGAGGTGAAGCAGACGTACATATTAAACCCACGCTGCATTTGCACCAGGTGGAGATTGCACAACCGTTAAATATCTACTGAGCAATGAGGTTTAAGAAAGCAAGCCCTGCTGGGGCTGCAGGACAGCTGGGCTCCATCGGTGGCTCTGCAGCACCCTGCGCGTGGCCTCGGCCAAGCCACTTCAGCCCAGGTCCTTCAGCTGTAAAAGGGGAAAATGATATTGGCTTGTCTGGTAAGAGACTGGAGATCTGGACTAAAACGGACTAAACATGCTATAAAAAGCAGATTATTGTTGTTGTTGTAAGCAGAATAGCTTCACCGAGAGTTCCAGAGAAGGTTAGAAAATACACCAGATCAGCTCATACTCTGTCTGCGAAAAATGTCCCTAAGGCCAAAAAATTCAGGATTGGCAGAAGCTTATTTATTTATTTATTTTTTAATGAATCAGACAAAAACAGACCAAAAATCTGAAGGCAATCTGGGGAAGTGTGACCGAGGAACAAATGAACCTTCCTTCTTAAAAGATTCGTAACAAAACTGTAAAACAAATTAAGCAAGGAAGAAAAAGCTCACACAGCAAAATTCATGGAGAATAGATGTCTATAAATTGGTTGACTGTGGGAAGTGTTTTTTTTTTTTTTCTTTTTAAATATAAAATCAGTTTTTGGATGTACTTGCGCTATATGGTATTTTTTCATCATTTAGATATTTGTTACTCTATTAGTGCTCTTTGGATGAATTCTTTCTTCTACATCAGTTATTTCTAACAATTATATCTACAATTACATCTAATGAAATTCTGTGCACATATGACACCAAAATATATTCTTGGCTTATAGATAAGGGATTTCTAGAAGAATTTCCATTACAGGATGCATTTGCAAGAGGTGATTTTGCCTACTCCTTTGCAGTTTTTTTTTTCTTAAATACTGCCTTGCTAAAAAAAGGAAACATAAGATTGAAATACCCTCCAACTTTCTCCTGAAACATTTTTTTCCATAGCACTAATTGAATCAGAATAACTCTATCTGAAACCTTAGTATTTTTCAAAACCTGTAGAATCTGAATTCAATTTATAAATATGAAACAATAAAATATTTGATACTATGTTTTGCACCTACACATTTATGCTTGCTGGTTAGATGCAACCACTAATTTTTTTTTAGAAGAAATATTTAAAGCTCTCTGTCTGAAATTATTGACAGTGCCGGATTAAGTGTTTGCAGAATTGGAGCTTAATATATTTCTTCTGAAAAAGTATGAATTTGTAACCTAGAATGTAACCTAAAATGTATTTTACATTTTACATTCTACATTATTACAAATGCAGAACAATTTTGAAGAGTGCTGCTGTTGTAGTTCATAGCACGTTCTTTTAGCCAACAAGAGAAAATACTGCAAGCATTGAACTTATTATTAGAATTTTACCTGAAAATTCTGTTACTATGGTAAAGGATTTTTTTGTCAGAGCTTTGATAAAACAGTTCAGTCCTCCTTACCACACGTTTTTAAATATTTTAGAATATCACCTAAAGAAAGTGTGTCTTCATCTGTGTTCTTTGGTTCCTTAATAGCTTGTAAAACTTCTGCAAATGTGACAATGAAATAGTGACTGAGAAAATGGGGAAGCCTAAAATATACTACAACCTTGCAATAAAAATAAAATATTATTCTTCCAGATTTTTAAAACACTGCAAATACATTAATAACTTGTTGAAATTATGGCTTTATTTTTATTTCTTCAAGGCTGTAGGTGTGACTGATAGAGAGAAATAAGTCTTTCCTATACCAACAGATAAATGTCTTTGTGTAAAAAAGGAAATGATAATTTAACATCATTCTGTAATTCAGTTAAATCGTTTTCTCTTTTCCAGAATTAAGATAATATTTTAAGAAGTTTTATTCCAATCTAAACAATTTTTGCTACAATTCAACAAATGATCTAGGATAACACTTCTTTAAGGGTCAATTTTTCAACTGATATAAATCACTATAACTCTATCATGTAGACTATTCAGTATGAAAAGTCAAGGGAATGCATGTATGTCCTTGAAAAAATAGTGTTTAATTAGCACACTTTTACCTCTAATTGTGCAAATGAGGAAGTAAAACCACAATTATTATAAAAAGAAGTGAAATCTTAAAATGTACAGTAAATGCACCATAGTTTACCTTAATATTGTATGCTATCATATAATAGCATTTCATCACGGAATAATTTTCCCCAAATTAATTTTTATTTGTAAAATAATTCAAAGTAAGATTTTCCATCTTTTTTTTTCTGAAAAAATCAAATTGTATAAAAGTAATCATGGAGTTTTTTCATATTTTTCCTTCAGAGATTAAAGCTATATTTGCTTATTTTTCTTACTCCTCCCCTCATGCACCTTAACACCCCCCTTTTGTATTGTTCAGACATTTTGCCCCTAGATAAAAACAAGTTAACATTGAACTATGCAAACTGCCAGCAATCTTGAGCAATTTTCAGTGTTAAAAATCCTGTTTCATGAACACTCTTCAAAACCAGAAATTTCTGGGTCATGAAGTGCTCCACACAGACTGAAAATAAGGAGCGTATGAAATGTAAGCCCCTTTTCCTCCTAGAATGAATGCATGTCCGTTTTTAGATGTGTGTCTCATGTATTCTTTGATTTGCTTTTTCCTTTATTCTTCAAGTAGAAAAAAAGTCAGAATGTTATCTTCTATGGGTTAAAATCAAAACGGGTCGTCTATGCAAAGTTGCCTGTGCTTTGATGAGATCCTCCTCCTGTCTCAGCTATTTGGGAGCTGTTCCCAGACTCTAAAGCAAGCTGGGGCAATTCTGCTCTCAGTAAGCCAAACAAATACCGTGTGAGGCATAGCATGAAGGGAATTCAAGGCTATTTCAAAAACTTCAGCAGATCATGGACTTTCAGTAGAGTAAGCAAAAGTATTGCCTAATTATTTACATGCACGGAATTAGTGCGTGGATGTAAAGGATACGATGCTATCCTGGTCTTGAGTTGCAAGACTCCTGGTGTACAAGGAGGAAAGATTAATGCAAAGGTTTTCCTTTACACATATGGATTCCAGAAAAATTTGCAGCTAGTAATCTGATTTTGGAATGTTATCAGAGGCAAAAGTTACACAAGGGAGGGGGAATTAACAGGTTTCGTATCTTCATATCAGTCTTAATAATTTTGTGTGCTCTATCTATGCCAT
This sequence comes from Rhea pennata, assembly GCF_028389875.1. Classification (NCBI taxonomy): domain Eukaryota; kingdom Metazoa; phylum Chordata; class Aves; order Rheiformes; family Rheidae; genus Rhea; species Rhea pennata. The sequence continues at coordinate 122,979,923 of NC_084663.1, forward strand.
GACAGGGTGAAATCTGCAGTTCAGGTAACCAAACATTTTTATCCGCTGCAGGAAATTCTGTTTCTGTTAGATGAGGAATACAAAAAATTCCCTTATAGCAAGTATACTCCCTGAGGCAATATTAATTCATTATTACTAATGACTATTATGGAATGATGATAATCAAAAATATTTACGAATAATAATTCATTAATCATGGTCTTATGTTGCACAAATGCCATCCTTATGTTAGGTACTGAACAACGTAAAGCAACCAGAGCCCTCCCGTAACCCATTTAGTACTGTATGGGCCTTTGCCACGCTCAAGGAAATGACCAATACGAACATTTACTGCAGCTGCTAACAATATGAGCCATTCCTTTGCTTCAAGTGGAAGGTGCTCATCTTTTAGCACTGAAGCTATTGATTTTTAATCGTAGTGTTCTTGGGTGAGAAATACTGTATCACACACCAGTACTGTTCACATAGACTTTGTTAGAATATCCCATTAAAATAAATGAGCCTCTCCCCCATGATTATGAAAACCAGCTCTTCAAATATTTTTACAAGATTTTAAGCAAACTATTCTAAAATAATAGTGACCTCAAGCACACAAAAAAAATCACTTTTTTCTCTTCTCTGCTTTCTCATTTTAAATTGCAGCCTTATTATCGGTGCAAAAAATATTTGCTTTTGTATCTATACACAAATTAAATAATTTTTTACAGTGTAAAATCGCCAAGGAGAAAATGCCTTTCTTCCGTAGCACTGCCAGAATATTACCGATTTTCTGGTCACCTCCTACTTTGACTTCTCCTCTCTACAATCCATGCTCGCAAGCTGGTGGTGCTCAGGTTCAGAGGGTAGGTAATAAGAGAACTGTCTTGATTTCGTTCGCCCCCCAGTGTTCTTGGCTCGTCTTCTTACTCCTTGTCACACCTATTTCCTTACCTAGGAGCTCAATAGAAGGGTCAGTTCCCACCTCTGTTCAGACTCCTGTGCCCAGACCAAATACTTCTGCTTTTTCCCCCAATCCCCACACACAAGAAAAAGCAAAGTTGCAAAAGTCAGTAAACACGTTAGCTTTTCCTCAAGATTAAGCCTGCTGCAGTGCACACAGGAGACCTTCACCTGAGAGAAGGCTGTGCTATTATGTGCCTTAGCCTGTTCATACCCTACGCGGCTTCATCCACCTGCTTTTGAATCTGAGCGTTACTCTTTGTGCTGTGCAACATGTTGTGCTTAAGCACGCTGACAGAAATCCTGTCAACAAAATTAATGGCCAAATTAGGAAACTAATAACTCAAAAATGGCCACTCAGAATAACATCAGCAATAGCAATTAAAAAATAAACCAACTAGAGACCTCTGGCTTTCTTCCTTCTGTTTGTATTTTTTCCAGCATCCCTCACAACAAGAGGGAAATGAGAAAGGAGTGATGAGAAAGGTGTTTTTACTTTCTGCAGTAACCAAGGAGGTTTGGGTTATCCTTTTTTTCTGCCATGTGATCATAAGAGGGCTGTCACACTTTCGTGAGGGTTTATATAGCGTTATAGAAAATGAAGGTGTCGCACAGACAGTTATGGAGCCTTTGCTTAGTTCAGCCAGCAATAGCTACTGTCCTCGAGACCGAAGCTGCCCATGCACATGAGACAGCAATAGTAACATGCTCACGCTCTCTTTCCTTGCTGTTGTGGAGCAGGTTTGGGTTCACACTTTTTTTCCTCACTTCCTTCTGGCATCTGGTGCTACTGCACAGAAAGCTGAGGCAGCACAGAAACAAGGCAGTTTCTCACAAATTTACATTTCTCATGAAGTATTATTAAAATAAGACTATTTAGGCAGAAGGATGCTTTTGTAGCTAGGACTCTAGGCCTTCAGAGATATGAATATACTTCTCAGTTTTGCCCTAGGCTTCCCACATGACTTTGGAAGTGCAGTAGCACTGTGCTGTAACCCTGCAAACATAAAGAGGATGTAAGAGCAGTTCCCCACTTCACCGTGCTTTTGGGCAAACCAAATATCCCAGCAGAGTGGGAGATGCACTGCTGTCACACCAAGACCTGTACAGAGACATACTGGTGAGTTTGTCACTGGGAATGGCTGGAAATTTCCCTACGATATAACATTCTTGCTGGGTTCAAGCAAGTTAGTGGTTTTCTAAACATTGCATGTGAGTATTTGGGTTTGATAAACCTTCAGCAAACTGGAGGGCAGGGATCTCACAAAAACTTGCCTTTTGAATACTTCTGGAGTATGTGTATATATATAGACATGTATAGGCATGCACCTTCATCAACTGATCTGTGAAAACACATTATGTCTTCCTATAAACCTTACCCTGCTTATATCCAGGGGCCTTCACAGTCGTTACATTATAACAATTAGATAACTAAAGTCAGTCAGCACATGCCTAGGTACAAGAATCTTTTTAAAAAGGTTTCAGAAGGAAAAAATTAGTAATTTTTATTTATGCAAAATGCCCATATTTTTGATTCCAAAACTCAGCAGAGCAAAAATATTGACAAAACAGAAATCCTGAGCATCCCAAATGCAAATTACAAGACTCCAAATACAAGTGCATCTTTCAAAAGTTTACTGAATGAAAGCCTAAATATTGTTTTATCTCATAGTCGCCTGGTTTCTAGCCCTTTTAGATAACACTGACTTTCCTGTTTAGGGTTGAAAGTATAAAGTTGATCTTTCGACATCACCAATCTGTGTGCTAAATCCAAAGCTTATATTTAGTGACCTGGAAAAAAAAAATCCCCATTACATTCTGAATCACCAGTCATTTCAATGCTACCTAGCGCTCACAGAGGTAGATATACAATATTTATCACCTGTGCAAAACACACGAGTAGCAATCAGAGCAATGAAGGGCTGGAACGAACAGCTCAGTGAACCTGAAAGCTTCGGTGGAAGAACACTGGACTGCCTGAACTTCAGAGCTGATGTTTTGCGTGGTTTCTGTGGAGGCCTCTGTTTGTTTTAGATTTCACCATGGAAAAACAACCTATATTCATTTATATATTTTACAGGCTCTTGTGCAAGAATGATAAATGTGAAGCAATTCAGAAAAAGAATATATAGCATTTAAATGCAGGTCACCATAATACTTTGAGAGAGGAATATTTGAATATAGATCATAGGGTCTAAACATCTGACTTTGGTATCAAGGCACTATGCAGAATCCAGCATGTGAGATGAAGTACCTATATTAATCAGTGGAGAAAGAAACATATTCATACACGTGGCTTCCAACCACCGAAACCAGGTATGTGATGCACAATATATCTATCTGTTTACAGAGGCCATCAAAACAAGATCTGGACCTATGACTTGGGCTCCTGAACACCACAAGTTTATAAATAAATAAAATTATAAGTAAATATGGACGTACTAACATGCAAAATCTGAATTTTGTGAATCCTTTAGACTCTGATCAAATCTTCCCATTTCTAAAGTTTTGCTGAGGTTGTGTCCAAATAAAAACTCTAGTTACTTTGTGGACATCCTCCAGAAAAACAAGTGAACATCTGAGGACTGTGGAATTCTGTAAGGTATTGTATGAAAAACACAGCAGGACAGAAAGATGCAATTTTGTGCTAGGCTGCTAAGGTATCTAATCAGCCTTGAAATGTCTCCTTTCTGTCATGAACAAGTCTACTGTATGAATGAGTAAAAGAAGTGGGAAGGAATAAATCATTCTAAAAATTCAACATGGTTGATGAGGTACCATAAAAAATTCCGTGTGTTTAGTACAATCAAACAGACATGACATTATGCCAACAGAAGGGTGAGAAATGCTCCATCAGTAGAAAAGGACATGGAAAGTCCATCTGAGAGGAACAGATGAAAAAATTCCAATCACCACGTAACAGGGAACAGGCAGAGATGGACCCCGAAATCCCCTCAGTGGAATGGTACCAGGGCAGAATTGGTTTGACTGCAGCAATCCTGTAAGCCAGACAAAATTTACAAGTCTTGACTGAATTAAAAAAAGGAGGGACAAATTCGAGCTTTGCCTCCAGTGCAAAATTGAAACTTAACTTGCCGATGAGATGTAAGCAAAACTGCATACAGTGCCAAGCAATGGGAACCAAGCCTACGGTGGCAACCTCTCCTTTTGCCTTCACCCCAAGCCTCTCTCTTTGCTTTTCTAAATTAAAAGGTTACCCTTTGAGATGCCTTTGAGTTACCCTGGAGGTAACTCACAGTGGTCGAATTTAAGCAAGGAAAGAAAACCCATGTTCATGGAAGAACAGTCCAGGCTTGCTGCAAAAATCGATTTTCCTCTCGAACAAAAAGGCCAGTCGGCAGCAGGGCAGTGGGAGACACCAAGGGGCAGTTGCAGCAGCTCAGCGCCTTCCTCCACATCGCCCCGGGGCGGCGAGAGGGAGGCCCCCTCAATGCCCTTCGTCCCAGCCCTTCCTCCTCTTCGCGGGATGTTGACCTGGTTTCCTCCCGGCATTATTTTTGCAGGGTTTTCTGCCTCCTTCGATGCCGTTGCAAGCGCTCACACCGCGTTGCTGTTATCAAAGTCATCGGGTGAGTCAGCTCACGTAGCTCGGGAGCTTCGTCTCCCACCTGCCATGCTCCCCTCCCAGCCGCACATGCGCGCCCGCAAGTGGGTGGTCCCCAGCCTCCTGCTTTTTCAGAATTGGTTCTCGGTTTCCGTGGAAGGGCTGCCTCCATGCTTTTATCCTCCAGCCGTTCGAAGCATCTGCCCTTTGCTAGCTCTCTGCTCTGGGAGCTCCAGGATATGAACTCATTTTGGAAAACGAATTTATTCCTCCTTCCGCCTCCTACTCCTGATTTCTCCCTTTAGCCTGCCTCCCTGAAACCCCCAGCCCAAAACACAATATTCACACCTATAGACTCACTATAACTCAGCTGTAAAAAGACTAAAAAAAAAAAAAAAAAAAGAGAAAAAAGAAAGAAAGAAAGAAATGGTTTCCATGGCAAATTTGCAGGGTTTAATCACAGCAGGAAAAGAAGACTTTTTATGTTCTTTCCCAGGTTTAAAACATGCTGGAGAGCGAATGAAATCGTCTGTTGTGTGTTGGCTTCTAGAACATTGCAGCACTTCGTGTCCACAGAGAATTTGTCCCATTGTTTTCTTATTTTGTTCTAGCAATCATAAAGTTGCTTATCACTGCCTTGTGAAGGAGATTAACGTAATTTAAACCAACAGCATCGTACAAAAGCTACTCAAAAGCCTGCAGAATTTCTTAGGAAATAACTGAGTTTCTAGAGGTTTCGCCTTCTGGAAACATTCAGCTGAAGGCCTGATGGCAGTAATATTATGTGCTATTCAATTCTGCTAGGTGGTACCAGACACCCTAGTGTAAGTTACCACTTTTTATAATGCTCAGTAGGTCTTTTCTGCGCTGGCTGCAGATATCTCACTGTTGGGTTTGTGAGCCCCAAGACACATTCAGTTTACGGATGCAGCAAGCTAGGTTTCAGCTTCGGCCTGAACATTAGCACTGTTGCACTGATTTTAGCTTTAAACAATTAATTTTTTTCCCTCCTATGAATTTAACAGACTGATCCGTGAGGAAAGAGCCTTTCTGCCTGGTACCAAGTCTGCACGCTCTCCAGTTTTGTAAGTATAGCTACAAACATATTTAAACAAAGCCCTCAAATGATCAAAGATGATTAAATAAATGAATATTTTATCTTCTGTAGTCTCGATAAATAGCTCTTGTCCCATCCTTTGGCTCCACCTTCTTCTGTGACTTGTGCAACTTCAGGGGACGTACCAGGCTGTAAATATTTTAGACACATTTCCAAAAAAGCAACATCCATTTTGTTAATAAAATTACCTCTATATTTTACTGACACTTACGTTTCCTAGTGTAACACTCCTTTCCTTGAGAAATGATAGAAAAGAGAAACATCAGAAAAATTCTAAAAAGATGTCTAACTTCTAGTTTTCAATTGTATTACTCCTGATAGCTGGAGGGATTTTTGTTCAAAAGCAAAATCATTTTCTGTTTATTTGTAGATAACATATTGTACAAAACCACTATCTATACCAAACCAGGTTGCCCTGTGCCTGGTAAAACTGAACAACATGAGATCTACTGTGTTGCTTCAGTTGTAACTACCTCTCCCTTGGACACAGGAGAATATACATACTTCTGTATTATGATAACTAAAATGTTTTCCTTGTGACTTTCTTCATATTTGGTAATTGGCCTCTGCACATCGAAGGCAGATGTGCATCAAAAATGCGAGCAAATAGCATTAGAGCTGATTAAGGATCCTTACTACACGTGGGCACTCAAAACAAATGCTAATGCACATACAAGCAAAAATATGCTACAATATTGGTAAAAATGAATATATATATATATATATGCAGATTTTTTTCTTCCCCATTACAATTTCCACAGAATGTTCCAACTAGAAATGGAAAACTCAGATCTAAGTTTTTGAACCACTTTGCATTTATAAAAAGACACAAAGTCTCTTGTTCATCTCAAAATACATCCATATATGAACTAAAAGGATCTGTCAAACTTCACATCCAGATCAATGAATGCACGCTAGGGCAGTTTGTTATTTGTGCTGTGTCAGCTCCTAGAGGATTTGGTGGAGGTCTGGATACTTTTCATCTTGTGGTACTAATTTTATTTCATTATAAGCCTATGAAGAGCTAAAAATAAGGATTCTTTGGGCACCACCAGAATATATCTATCAAGTAAAAGTAATGGCAGTTCCTGCTCTAAAAGGACTATAGTTTAACTATAAATTTTTTCTGAAGAAGCAGTACAATATTCTTTGATGGACTAGGTATTACCCCTTTTACAGGCATGCGTAGGATTAGTTGCTTGTTATAACTATTGAATGTCAGTAATTATTGTATAGAGACATATTTATTTTACAGTGGAAACTTCTAAAATGCTTGTGTAAATAGACATACATATATCTATAATTGATCTATTACATTTTTTTGATAACTGAAAAAAGTGTGATCAATGGTACTTAAGCTTAAAAAGTACATCTTAAAAATATTAGATGAATCTGAAAAGTTTATGTCTTGAGATAAAATTTTCCAAAGAATATTCATGACGAGGCGTCTTTATTTCTTTGGAGTGGCTCAAAAGCCTTTAGGGTTTTCTGAATATCTTATTCTAAGTCTAACAGGTTAAGCCTAAGTAGAAGAGATTCTGCGAAGAACTTCAGAGTAAGAAAGACAAGTGTTTACAACCCGTCTTAATATGGATATAGTGAAACTGGTACCAATTTGGTAATCATTTGTTATCATACTTTTACTTCTTAATTTTTTCCTTGTAGGTGGCTGGTGAAAGAAAAGAGATAATTTTATCTGACATAATAACAAAACAACATAACAAAATATCTTTGTCACAACAGGTATTTTTACTACAGATTTCCAATATATACAAGCCTTTCTTTGAGTATATTGCTTGTAAGTCACAGACAGTGACGCGGGGGATGTAAAACTTTGACAGACTTTGCCTCTGCAAGGATCCCTTTGCATACACTGTATAAGAAATGTTAGTCAGCATATCAACAAACTATTTTTGCAGATTAATTAAATCTGTATTAGTTCTGAGTGCGGTGCTAAGCTAAACTCCTGTTTACAGAAATCCTGACGGTTTCATTTATTTCAGGACACGCAAATTCACACGGTGGCTCTTGAAGACATTTTTAATTGATGGTAATTACGTGTCAGCCTCCTAATGAGTCAGATGAGCTCTTGCTTTCCTTCTGCATTCCAATGAATTCATCTGGGTGTGGGAGCCAGGGAAAGCTTGTTAAATATAGAGCTTGGCACTGGGATATGAATGCAGTCCTGCAGGACTGCTGCTATTTCTTAAGAGTTTGGGCTGGACGAGGGGTGTCCTTGTTAGCATTTCATATTTTTTGGTAACTTTTTTTTAAATCAGATAACAGAAAAAGAGAGTTAAAAATACACTAACATGCTTTACCAGTTGTCTTCATTTTTACCTTTAGAAATACACACATTCTGTATTTGTGTGTGTCTTTCTCAGAGATGGATGCCATTACCTGTCTTACAGTCACTCACATTAAAGAGATGATTAATTTCATTATAAAGTCTATAAAGTACAGAACTTAGAGGAAAAACTGAAAAATATTTACTTGTTAATTGCTGAACTGGTTTTACAGAAGTAAATTGCAGTGCAATTGCAACTCTTTCCCGTGGTACAGTCAACACAGCTAATATTAATTTAATAAACAAAGCCCAAATCCTGAAAATATCCTCATGGAATATCACCACCTGTCATCGTTGCCAAAAGTACATGTATACAGTATGTTAGTATTTTTACTTTGTGCATACTGCTCATCTGCAAACACTGTGCAATGCCCATATTTCTAGAGGTGATATACTTTCATCTGAATCATGAATCTGCAGATCTTCTGGCCCATCGCCCCCACACCCAGACAGTACGCTACATAGCTTGGTGTAACTTTGTTTAATTCTTCACAAAAATGCAAGTAGGGCTGATCCCAAAAGCAGAATATTCTCATCCCTAAATGAAAGCTCTGTGGGAACTAGGCTAAGGATCTCCCTCCATTTGAAAGCTAAGAAATCGAAATAGATGGAAATGGGGTGACTAAGCTCATTTCAGTCTGTGGCTGGTTTGATGACATCAGAGACTGATTAAGGTGGGAAGGGGCCGTTGGAGGTCTCTAGCCCAGGCTCCCACTCAAAGCTGGGCTGACTTCACCCATGCCTTGGGCCTTGTCCAGGAAAATTTGGAGGAAAACCTCCAAGGACTGAGATGGCATCACCCTCTAGGTCACCTGGGGACACTGTCCAAGTCTTCGGACTCCCAAGCCAATGTTCACCCAGCTGGAAAGCTGCTTTTGCAATTGCCATGCGATAACACCATAGTTATTAGGCAGCAGAGAGTTTAGTTCTGAGATTATTTTTCTTAAATTTTCAAAAAGCAAAAAGCATTACAATAACGAAACAGCCAGTTAGGAGTGAGATTCATGTTTTGTCCATCAGAAACATCTTACTGATACGAAACCAATAAATTTGAGGTGGAAAGTATGTCAAAGCGATGAGTTAAACAGAAGTTATTTTTGGCCTTCAGCAGTAAAGCCTGGCCACAGTTTATTCACAATCCTGATAAACATGCTGAAGAAAATTTCCAGTTCATTTCAAACAATATGCTCGGAATAAATTATCAGAGTATAAAAAAGATTTTCCTAATGATTAATACGTGCTATCCTAGCCTAATACAGATTATCGGCTGCAACACTTCAGTAGGACTGTTCTTACAGAATTCCTTGCAACTCTTAAAAAGGAGTCACAGAAAGAAATTTAATTATGACCAGTTTTGGATTATTACTAGTTAAATAGACTAGATTCCTGGGCTTTATTTCATTACACACCCGGAAAACACTTCAGTGATGATTTCTTGCATAAACAGTAACTAGTAAGGGATGCAAATAAAAAACATAGGTAGGTCTCAGAAAGGTAACAGAGCTCATGGGCTTCTTTTCCTGGGTTTTAGGTTGTAATCCCTTCCTCCTTTCCTTCCTGGAGCAGCTGCAGAGGCAGATGAGATGTAAAGGCTTCATCAATATTTGCCAGCAGCAGAGGAATAGGAAGACGTGAGTGTCCTGGGATGCAGTTCAGGCTGTGTCAGGGACAGCAGTCTTCCCACTTCTCTCAGGCTTCAGCCTTTCTGTTTCAACTTGTTCCCATCTCTTCTCTTCATTCCTGGCACTTCATTTCTGCCCCGTCTGCCTTTGCTCTTTTGTTCAGTTTTACCCTGCAGTTCAGGATTTGCTTTCCAGCTCTGGTCTCCTTACCTAGCCGAACTTTTCTCTCCTCTTTTCCCTTCCTCTATCCCCTCTGCCATGCACAACCCCTCAAACACACACTTCGCCACTATGGTCCCAGTTCCTTCTCTGGTTTCTCTTCTGACCTGCCCTTTTCATTTTCCCACCTCATCTTGTCTCGTCTCTTCACCTGGTCACACAAAGTGTGATTTGTTAATCTCCATTGGGCGGTTTCTCTTGTGCTCTGACAAAATTGGAATTTGGGGTTCATGTCCAATTAAATAATTGTATAAGCTATTGCAACTAAGATCTGTCAGCAAGGAAATGGGAGGTAGTGCTGCCATTTACTACCTGTACCAAAAAAAAAACCCCTTTTATGTCTTAAAAAAGAAAACTCAGTAACTTTTCCCAAAGACAAATAATGCCTAATGACCACGAGCTGGGCCATCGTTTCCTTCTCCTATGTGCAAGTGGCATCACTGTGTTTGCTATTTTTTTATTTTGTCAGTTCTCCCATCCTGCAGTCACTCCACGGCCGGCTGCTCGCTGCTGTCTCATACAGCCACTGCCGGTCTACTTCGCCTGACGGGTGCTGGGCATCCGGCTGAAAGTCCTGCACGTTCATACGAACAGAAGCCAGTGAGCACAGGTGCACATACGCTGAGGTAAACAGCATTTCTTGGATTAGGCCTCACAACAGTGAATGTCCTTAAATCCTACTCTTTATTATCCTCTTTTCTCCCCCCACCTCTAGAAATAACGCGCTTCTGAAATCCACATAGTTTTACATTCCCCTGCATGCTTATTATTCGGTTGTATTTTAAGTGCTCTTCCAGTTTTCCCTCTGCATGTGACCACCCACTTCCCCACCTACAGTCTCTATAATGTGATTTCTATCTGCTGTAGCTTATAATGGTTTAAATTATGCTAATTATATTCAGAGATTAAAGTAAAAATCAGTATGACTATTATTCTGCCCATATACTGTACCAGTGCTGGTAGTTATTCACTTCAGAAATGAACATGGCTAATAAGATAAGAAAATTATACTTGCATACAGTTAGTAAGTTTCATATTTAATTAGTGGGAAAAAAAATTATTTGCATGTTTTCTTATTGAAGCAAAATTAACTCCTTTGCCTCTGACTGTGCTCACTGTTAAAAATCCACTTTTGTACCATGCAAAGTGTTCTCCTAACAACTTGAGGTTTAGTTTCCTAAATCACTTAGGCACACTTGAAGCCTCAGTAAACACTTTCTTTTTTTTCTTGAAATACTATGGACAAATGTGTGCTGCATCACTGTGGGCCCGTTGAGGCCAAGCATTAGCGAGCATATGAGTGTAATGCACTTACAACAACCTTGCTCATTTTAAAAGCACAAGAGTTAAAGCTATGCACGTTTCCTGGTCTAGTTTTGTTAATATGTGTCATGAACAGACTTGTCTCAAAAGCACTCTCAAATTTAAGATTAAACTTCTAAAACATTTAGTGTAGCAACAAAAAAAGTGCCTTCAGAATTTAAGATGGCCATGATATGCTGTCAGAAGAGGCCAACACACTCCCACACTTGCTATAAATAACGAGCCAGAACACAAGTACAGGCTAGATTTAACTGAATTTCTTCAATCGTTGCAAAGTACACTTTGCTACATGTTAAAGAGATAATGTGTCACAACACATTTTGCATAAAGTGAAGAATCTATCTATGAGAAACACTTCTGTTTTGGATTTCCCCCCAACTAGCATCATGGCAGGGACCCTTCAGCTAAAAGCGAGCTAAATCTTGGTCTGAAGTAAGTGGACATCATGTCATTGAGGTCAATCAGATCTCAACTGTTCGTGTAAGGGTCAGGTTTGTCACATGGAGCTTAACTGTGCTTGCAGGATGAAGTGATCTGAGAGCTCTCTTCTGATCTGGTTTCTCTGATGGCAGTTGACAATATCTCTTTTAAACAGTCTGATTAGGTTTTTGATAAAGCCACAGGTGAGGGGAGAGACCCAAGTCTGCCCAAAGGGGTTTGGTTTCATCTGCATATCAGCTGTCAGAGTACTGAAGGCTAATATTTCAAAAAGCATTTGTCAGTGAGGATGAAAATATTACTGCAAATCCAATATTGTACCTCATGAAAGACAGGTCAGGGCAGACCATTAACCATCAGGGTACCCCTGGACTTCCTAGGTTAAGGAGCTGGGATACTTTTGGAACACTGACTTACAAAAGTCAATTTACTTGGCTTGATTTGCAAAAATACAAATTCTTTTAGTTATACATTTTAGCTTTATTTGTTGGAATAGTTTGTGAGAATTGTAACTCTAGAGCTTAATCCACCATGAGCAACTCAAACCAGAAGCAGGTTCAGCCATGTCAGTGAAAAGTGGCTGTTCCATTTAGCCCTTGTTTTTCTAACAACTTTTTATGACCATCTCCACAAGAACTCTGATGAAATTACTACGAAAGATCTAGGGCAATGGAAAATCAACCATAAATGTTACAGATTCTCCATCTTTCCTGTTACCAGACTTCTATTCTTCATTTCATTTGTATTGTGCCTCTGTTTTTGCTTCTGTAAAATTTCTTTATCTAACACTGAGTATATTGATACATTTGATATTCCATGACGAGCTACAGGCTACATGCCAATGCTAGATATCAAACACTGCCACTTTTACTAAATTAGAATGAGGTATATCTTTTAATGCAATTTATTTATCTCAAAGGAAATCTGTAGAAGTCATACTGCTAAACAACCCTTCCCTAGCAGTTTCAAAACAGTATAACAGTATTTTTAAACACACACACACACACAAACATAAATGTTGCACGTATATGTTGTTATCCTTTATGTCAACAAGAAGACTTATGGGTGGAATTTGCATTTTATCACCATTGTAAAACCTACAATGCACTTGCCTAGAACATCAGGAACATCTAATTCGTTAGCACATGCAGAGGAACCTTCTTTTTTTATGACAAAATCTGGCTCTCTGCCTGGGATGTAGAATTTCTTTCAAGCCAGTATGGTCGGGGGGATTTAAACATCTGATTTATAGCTGCTATCGTTCTCCTTAGTGCATTGAAAGCATTTCTGAGCATGTGACTGATGAAACCAGCAAGAATTTGGAATGGCCTGAATTTAAGAGATACAGATGTATTACAGGATCACATTATTTTTATAATGGCTGCAATTAGTTATCTTGGATCGTTTCAACCATTGTAATGCAGGGTGCTTCTAGGAAGTGTGTAGTTTTGTTTATGTAGCATACCACAAGACATATGGCTGGGGTAGTGCCTTGGCACGAAATTACTCAGGTGAAGGGCAGTCTGATTCAGCACTTTCATTTGCTTACACTGAGTATTTGTCCTTCCCTTCTTCCACCTGCATCTCCTCACCTCTGTAGCTTCTTGGGCTGCTCCCTACCACCTCACCTGTCATATTGGCCACTTCTATCTTCCCATCAGCTCTTTTCCTCTACGCTTCACTCCCAGGGCTGTACAGAGTCTTTGCACCCTGTCAGGGCAAGACTCTCCATACTCCCTGTGTGGTTCCTCTATATCCCTGTCCCAAGGCCAACATTAGTCACTGCTCTTTGCATATGGGAATGGTGGGCTCATCCTGCCAGATGTCATGCAAAAGGTAGCAGAGAAACCCACAATCTCTTTGGCCACAAGGCCAAAAAAATTTCAGCTGTGCCTGGTAAGGCAGAGCTTATCAGTACAGGCAACAAACTGTAAAGCACTTAGCAGAGCAGCGTAAGGCATGCTAGTCACAGAGTACATCCTATCCTGACCATGAATTACTATATACAAGCATGTGCAAATGTTCAGCTCATTAGCAGTCCACTGTAAAATCCTGTCCCATGACAGTCAGCAGCAAAACTTTCTGAACTGCAGTGGGGAATTGGAATTTAATGGAATTACATTAGCCCCAAGTTACCTTCCTCGTGAATGATAATAAAGCAACCAAGCTTAAAAATAGCTGTCTCACAACAGTGACATCATTTCTCCTTTCTGACAGGAGCTGTTTAAAGTTGCTGTTCAGGAAAGAAGTTCTGTGGTCTGCCAGTTCATCAATAGTAAGTAGCTTTGCACAAACTGGTCTCATTAATGATTATGACCTTGTGATTTGGAAACCTTGATATAAAGTGTATGACAATTATTCTGGTAACAGGGTAAAAGGTTTTGTAGCAGTAGTGTTAACTATATCCCTATAGGAAGTCAGCCCAGTTATTAATGGGTAAAAAGGTGGGTGGGAGTCGCTGAAAGCTGTAGGATCCCAACCAAATTGGGTCCCACTCTCAGCAGTAGTAATATTGCTCATGTTCTCATATTCTAACTTGGCTTTACTTACTAGGAGTCGGCCAGCCTGATCCTCTTTAAGTCCTGGAGCTTATCTGAAATTTCATCCATTTAATTTTCCTTGGATGGGATCACTGACACTAGGTCACTCAGTAAGGCATCTGTGTTGCCTTTAAGGAAAAGCATTGAGTTTAAAACCCTCTGAAGGGGGAGTCAAATTCTGTGTCAGAGTGATAGGCTGGGATCCAGATCTGAACAGCACTCAGCTTTACAAGAGATAAGTTTGAGCCCCTGAAAACAAACAAATAAAAAATTGATTCCTTGCTCTAAAAAATTATGTTAGTAGATGCTTCAACAAAATAGGCCATTCCTGGGCACCAGTAACCTCAGATGGGCACTAGGGATCTCTTTGAGCTCCTCCCAGGTTATTCTAGTCTCTCACACAATACTGCCATGGATTCTTTGTCTCCTGAGGATGCTCCATATGCACAGAAAGGAGGTGAAGGATCTGGCTTGGCAGAAAACAGAGCTGAGCGTTTCTTTCTGCTGATGAAGCAATAAAACGTCACAGAGCGATTTGTTTTTGTCTGAAGTAATGATTGCAGTGTTACAGGACAGCAGCTACTGCCAGAAAGTTAATCATCAAAGCTTTTGCATACTTGTTTCTCACACTTTCAAAATTCAGTTCTGTGATGTTAGTGCAAGTTCTTCATATTGCCTTGCAACCAGGAAGCCAAATATTCTGAAGCAACCACTCTGCTCCTTTGGAGTTTACCAACAGTTTTCCTATGATTTGTCTTCACTTTAGTCAAACTATTGCTAGGTAAATTAAATCTGCACTACCGAACTACTCAAACAGAAATATGCTTCAATTTTTTATTTTGTTATTACACTAAAATGTTAATTACCAAGATTTTCTAGAGATGGTGAAATAGAAAACAACAAAGTCACATATCAGATAGAGATACAGAGATCATTATTTATACAGTGATTATATAGTTCAATGCTATTCAGGTCTACACTACCACTCAGGAAAGGTCTTTTTGGAAAGGATTGGAAACACAAGCAATGTATAAAAGTTGTAGGTTAAAGGCTCAGATCCTAATTATTCTTACTTAATGATATCTCATAGTATGATTCCACGCAGCTGAGGAAATAAATCCCTTACCTCCTTATGAGTCCAAGAATAGCTCTTTCTGCACACAGCAATTGCTGAGAGCCTTGCCCAGATTAACGTGAGGGCTTTCTAGAGCACTCTGCTTGGAGGATCTCATCGTTCCAGTATTTGTTATACTTATCTGAACTTTTAACTCCTTTGCTCTCCTGCATTACTCCCTGAAATACTGATTTTGATTATAGGCCAGAAGAAGGGTGGGGTTTACCAAGATGCAAAACATTGCAACTGAGGCTGCAAGGATCATACACCAAGCAAGAGGGCTGGCACTTCTCTAGAGTCAGCATTTCGTTGTCACTGCTGGGAGATGTCAGGAATGTTCACAGCCATTTGCTAATTACAGACGCTTGAATCACCTTCCATTTAGCTTCTCTTTCACAAAGCCTTTCTTGGCAGGTTTGTTTTGTCACGCACAGTTCAGATTTCTTGTTAGAAAACATTGGTAGTGAGAAAGTTAGGGAAAAAAAATTAAAAACCCCACAGACCAACATCACTGAGCTAACTCTACAATCCTGCTCAATGATAAGATTTGGGGATCCTGGTGTATATTTGCTGGGCTATACACACAGAGCCCAAACAACTGGGGAGTGTACTCACGAAAAACTAAGGATTTATCTCTGCAAGATTTCGGAATCAATCTACCCAAAATAAGAAAAATTTGGAAAGCGCCTTCAGCTACATTCCTCCTATGCAGCTTTAGGAGGCCTACACTGCAGCGCAAACAACAGTGGTGTGCCTTATATCCCCTGAGATCAGGGGCTCGATTTTGTTTAGCAAAAATTCTGTTCCGTCTTTCAAGAACCGAGAAGAGGCAGGCTCAGCTGCTGGTAGCTGCTCTGAGCTCAGGGCGCAGCAGCCATTTCTGAATTCTTCCTGAGCACCGGTCCCTGTAAACTCGTGCTCCTTTCTGCCATGGGGCTTGCCAGAGGCAGGGCTGTAATGCAGTGGGACCAGTGGGTCTCCCTTACATGCCATCTGTGCACATATTATGCCTTCTTCCCAGGAAGGCAGACACTTGGTTATTTATTGGAAGAGGTCGTCTTTCCTCAGAGCCTTACCCAGGCATTTAAATGCCACTGGAAAGGGGAGCATGAGGTGCTGAACTCAGCTCTGTGCTGCATTGGAGCCAGAACGCAGGTTCACTTTGAGCAGGTGTGAGGGAAGTATGACTCACGTGTCTGAGATGGTCTCAGGACATTTGAGTAGTAACTGCGTGTAACCTTTGTAAGTAAAAGTAGGTCAACTAGCATAGCTGGAAAAATATAGAAACATTTAGACGTAGCAATCTTTTTCAGGTATTTGGTGCTGCTTTCAGTGAGATGGCTGGGCTAAACTTGGGAATTCAGCAGTTCTTCCAGTCTAGGAAACATAGAGCTTCGGTCATGGTCAGTCACATTCACTGCCTTACAAGCTTTTTGTTTGCTTGAGGCTTTCTAAAAAAGGTCTGAGAATCAAGAAATATAACACTGTTTCTGATAAGGTTTGCGCTTTTATTGTGCCCTCTTCACCTGAGAAATACAAAGCACTTATTAAAGACAAATAGTTGGTCTTGGCAAGGCCTTTTTGAAATAGGTATGTGCCACTCATACTTTCATGCTGGAAGTGGGGGTAAGGAGATGTTAGAGTAAGATGCTAGAGGAGAAGCAGCAAGAACTGGTCACTGTCATACAGTAGTGCTATAGAAGGATCAGCAGATCTGTACATTTCATTACAGTTCTTTAGCAGTAAGTTGTTCTTTTATATTCCATCTATAGACTTCTCTGGTTTTCAGAGAGGAGCATATGTGGTTATCACTGAGATAGCTTTAAACTAGACAGCTTATCAGCAAGGTAGTTGTGTCAGCTCTGCAGCTGGCTTTCTCTAAGCCCTTTACTTTTCAGCGTGATCTGTGGAGCAGAGAAGAGAGAGGCTGCATGACCTGCAAGACCAGTGCGAAGGGTAGAGGTCCCAAAAGCTACAAAGGAAGCACAGGAGGAAAACTGTGTTTGTTCTCAACTCATGCCCATGCCAACAAAGGGAGTCCCAGGTGTCACCTGCCTGTGTTCTGTGTCAGCCTGGTAGGGCTTTTCCCCAGGCTCCTAGGTTTTGTGAACAGGTGAGGGGTGCTGCAGGGGCAGAGGTGCAGTTACAGCCACAGGGTGTCCCGAGGCTTTCACTGTCAGCATCTCATTCCTCTTGGTCTCACTAGTAGTGGTAGGCTATAAAAGCAAATAGGGCTCTGTAGAGAAAGCTTAGATCAGAGCTGAGCCTGTCTCTGCAGGGCCATCCATACAATAAGCTGCTGAGGTTGTAAGTGAGAAGTCCTAGACAGGAAATGACTTTGTGCAGGAGAACCTTGTAAGCAAGGGCATTAGGAGGTTGACAGAGCAAAAGAAGCACAGCACTGACCCAAGACAAATTGGTCTGATTGCAGAGCAAAAGCTGAGCTCCGAATGTATAATGCATATGTGCACCTTGTCAGAGCAGCTGGGACTTAGAGCAGGAAAGTGTCCCTGGGCATCTGCAGTGGCACAGAGCATAGTGGCCTGCAAGCCCGTCCTGTCAATGTGCCTGGCTGGAGCAGGGAGGGGGGGATAATATATGGGGTGCGTAAGGCAGTGCCAGCATTTATAAGGCATCTCAAACCTAAAAGCCCCACAACATTTTATATTCCTACCTATAGCAATATTATAGGCTACAAAATTTGGCATGTGATCACTGTGATCACTCTTCCAGAGTGTGTAGGCAGATCTCAGCTTCCTAACTCTGAATTTATTGGCAGCAGTAAAAGGAGAGGCTCGCATCAGGGACCATGAGGACAAGCCTCTTTTCAGCACTTCAGAGACCTCTCCTGTTGGTTGCTTGATGCACTTGGGTCCCTCTCAGGCTTCCCTGAAAGTCACCCTCCCCATACCTGAACAGCTCTCAGCCGCTGTGGGAAAGCAAGGAATGGGTACCAGGAGCCATTCCCAACCTCACCGGAAGCCCAGCCTAATCTCTGTAAGCTACCCCTCATGCTCCCAGTACAACTCTCCCAGCTCAGTTTTCCTTCCTTTCTCACGACCGCATCGTATGAGATAATTCAGCAGCAGCAGCAGCATCCTGACCACTGATGAGCACCTTGAGCAGAGCCATCAGCCCAAGCCCAGCTCCATCAGTTGTTTCCTGGAGGTAGTGTTTGACCTCTGAAGCAGAAAGACGGAAAAGGAAAAATAAAGGGAAAAAGGCAGTGATGAGCTGCAGCTGTGGTGCTTCCTAGAGCTGATGAAGGTGTCAGGGCATGTCTCCCCAGGGTGTCCAGCTGTGGTACAGGAGCTGTGGCTCAGGTGGGCTGGTGGCTGCAATGGCAGCATGCAGCAGGTGCTGTGGGGCAGTGGACACTGGGGCAAGCTTGGCTACATGTACTCAAGGTGCTCTGCACTGCGCTCTGTGTGGGGCAAGGACACACCAGGGGTCTGTATAGCAAATCCTCTCCTTCAACTACCAGAGGGGGGAACCTGACTAAGAGCCTCCAAAAACACTGCAGGCAAATATGCCAGGGTTCATTTTTAGGGCTCCTCAGGCCCTCCAAAAATCTGATGCCTCCTCTGTGGAGCACTCTGCTGGGCCCACCAACAGCTCCTCTGTACTGACACCACTGATGCAGCTGCAGGCTGTGAGACAGCACTCAGCTGCTGAGGGAAAGTGAGGAATGGATACAGGGAGCCATTCTCAACCTCACCAGAAGTCCAGCCTAACCCGATTAGGCTTAATTTTCCAATACAGACTGCCTTTGGAAAACAGTAGAGCAAAGCTGTGGGTCAGAGCTGCCAATGTTTTCCTCCGTAGCCAGCTGAAATGCACCAGAGGGTTTCTTGGGGGCTGGACAGGGCACCCACAGTAAAATGGTGGCTGTATAGAGTTCAGAAACACCTCTTAGCTTCAAGCTCATTCTTTCTGGGGCACAGGTCCCTGGGGCTCATCCCTTCTGGGGCAATTGTCCATAGCACCTTCTTGCTGCTGTGACACAAGCCAAAACACCGGGGAAAAACAGCAGTTACAGAAGACTCTCAAAGGTTCCAGGTCCTGCCTCTTCAAATCACAGCTACTGATGCCAGGATATGATTTATTATTAAATAAATGAGAGTTTCACCACTGTCCTCTATGGATTTTTATAATTTATTTCAGAAACAAGTGCATTGTTTGTGTTTTCCTGCATATGAAAAGAAAAGGTGCCTTGATCTGGAGTGCTCTTATATGAAAGTCAGGCAAGACTACATTTCAAAAGAAAAGGAAAACCAAGGAAAAATGGAACTTGTCTTGTTGCATTATTCGCATGCACTCTGCTACCTGAAGACAGTCAAGCTCAATTCAAGTTTCACATTGTGCAAACACGTGAGCATCTGGCAAAATGGCGTAACTTACATATAGCTGATATAAGTATGGGGAACTTCTGCAGCCAGCAATGACCAACAAGTATTGTGCCATGTGAATCAGTGACAGTTTTGGAAACGAATTCATCGTAAAAGAATCTCTCAATTTGAAACATAATCACTTTTTTTAAAAGGATTTCAAAACATTTGCAGGTTGATATCTTCCCTAAATTTTCTCCATTGCTTTTAGCATCACATTTTTTTGTTCTTAATCTTGCTCGCTCTTGTTCTGTTGAGAAGAATCCACAAAAACTAAGGAAAACAAGTCATCTGTGCAGATTCACATGCTAGAACTAAAGAAGGAATGTATCCTGACAGAAAAAAATGCAAAAAAACAAGAGAAATCAACATGAATATGGCTGGTCAAATAGTTGTTTTGAGAACAGGAGAGGAAAGGCAGGAGAAGATGTTAGATGACTTTATCCTCATAAAACAAATCTCTAACATACCTACAGTAAAATCAAAACTCATCTGTTTGCCAGGGTAAAGGACTCTGATTTTGCAGACTATGCACAGACCCCTGAGCCAATGCAGAGCTGCACTATTTTGTGTCTGTGTTTGCTATTACTTACTAACAGCATAATTTAGAGAAAAAAGCCTGCAACGTGCAGTGATACAGGGAGCTGAGCCATCACAGCAGCGAATCCAGGCAAAGGGATCTCAGAAGGCTCTTTTGCATTTCCCACTTTGGCTACAGCAAGTGCTAAAAAATGAATCTGTTTGAGTATAACTTACAGTTATCTCTTGCAAATCTTCTCCAAAATGTTAATATAAAGTGTTCCCATTTAAAGATCCTTTTGCACTGCAAGAGCCACGTGAAGCAGTCTCTACAGACAGGAGCATCACCCAGACCAATCTGCCATGGAAGAAGGAGGAATAACGAACCTTTGCAAAAGACATAATGAAATCCTCCCTGTGCAAGAGAGCCCATTCACCGTGTAGGCAGGCAGCATGATTAGCGATGGGTGACACTGTCCACCTTGGTGCCAGAGTTTCTCGGTTCCACTCTACGAACCAGGCAAGATGTGACTCACGCAGTTTGCTTGCAGAGAAGGAGAACCATCTGCTAGTCATGAGCAGATGACAAATTCACTGCATTGCGTCTTGTAGCTACTTCCAAATTTGTAAGTAAACACATTTTGTAACCTCTCTCAGAATATCTGAGAGCTTCGATAATGGAAAAGTTTAAATTTATGTAATGCAACAAAAAAAATATTTTTCTGAGTGGAGTTTGAAATTATTGAAAATGGCTCAAACTTGACGCTAGCTCCTGTAAGCTTCTGTCTGCTAAGCAATATGTTTTTGCTGGGACACCACCACGGGGGCTGCGAGCAGCAGTGTGCATTTTAGGTGGGCTGCGCTCCGCACCGGCGGCCTTTGCGATCCTCCCCAGGGCAGCGTGCGGGTCGGTGCTTTCCAGCCGCGCTTACGCAGTGCAGCCCTGACCTCTGCTGGCTCCTCGCTGGCCCTTGCTCCTGCCCGACTCTGCCGGGGGTGTCCCGGGGTGGGATGGGGGGCACCGGGGCCTCTTTGCTTCCCAAAGCGCTCGCCCACCAGCCAGAACTGCACCTGGGCTTTTCCAAAGCCTCATCCCTGGATATGCCAGGGGTGTGGTACAAGCTTCTGCTAAAAAGGGGAGATCTTTGACTTCCCCCCCAACACACACGCACCAGGGTTAACCCTGGAGCCTGCCACCACCGCTGCCCTCGGTGGGTTGCTTGGGGTCGTCGGGTCGGTGGCCCATGCGTCTGAGCTGCCCTGGTCTTTCACAGTCAAACTTTTCATTGGCAGATGCTAAAGCAGCTTCTGAAGTGGAATATCGCTGCCCTCAGTGTCAGGAAACTAAGCAACCGGGTTGGGGGGGGGGGGAAGGATTTCGGCACAGATGTCTGAACCTGCGACCGCCGCAGCTAAAACAGGTCAGGCCACAGCTTCAGTTGCTACCTGTGCATTGAATTTAAGCAGGGATTTCCGAAGGAATCAAAGGAATTTAAGCACCTGTATCCCACTGTCTTCCAGCCTAAAACAGAGAGAGAACAGGAGGAGTGACCAGGAAACGTGATCGTTATTCATACTTTTATTCTACTTGTCAAGGGAGGGACTGTCCATACAAAGTATTCTCTTGCCTTTTGAGCAACAAGAGCCTGTTGTAAAGAAAAAATTGCATTAATTTCACCTGCAGAAACTGCACTAAATGCAGACATGAAAAGGCCCCAAATCACAGGAACATCCTAATCCTGCATGAGTCCAGCCCATACTGCTCTTAGGCAAGTTGCACTCTGCAGTGAATGCAACTTTGCTGTTTTCAGAAAGAGATAGTCCTTTTTCAATTTATTTCATGGTGACTGACTGCTTTGCCTGGGGTCTCTGCCAACTGGATCAGACCGACAGAGGAAAATAAAGGACTATCTATGCTGTCTTTGAAAATTAAAATTGGGATGTGTGTGGGGGAAGGTGATGGTGAACCCTGTGGCTGGGCAGCTCTCACGTTAGCCACCAAAGTGCAATCCTCTGTGGTTGTTCTGCCTCCTCTGCCCCTGCTCCCTGGGAAGGTGCCTGCCTGCGTGATTTCCTGGCATTGGTAGCCTTTGCCACCCTTGCTTCTTCTGGGTTGCAGGAATGCTGATCTTCCAAATGCTGCAGATGCTGTAAGATGTCCCAGCCCATCCTCACCCCTGACCTGGGAGAGGAGATAGAGGAAGGAAGGGTGCATGCAGGAGTTGGCAGACAGCCGGAGACCTCTGCAGACCAGCCTAGGAAATCACAAGAAGCTGTGCCCAGCCCAGAGGAAAGGATGGGATGCCCTGGCTGGCCAAGTACCTGTGAAGCAGTTGTCCCTGCTCTGTTGTCAGCTGCAGCTTTTCCCTCCTGGCTCAAGTCCTTCTGTGGGTGCTTCTCGTCTCCCATCCAGCATCCCCAGGGCTCCTGCAGCTGCTTGTCTCTCATCCTCCACTTCTTTCTCTTTGTTTTGTCTCTGAGAAAGCTCACCTCTAAGCACCCACTCAAATTCCGAGTCTCTCTCTCTGGTGATTCTCCCTACCCCATCTATCCCCACAGAGGTCTGTCCCTCTGACATCACCCAAAATACACCTCTCCACCAGCTGAGGCGCAGTGTGGCGGGAGGGGAGGCTGCTCAGCCAACTGCCCCAGGAAATACCAGTCAGCCTCTGGACACTGCCTATCCCAAGGACATCCCTGGGACTCACCTTATCTCAGACTTCTCACATCTTTGGGTTTTTTTTTTCTCTCTCTCTGAATACCCTCTTTACACTGTGGCCTTTCATCTCCTTTCAGATGAAATCCCTGTGCAGGCTTTTGGCATTTCAAATCTCAGCTGCTCCCACCTCCTTTTCTTTCTGGCCTTGACAAACACAGTCTCATCCAAATTGTACCCAGCTCGAATACTGCTACAGGCACCCTTTCCCCATGGGTGACTTTGGCTCTGTCACTGCTACCTCTCCACCAGCTCTTCTGTCTCTGCTGCAGGGGATGGAGGCAACTCCCCTCTTCTCCCCAGGCCCTTCAGTGCCTGCGTGCCATTCACCAACCAGATACAATTCCCTGCATTCAGCTAGACCTTAATAGGAGCCCGTGTTGCCCACCTGATGGATTTTCAGGCAAGCACCTTGCCCGTTCACTCCCACAGCTGCTCTGGTGCGAGACGTGCGCACCACAAACACCCACCAGGCGGCTCTGCTATCTCCTGCCAAAATTCTCATTAAAAGCCTCCTGGATGCTCTTGCAGCATTACCTGGTGAGGATCCTGGTCCTTGATTTAGATTCCTATGGACTGTGATGATATGAATAGTAAACCATTAGGTGTTATACTACCATTGCAAGTGTTCTCTACAGCTTCTAGTCGTAATTTGTATTTAACTTTGCTTCAGCACCTCAGTTCTGCAGCACAGGATAGAAAAAGTGTGATGTTACTTAGCTGTAATCATTGCTAACATTAAAAATAATAGTAAATAACCAGAAATTTGCCATAATACCTTATCTCAGAATGAAGATGATGATTTCTCTAGTGTTACATTTTTTAACCCATTTTACTCAAATTAATGTAGCCTTTTAACTTTCATTTTCTTCCAGCTGCTAACCCCTCACCTACTTCAAATGATTCATCCCTACTGCATTCACTGCCCAGGAATGTTGGCTTTCAACAAACTACAGCAAATAATGTAAAATAAACACAAGTGTGCTTTCATCTCCCAACAATCTGGGTTAAGTACATATTTCACACACTGCACCACAGGATATGTTAAACTAAAATCAGAACCACCAGATTTAAAAATCCAATGCCAATTCAAACCACTGCTGAGTTATTTCTGTATTCGCTTGTATGTAATAGTGGGCATGAGTGGACCCTTTGCTATTTTAACCCTAAAATGTTCTATTTGACAACTTTTTTCTCCATTAGTCGAGGAAAAACAAGAATTTTGATTTAAAACTACTCAGAGTAAATATCCTTGTTATTTTTGTCAAATATCCCAATCTCCCCAAACAAAATATCTGTAGGAGAGCCTACAGACTGTCATATCTCAATATTTCTCTTATTTCAGCTTTTTACATTTTCAGAATGACTTTCAATTACTCTCTGAGAAAGCTTAAAATGATAAATACATCTTTAAATGTCTGCTGCTTCGTGCTGCCGGAATAAAACACTCTATGCCTTGGGTGTATTCATTTTCTAATCAAAATACATAAGGGAGCTACATTTGAGCAAAACAGTGTAAAAAAAGAGGTAATGGAGACAGGAATTTGACAGGAAAATATCCATGTAGTGGGCAAGACCCAGATCTCAGGCACTCTTACTCTAGATTTCCATAGTGTAACACTGATACATATCTAGCTTCTCACGCCAGCAGCACTAGATCAGGACTCACTCTTCGTGGTTGTTTAATTTTATTTTCAAGATAAACAAAGTAGATATTATATTTCCTTGAGTCTTTAAATACAAGACTAGAGATGCCAAAAATTTAGAAAGGTTCTCCTGCAATCGCACATCACTGTGTTTAGAGTTACAGCAGAAGGCAAAAGCCAGAAATGAAGCTCTGGGGCTGGTAAGAGGAAAAGAGAGTTATTGTTCACTATCACTTCTCCGTCTCTATATCATGGGTTTATCGGGCTATTGCTTTCCCTCTGCAATGCTTGCTAGAAGATAGATGAACAGACAGGTTTGGGGAGCTCTGCTAAGGCCCTCTTCTGTGTGCCTTGGAAAGATCTGTACTTAAGTGAATGACTGAAGTGTCTTGAGGACAGAAAAAGCAACAGTATCATTTTAATAGCTTAAAGGTTCTTGGATCCTGAAGGATCTACCACTTGCCAAAACTTCTGTTTGCTTTCCTCCTTTCCGCTTTCAAGCTACCATAAAGCTAGACGACTTTTTTCCCTCACGAAGGAACATTGACCTTTATTGGTGTTGACAAACACAGCAGAGGACAAATCCAGATGCAAGTATTTCCACCTAGTGCCAGGAGTAACTCTTCAGGTCACAGAAGCACTAGGAGACCCATGCACCCCTGCCAGGTCAGCTAGAAGGTGAGTGCAGTCTCCTGGCTGAGAACGGTTGGAAGACCTTTCCCTCAGCAGCACTGCATGCTCTTCCACCCAGCGGAGCTGAAGAAATATCTCTATTCTCACCACCCTGATTTGTTCCCCTTTTAGGGCAGGCTTTGTACAAGGGGAAAAGTGATGAAACTTATTCTTAGGACTAGACCTTGGAGGAGGTGGTGAAAAGAGGAAGAGAAGTTGGTTTGAAAAGGTGTGAGTCAGGCCTGAGGCTGTGAGAGAGAACAGAGTATTTGTATCCCTAGAATTAGGACAGCTTTCTTGTAGCTCTGCAGCTGTAATTTAGGTTTATAGCTCAATTCAAAAGCCAGTGATAGTACAAATGACATTGGTAAGGAGGAAAAGAGATAAATAAGCTGAGAATTTTTCCTTCTTTTAAATTAAAAAATCATAAATGTTAGGATTTCTGGAATTCCAGCTGATTTGGCCTAAAGGATTTTTCCTGTCAGCTTCAGTGGTCTTTGGATCCGGTTCTTGGAGACAATGTTACTTTTAAAGCAAAAGGTAGTAACAAGTGAGAAGACCACAAAGCACTTTTAATATTCATCTACTGTGCAGCTGAGTTAGGTCTTGCTACATTCCAGTGGGTATCTATATACTCAGTTAGAATAATATCTGAGGCTCTTTCAGCCTTTAAAGGCTTTATCCTCTGATTTCCATTTGTGCCTGGTCCTTTGCACAGAGATCAGCCCCCAGATCTTTTCTCCCCTCATTCCAGCTGAACCTTGGGAATACTGCAAAAATTAAATACGGGACATATTTTGGTAGCCAAAATATGTGACTTACAAACTGGACACTGGGGTAAGGTTTGACTAGTGTTAGAGGTTTGAGAAAGAAAGGGAGGAGAAGGGACTACATGGACTGCAGCCCTGTGTTATAGTAAAGGGAGTGCTAGGGCAGGCTTGGTTAGGAGATGGGGAGCAGTGGTGGATACATCATGTGGAAGGTAGAGGGTCATGGAAGATCCTAAGTTGAAGTTTTGAGTCAAAAGTTTCCTTGTTACTCTGTTGATTCGTAAATCATTCTGTGCTGTCCTTGTGGGCCTGCCCACTGCAGAGCTACCTGGAAATTTTCCATGGTAATGCTTTTCTCATCAAAAAATAGCTTATCAAAAGCAAAGGGTTTCATCTAAGTGGGGCAATCTCAAGGAGAGCTCATTTTGAAAAACAAATTTTTAAAGAAAGTGTTCCAAGAAGGTCAGGCTTGAATTTTCTGGAAGAAAATGTTTCACTTATTCATTCTGAAATATTTTTTACTACGAATTGATTTTTTATTTTGTAGTAGATGAAAAAATATGTTTTTTTATAGGGTGGAGTAAAAATCAGACATTACACTTTTGTCAAAATGAAACATTGAGAGAAGTTCGAAGAAGTTGTAGGGCTTTTTATGGGCATTTAGGGGGGTTAGCTTTGTCTTATAGAAAATTCAGGAGAAAAATGGAATGGCTTTGTTTCATTCTGAAAAAGAAGAATTTTTCGAACTCATCTCTTTCCATGTAAAAAATCATGCTCTCACCTGTCCCTGATTCTCAGGAGCCTGTATTTTTTGCAGTGGTGGGACTAGAATTGTGCTTTGGGTGTTTGGTGGGAGAATAGCCAAAGAAAAGCACTATGTAAGAGAAATAGAAACTTCAGCTAGAACTGGGTGAGCCTGAGAATTACCCATGCTTGTCTGAAAATTGGCAGTCTGGTTGGAAAGCATCCAGGATCTCCTAGTGCCCAGAGCTTACAGGCCAGCCCAGGAAACAGCCTGCTTTAACAGCTCTGGGACACCCGGGAGGCCTTTTTTGGTTAAGTGCAAACCTTTACTCACGCACACATGCCCCACCTTAAACAGCAATCCAGTCATTCTCAAAGAATGTCTTAAAAATAATTAAATGACTTTACATCATGTTACAGGAGATTAGATTTTTCTGCCGTGCATTTCTTAAAGCTACCGGCATATATGATAGCATGTCAAACTAACAAAAGATTGTATGTGGCACTAATTGCTGGCTCCAGTAAGGAGGAGTGCCCTGGTACCTTATTACTCCCTTTCTTTGCTAAGGAGATGAAAGAAGAAAATTAAAGTAGTCTTAGACTAGGTATGGTCCACGAGTCTTTTTTACAGCAAATGTCTGATGATGCACTTGGATCACTTCACCTCCTATTAAATCATGGATGTCTTTCAAACATATGTTGAATGTCAAAAGCATGTTCTTCTCAGGTGAAATTTGAAGATTTCCTTCAATTCTGAAGTATTTGTAAAACAAACTAACTAAATTAGACTAAAATTAAGAATTGTTCTTAATAATGCCAGTGTGGATTTGCTGGATTTGGTAGGGGTTGTTCTGCTTTTTTTCTTTTTTTTTCAGCTTATTCTGTTTCAGAAGAATTAAATATCATTATTTTAGGACTATCTGTACTGGAGAAAAAAATGTGTCATCAGCAATAGACAGAAACAGTTGCTAGAAATAGTTCTGAGAATAACGCATTGTAAATAAATGCAATAAACTCCTCACAACAAAATGGAATAGAGAATAAAACAGGGGCAGGTTAGCCAGTGCCCAGATCCATGAAGACATGGTGAGGGACCTTCTGTGCCAAGCCTGGCTCAGGAGAGGGCTTAGTCATCTCTGCCCAGGCTTTCTGGTTCTCAGGCTTACATAGGGAGAGGGAACTGTGGGACTTCTGCAGTGTGTGGGGCCGGGGACAAGCCTGGCTCCCCTGAGGAGGGGCACATGGGCTGGACGCAGCACTTCTGCTGGTGGTCTGCAGATGCTCTGTTTCTTAAAGTTGCTGGTGGAGCTAGATGAGGAGCTCTGCTGTGCTTCCTCCCCTGAGAGCAAAGAGGTGTCCACTGCTGGAAGCTTCCTTGCTCTCACACTGAGAAAGCAACCAGAAGGAGGAGAAGTGAAGCCAGTGAGAAGGCAGGCAGGCAATGGTGCTGTTCGGCTGCTAAGGAGTAGGGCAGCACCATCTGCCTAGCCTCACTGTTGGTTCAGGGTTAACGAAAGGAAAATTCAGATGTAGCAAGAACATTTCCCATTATCTTCTCCAACCTTCTGTAGCCTCATATCTGTTCCTCTTTCCTCCCTGTGTTACAAATTTCTTTCTGTAATGCTTTCCAAATCAGCCTAATTGTTATACTTAGGGAAATCTCAACATTTTTTATACGGAGAATTTAGATGCCATTGTCTGCCACTACTTTATGTTACACTCCTAGTGTCTGTTTCCAGTCCCTGGAAACTCAACTCATGGTATCCATGGAGCTCTAACAACCTCTCTTGGGCAAGATGCTAGTCTCCTAGGGTGGAGAAAGGACACAGAGAAGAACAGGTATCTCAGGGTAAAGAAAAAAACTTTTCAAAATTTGTATCTCTCTTCTCAGGTGTTTCATGAAAACCTACTGAGGAGGAAAAAGGGACTGAAAGAGAAAATGATGATGTATAGGCAGTGTGTCAGACCCTGAATAGGAAAGATGAGCAAGGAAAGAAAGAGACAAAAGAAAGTGAAGAAGTAGTAAGAAAATGAATGAAAAAGAGGAAATGGCCAAGATATGATGAGAAAGTGAGAGACAAATTGGCTGAGAAAAGGGGGAGAAGAAATTTTGAAGGAAACATGAGGCTGCAAAATAGCAGTTGCACATGTCTCTAGTGGAACACACTCATTATGGGGCATGTATAAGCAAATATGACATTAAAAATTACACAATAGCAGATAAGTAAAGGCTGTGGCTAGGCCTGGAGAATTCTCCTCCAAATAAGGCAGCTGAAAGTCAGCGTTCTCTCATTGCAGCTATTGTGAAGCTAAAGTTCACTTGTACTGAAATGTTTCCTTACTTTGTATCATAGTCTGATAAGTGATTTGTTCCACTGGGAGAAAACCTTTTATCACCACAACCCATGTGTGTTTTGTTGGCACAGTATCTGAAGTACAATTATTCAATATACTTTTTCAGCTGGTGGGTATTTGTTTGAATTTCTAACAAAGGCAGGGTAAAACAGTGTTTTTGAAAAATTTTGCTTTGCATTTTCTCCTTGTCTGAGTCTCGGCTCTTCTTTTGCTGCTTTCTCTCCTTGTCTACAGTGTGATCAACTCTGAAGCATTGAGGCATGGCTGCCCATAAATCAAAACTTCTTTGAGAGTTGGTGGTAGCCTACTCACCCGCACACATAACACTTGTAGTGGCCATTCCCACTGCTGTTGTGCTGACGTGCTCTAGCCAGGCTGAGCACATACAGTCATATCTGCTTTCAGCGTGGCAACGCTGCAGGCACTAGTCAGCAGCAAAAATAAGTGTTTCAGCTGCAACAAGGTAACTGGTTCTCCCAATGCTAGTGCAGCCACTGCTTGGTGATAGCTTTGACAACGCTCTCTCACTTGCTGAGTTTTTCCTATCCTTGTTTTCATATCATGAAGAGCAGCTGAAGCCATAATCTGTGATCTTTCTACCCTGCAAGCATCATTCAACCGTACTGCTTAACAACCAGGTGTCTGTCCTCTTACAACTGGAATAACCTGGAAATGGCACAGAACTTTACCAAAATGTGCCATGAAAATACCATATCTTTTTTCCAATGTCGGGTCAGGATGGCATTTTTTTTCTCCCAGCTTTATTTACATAGTAACTTTTATTTTGCTATTCTTTTCTTCGTCCCTTGGTTATTGTATATTTTAGGGTTTATATTAAAAAAGAGTTAGCCTTTTCCTTTGCCTATATATGTACATGCCTCTATCTAAAATTAAGAGAATTGAAACTGTCTAGTATAAAACAGAATTCCGATGTTCTGTGGTAATAGGACATTCCTCCTTCCATTTTGACCAATGGTCTTTGTATCTGAAAAGTGTGCAGAAGTTAGGCAAAGATTAGGCAATATGTATGCATTATGTACCCCCATAAGAGAGACAGGTAATAACTGCTTAGATCATATTGCTGGTAAAAGTTGGTAGACAGACTAAGCACCCCAGGTAAGGGTGCTTACCTTACATCCAAGGTAAGAAAGGAAACAATTCTCTTTTGTTTTGCTGTACACTCACCTCTGCCTTTCAAGGATAGTTGAAACAACTGAAACCACCATCCAAGTCACTGACTGCATGTCTTGAGATGTGGTCGCAGGAATTTCCTTGGAGATGAATTACAAGCCAAGACTTTGGAGTGCTGTTTGGCTACAGCTTTATTAAAAATCAGTCAATAAGAGAAAAGAAGAAGAAAAGAAGCATCGGGGGGGGGGGGGGGAAGTGTGTGGCCCCTGGAGGAAACCAGGAACAAAAACTTCTTTTGGGCAGAGAACTTAATTTAAAAGTCCAACCAACATTTTGTACAAGGAAATGAACTTGTTGTTTGTTCCCACTGTGTCCAGGAAGAAAAACAACACAGGATAAATAAACAGGATCACCCCTAATAAATATTTGTGCCTGAATATCAGCTTCAGCTGAACCAGCATCCTCCTGGCAACAAAAAGGCAAGATCCTGAATGTTGACTTTTCTACTGGGATGAGGGAGCAATAATACCATGTGCAGTCATTAGACAGTATGTGGTTTAATGAATACAGAGCAGACAGGGTGGGTGAGTGGTTTGGGACATTGCAGAAGAGACCTGCCTGTCCTTCATTTACAAAAACCCTCATATCCAAACAAGAAAATAGGAGTGTGTGTGAGAGAGAAGCATAAGGTCAGGCTCCCTTCTCAGGTAGCACGTCTTCTTCTTTCCTCTTGTGACCCAGTGGTGTTGCTGTGTAGAGCTGGCTGAAATTGAGGAGAATTTTGTTGTTTGAAACTGTTTTCTTTTCAAATAAGATATTTTCAGATTTCCTACAAGTGAAAATTTCTAAATTATGGCAGTTATGGAGAACACTTAATAAGTTATTCTGAGACTTCATTTAAAATATTATTATATTTTAGTACCTATGTTTTCATTTTTCCATTGATTAAAGACCTGGCAGCAGCAGTAGTTAGTAACATGACCATGGACAGGCCACTAGCAATCCTGCTGAACCAGCTTACTTCAAGATACATATTTTGGTGCAGGCATATAGTGCTGATGTCGCAATAATGAGAAGCACCCATATGACATTCAGCGAGTAGCCAGCAGGAGCTCTGGAGTCAGGGAGGTGCGCTGCTGGCCCGTCTGTCCTTCTGAGTTCCTTCCAGCGGGGGGGCACTGTGAAATCAGAGTGTTTTTCAGCGTGTAAGCTATAACTGAAAATTGCACAGATACAAAGAGGAGAGCTAGAACTCCTAGCTTTGATTTTGGCACATCTTTGTATCTGTTGCCTACTCCCTGGCTAACTATCCTTTTTTTCTTTATCTGATTATTACATTTTAGAGACATCAGACTGGGATCTTTTGAATCTCTGTTCCTATCGCCCTCCTACCACAAGTGACTGCGTTCTATAAAGATCTTCAAAAAACTCCTCAATCTCCACCTTAAAAAGAGTTTTAGAACAAGATTGCTTCGCACAAGTATTGAAACGCAAGGTCCTGATAACATTCTGACCGCAAGTTTTGAGAATAACTTTTGAAAGCAGTATGAGAAGGCTGTTTTCTGCCATCGGAAGACGACATGTTATTCTGTAGTGATGTTCACCACCTCTGAGTGCGGTGCACTGTGACTAAATGTGTCATTTACCTTTTGTTCACAGTCGCTTATAAAGATATTTAATATCTGTGACGTATCAGCAGCCACCCCGCCTGTACTCCTCTACCTTGTCCTTCAGCTTTATTCCCAGTTTAACATTCTTCAGCCAAATTTGAATGTATGGGACAGCCTGGTACTTGCTCCAAACACTCTCGGTGAGTGTTGAGGTAGGATTTTATACGCATTTCTGAAATCCCATAGTAACAGCCAAGTTTCAAGGCCATGAGCCGCCATCAAGATCATCTGCTCTAACCTCCTGCATAACATGATCTGCAGGATTTCATCCACTCATTCTCTTAATACCCCTAAGGGAATTACTGTTCCCTCTTGTGTAAATGAACTCTCCTGAGCCAAATAACTTCTGGTGAAAGTAAAAATATTCTTTGAGAAAGAAAAACAGGCTTACTTACAACACCTTTTAATACCAAATACCTTTTCTTTACATAAGAGCTAATAAAGCCATCTGCCAATTACATCAAGAAGCTGAACAAATGAAGCTTCAAAATCTGTCTTTGTGAATTGTATTTTTCCACATGTCCAAGCGTTTTTGTGCATCCTTTCTGAACTCTTTCCAGGGTGTCACATTCATTTTGAAGAGAATGCCAGACCCAGACACAGCAATCCAGAAAAAGTCTTCGAGTCTGGTGCAGTGCAGATATCCAGAATATTGGTGTCTATTGCTGATGTGATCCCGGGAGCCAAACCTCTTCTCTGGAAATCTGTAGCTGAACTTCCCCTGCTGCCCACAAGGAGCTGCTTTAGGGCTTGAGAAATGTGAACTGTTTCTGTGAACCTCTACAAGGAATCCAGGTCAAAGAAAATGGTTATAGACCAAAGCTCTGGGGACAGGAACAGGAGAGAGAGCCTACTTTTGAGGACATTTCTTTCTCAATGATCCTGACACAGTTATTTGTGTAGGAGACAACTTTTTGTATGTACATTGTGCGACAGCATGAAGGAGCTGCAGTTTGGGGTCAGGGCCCCACTTTGCTGAACATTACAGACACAAAACCCAAAGCTGCTCCCTGCTGCTAATGCTGGGGGGAGTGAGAATTTCTATGATGTTTTGCTACAGACTATGACTGTTCACAGGGTTTTTGTTTATTGTTTGTTTCACTGTGAGTCAAAGTAAAAACTACAGTAATGATCAGCCTAGTTCTTCTGCACTTTTTGTGCTTTCTGTAGCTTTCTTCTGACCCTCTCAGGATTATTTCCAGTGGTTCAGGAGAGTCTTAAGCTGAGACATCAGAAAACAGGCTGTCAAGTCTAACTGACTGGAATATAGTAAAATATAATAAAATAATAATATTTTAAGTAAAATAGAGAGGATCCAGAGCTTTCTACAGGGATTAAAAATAATGATTTAGCAGATAATTCAACAGTAGCTGTTTTTCACACAGCTACTGACTCTCCCATTATTACAAGGAAACAAGTCTGGAATATTTTTTCAATAGAACAGCTTTCTAAAAACGAAGATTGTATTCATTGTTTTTACTGTGGAAAACCAGCACTATGGATGAGGAAAAAATAATTGATACATGCTGTTACTCTTCACTTTATTCTCTGTAACAATTAAGATGAATTCAAGCCATGACATTCAACTCTGAACTTGTTTGATTAGAGATCAAGGAGTTGAAGAAGTGACATCCTATCCAGCGTTTTGACTTGCATCTCAAAATCTGTTCCATTAAAAACATGAGGAAGACATAACTGAATTTAGTTCCCGTTTAACATGGTGGACTTCAGTTCCTCTCTAGAAATAAAAATATGATTTATCCTTATTTTAAAAAGAAATACTGTGTTGAAAATGATGAAGCAAAAAGTAGAGTCTATGCTGGGGAGACTCTAGATCCTGGTGGTCTCTCCTCTCTAACTGTGCTCATAACACATATTGTTCTCCCGTGCAGATTCAGTCATCCATAGATGTGGCTGCTTCTTACTGTGAATGAGGAAAAGGATGATGCCGTGGCTAAAGCATCAGCCCATCATTCAAGAGGAATTAGTTCAGTTTCAGGCTCTGACACAAACTTTCTCTGTGATGAACAAATCATCTATACAAAGCGAATGCAGAAAGATGGTAAGAGAAATTCATTCAGGTCAATGCTCATGTGGTAACACATATAGCGTTTCTACTTTTAAAATCATGTTTTTCAAAAAAACTATATACATTTTAAATGAAACATAATATCAAAATTTCTCCTCTTGCAATGATAACTTTCCCCAAATAACATAGTTATGATTTTGTTCTTAGTAAAAACAAAATTAAATCCTTTAATAGCAAAAATAGCTATTTAGAAAAAAAAATATATGTGCATGTCATTAAAGCACTTCAGGAATGAAACTCCACCATCTGCAGTCTGTTCTCTGAATTTTACTCCACTCAGCTAGTGTGGGCACTCAGACCTTCAATGAAGGAAGAAGAAGAGGCAGCAGAGGAGAAATGAATGAAAAACTCAGCAGATAAAACGCAGGAGCAATGCTCAATAAAACATGTGGCAAGCAGTAAGTCGAAATGTCAAGCATGACTTAAGGAAAGTCATCTAGTTTTCCTCAGCTTGAAGTGGTTACCTATTCAGTGTAAAGTATGAGTCCCCAGAAAGTGTGATAGCCCCAGAAAGTAGGGAATATCCACTAAAAAGTGGAAAGCTACCTCTGCCAACCCAAATCTTAGGTCCATTTACGCTGTTGCAAAGATACACATAAGTATCTGGCACCATCTCAAGCACCATCTGGACCAGAGCTTGTGGGTCCTCTCACGTGATTCAGAAACAATTCTGTAGTTTTTCCTCTTATTTAATGGAGAGAAATACACTATGAAATTGTAAGATACCAAGTGAGAAAGTGATTTAATAAAAGGAAAAGGAAGAAGCTCCAAGTGTTGAATTACTGAAGAATGGAAGGAAAAGCAACTCACCTTCTAAAACAGTAATGCACTATGCCAGATTCTTGTAAGAGCTAGAGGAAAGAGCTACCCAAATGGGAAAACCATGAGGTAAAAGGCAATGACCTCTGTGATAAATGGTTTATACATTTTTGACTTGTTCATTTGTATGAACACATATACAGAGAGAATAAGCAAGAAGAGCTTTGGAACAGCAGAAAGCAAGTTAAATGGTCCTTATAATCACATAATTATTACAGGATATGTTCTGTAAATTTTTTCCTATTTTTGCAATGAATTAAGCAAGTCAGATCGGATGCAGCAGCTCCACCCAAAAGACAACACTGGAACCTCAAAGAACACAATGGCCATGGAGAACTTGCTTGCATTGTCATTTAAATAAACCTGCTGAATGCCAGCATCATTCTGAGTGCCCTGCAAAATGCAAAAATATGTAGGTCTTGATCTAAAGAGTTTTCATGTAAAGGCTCAACCCAGAGCTCCTGAGAACTATGAGGAGGGCTTTGAAGCAAGTTACAGAAATACTGGAGAGGTTTTCCAAAAATATCTCCATAGTGTAGACATATCAGTCTCTATTCAGAAATGATCTGGACCATCAGGATTCTAAATCTTGCTGAAACTGACCTTTGAAAAAGCTTTCTGATTTTTTCCTTTTGAAAATGTTGTACCCAGACAACTACTATATGTAAACAACTCTGTGGAAAGCATCCTAAGGGAACTGCAGACTCCTCAAATGCCACTGAATTTGGAAAGCAGAACTTCTAGCCACACAGTGTCCCCAGCTTCCTGCTTACAAACTGGTTCAGTGTTGACTCAGTAGGAATAACACCACATCCACTGAATCACCCACCCATCTTTAACACCTGCTTCTTCCTTAGCTATTACGCCTTCCCTGTGATGACTCAGTTTAATTACTCTTAGTTTAGATGAGAGAGGACCATACCTTAAGACATATTGGCTGAGGGGCATGCTAAATCCCCTACTCCTTAGAGGCTCTCTGCAATCTGGGATGCAATAATCCCTTGTCCACTCCCTGTGACTCCACACAGTTGGGGGTTGTTTTGTAACTTTTCCAACCCTGCCTATCTGGAACACTTTCCTGCCGAGACACTGACTCACTTCCTCTTTAGGAAGCTCACCCAAAATCCTTTTCACTTTAGCTTATAAACTATTATTAACTCCATCTGTAAAGCAAAACTTTACTCATCAGTAGAGCTATCTGGGAATTTTCCAGTGTTACATTTTTTTTTTTATGTTGGAAGATGTTGCTTTGTCAAAATATGAATCTCTTTTAGAAACACACCATTTTTGCTTAGACTTTCATTAGAAAGATTGCTTACACCCAGAGCGGAATTTCTGGTTAAAAGCAAAATAAGAGAATAGCTCATATTAGCAAAGACATTAGTTGTTAGATCGCTGAGATAGAAGAATTAGGCTTTTTGGCAAAACAGGGATCTGAATCTAACTCCTACACAGTGCAATAAGAATCATGATATTTTAGGATGGAGCAAGTTCATGGCCTCTCATGGACATTGCTTTTGGATAATGTGACTGCTCAGTGATGCAAGGACTTGATCTTGGTAGTTTCTACGATTCATATTGGTGCCTAACCCCTGGGTTCAAGAAGCACGCTCTTTCTCTCCCTTGTTTTTCGAGAAACTTTGAAAGGTATCAGATTCTTCCCATGTAGCAGCAGGATATTTTTTGAATGCTGAAAGTTTTCACAAAATAGGAGAATTTGAAAGATTTGAAATCAGTTGTGCTTGCTGTCTTTACCAATGCTGCTGTCCAAAGCAGTAGGTCATTCCCTTTGCCTCACGAACACACTGGCTGTTGGCAGTGTGCAGTGTTTTTCTTAACGCTAGTGGGAAATTTCTTGGAGATGCACTTTTGTCAGAAAAGATGTCACTTCAATCACAGTCTCCTCTGAAGTGCCTTATATTTAGTGACTTTCTTATGAATAAGGTGACAGGTTTCCACAGTTGTTTGGCATATCATAGTTGTTGGAGAGTACAGAATGAGTACAGTTGCCTGTTTTGATTTTACTACAGATAGAATCTGGTTCATTACCCACCTGTCTATATTTTTTTCATGGGCTGAAGAGGCAAGACTCAACTGGCTAAATGTGGCACTCTTTTTTCCTATCCAGTGGCTTAGCATGAA
Source organism: Rhea pennata (assembly GCF_028389875.1). Lineage (NCBI taxonomy): Eukaryota > Metazoa > Chordata > Aves > Rheiformes > Rheidae > Rhea > Rhea pennata. The sequence continues at coordinate 123,016,808 of NC_084663.1, forward strand.
CGTCTTTCAGATGTGCCTTGAAACATTCACTTAAGATAAAATTCTGATATTTTAAAATTTATTTAATAATTTACACTGCATCTATATTTCTATCCCTTTGAAATTGTGCCTTACTGTAGTAAGTAGAATGTCACTGTCAGCTGAACTATATCCCTGGTTTGTGTTCCTCTATTACAGTTCAGCAGGAATCATAGGACTAATGGAAATACTCCCACTCATTTTGGTTTTGCAATTTATTATTCCTCAGCTGTTGAGCCTTGTTTCTTAGCTTTTGCTAGGCATCTAGCAAGCTGCAGGTTGCCTCACACCTAACAGCCAAGAAGCCTTGGAACTCCTTACTACCATGGTCCTACAACAGCAAGTGTGTGCTGTCCAGTATGGCTGTAGACACACATTTGCATTGTTGGTCAAAACAACCAAGTCAGTTTTACATCTACCTGGAGGGCAAAGGCTTAGTCTGCTATTTAGGCTGGAAATACTCTACAGTATGAGGACACAGTTTTTCCTCATACTGCTTACCTAACTATGAGATTCCGTAATGAAAAAGGATATCTTTCTTCTAAGAGAGCTTTATCAGTGGAGGAATCTTGTTTTTAGGAGACATGCTTGTCATCTCTTTCTAGAAGAGGTATTCTTTCAGGTAAGTTTAATCTTGGCTATGCCTGCTATCCACATGCGTACTGTGGACTCATGTCAACTGCTAGAACAAAAGGACAGGGAAGGGAAATGTCTGTGCAAATGTAATTTTCGACCTAAGAGTGAAGAGTCTCAGAGGGTTTTGACTGCAAAGGAATAGGAAAGAAAAAAACCCAAGGCAATCTGCCTTTTCTGCCCCCTCTATTTGTCAGTTGCTCCCCCTCCTTTAGACTGTCAGATTTCACTCTCATTCTACTGTATGGGCACAGAAATCTTGCCAGAAATGCTTCACTCACTTAACACCTACCTGCTGGAGCTTAGATTCAGAGAGAGGGGAAAAAAAAAACAACCTGAAACCCTGGCAATTCTCATAAATCATAGTGTTGCTAATCTCTTTTCAAGAGAGTCAAATGTAAAGTCATGTTTCTTCTTGTGAAAACATTACTAGCCTGTGGGTGTCAACACAGCCTTCTTTTCCAAGAAATCTGTTGCATCCCACAGTGACTCTAGAGAAATTGCACTCTGATGACAGTGAAGAAAGGCTGCTAGAAAAACATCACACGCCAGTTCCATACAACAGCAACCTCAACAAGCACTTGTTTTTGTACGATCAACTCTCTCCAGTTTTACAAAAAGCAGAACTGAACTTCACCAAGATTCATCTTAGAGGTTTTATTTATACATTGTCATTGTGAGCTCTCTCCCCCAAAGAAATTACATTTTTCAGTTGCCTTATTCATTCCATGCCAAGAGATACAACTCCTTTTTCTTGCAACCTTCATGAACACTAACGAGCAATTTGAGCTATCTGGCTGTTACTTTTACATACATTTTTACACCTATTTTTATATCTTGTATTCTAAGAGTTGGATCTCCTCTGAGGTCTCCTCAGCACCAAAGAGAAGGTCTGTTCAGGTGCCCTGTTCTGATACAGCTCTAGTCCGCATCCAATTCAGAGACCATCCTGACTCCCTATCTTCAGAAACCCAATTGCTCATGAGATCTCAAGGAAGATGGAGGCATCCCATACAGGCAACTTAACAGACTAGTTGACCACTTGGAGGGAAGAAGGACATTTTGCAGGAAGCATTTTTTACAGCTAAATGAAGTAAATAAGGGGTGCTTGATGAAGAGAAGGCAGAGCGTCCAGCATATTACCAAGAAGTAGTACTTATGAAGCATTTAAAGTCACACAGGACATGGGACTCTTCTGTATTAGAAGTGAATTCCTCCTTACTGGAACAGGAAGAACCTTTGAATTCACATGCAAGATGAGGAGCACCATAAACTGACCCGAGATCATTACAGTTCCTGCATTAGTCAGTCTGAATCTATGGGGTTTACATTTTTGTGTACGTGTTTTATATTGTATAAGTTCACTTATTGTGGTAGAGCCATACATTCAAATATTTACTTGCCTGTGTTGGAGGAGAGTCTAGCGCTTTGACCACAACATTGCCTTTGCTGTATTCCTGTCCAAAATAATGACTCGGAGTGTGACCAGTTCATATGAAGTCATGGGCTGTCTCAGAATGCTTCACTCTAGACTACACTTTTCCTTTCCGGTACTCCTGCTTCCCTCTCAGTGGTTACACTGCTGCCAGAAGAAAATCAAGACGGTACCTTTTCAAATTGCCCTGAATAAGCAATAACACACACCACAGTTTGTGTCTTTCAGCCTATGAATGCACATCTTAGGCATGAACAGGCAAAGCTTCATGCCTCACAGCCCTTAATGGGTGAGTTTACTGGTTGACAGATATACGTGTGACTGTGTGATACTTCATTATCTGAGAGCTTGTTAAAAAAATAAACAAACTTTGAGCTACCGAAAAATACATATATATTTCAAAAGCAATTATCCCCATGGAAGTAAGTGTGTATTCAAGTAGACAGGAGGAAGTAATGAGCTGGTTCCACTTAACACGTTATGCTTAGCTTTTACCTCCAAAAGAGCAGGAAGAAAAGGCCACCTCCTCCTTTTAAAGTTCACTCTCTCACTTCATTACGTATTAAAGAGATCTGGGGAGTTGTTGCTTGAGTGTTGGCTCTGATAAAATCTCCATCATTTGCTCTTTCCTTGTTTTTAATTCCCTTCCTCCCTCCCTTGCTCCCACATTGCAGCCTTCACTCCCAAAACTCAGCTGAAATCAGCACAAGGATGGGTGTTACAAAAAGTCTGGCAGGCAGTGACCCTGCCAGGGGGGTCTCCCATGGTCCCTGCCTGTCCCCCTCCCTCTGCTCATTTCATCGTGGCTCCCTCCATAATTGTCTGGCAGCTCTGACTCCCAGTTGTCTCCCAGTGCTCCTTCACCTTTGATCAACCAGAAGTCCAGGAACACCTGAAAAATCTTTTCAAAACCCATCAACAATACAGCAGAAAAAAAGGAATAGAAGAAAGAGTCATCAGAAAACAAACAAACCAAAAGACAAACATGTACATACTTTGTTTATATTGACTATATTGGTGATTTGAAAGAAAAATAATCTTTTTTTTTCCTATGAATTGTTTCCTGTTAAGAAATTTGTAGCAAATTCTGATCCCTTTAAGAGCATTGATAAGCTGACCATTTGTTTTGCTCTGGTTTGTGAATCCATTTCTGAGAGGTGACAGCCCATATCATGATTTCTTGACAAGATGACTTCCAAAGGGCAGTTCTTTGGGTAAATCATAGCTCCACTGACATTACGTGGTACCATGATAATTCATGTCACATAAGGACCTACTCTACTATCTGAAGTATCTTGCCCATCACATTACAGTTTATATCCAGGCCAATTTTGCGTTTATTGTTAGCACCATCTTCATTCAATATTTACACTGCAGCGTAAAATTGAAGTCACAATGAGGATCCAGTTAGCAAAGTCTTAGAGGCTTTATCAACATATGCAACATTACTCCAGGGAGCTTTCATTCTTACTCTGTTGCTGTCTAACATATTTCTATGCTGAACCCATCCAAATAGATTTTCACCAAGTGCATGAATGGCTGGGCTTTGACCAAGAAGACACCACAGAATTACTCACAACGGCAGGCTGGATGAAATGTAAGCATCCCCAATTCATCCAATTATTTTTCAATAGAAGCTGAGGCCAGAAGGGACTTTGTACATCATTACTCTTGATATTCCAGACATTCTTGTTTTGAGTTTGGTTCTGTGGAAAGAAATAATAGTTTGTTTCATTGACAGCAAAGGACAAGTAAAAATTAGTACATTTTATGGGACATAAAAAAGTCCATTAGAAAATGGTGTTTAGAGAAAGATATTTTTCATCTTGCAACACAATTCTTCACCATGTTTCACAATAAACTAGTGATGAAAAGCATACGACTATGCTTACCAAACATTATTTTTCAAGTCTTCCATAAAAGTTTAGAGAGATTAGAATAGAGTAATATTGGAATGTGACAAAGAATAATAGGGAGAAAGTAGTGGTAGTTTAAATTTTATCCTTTTTTGGCTCTGTTTACTGAAGAAGTTAATAATGGGCTATCATAAGTTAATTTTGGTAATATTCTGTTTGCTTATTTCTCCTGTAAAACTGAACTTCAGCTGAAATCCAAACCATAAATACGGGCACGTCAGGAATTTTGGATTGCTTGAAGTCTGAATCCAGATATCAATCCTGTATACAAGCCAGAAAAAAATCTAAACCAGAATACCCTCAGATAGCAGCGCTCTACCTCTGGGGCCACATATCCCCTGCTAGAGCTTCTCTCCATTGAAAATTATTGCTCAGGGAACAAGAGAAGGACAACCTCTTTAAAAATACTTACGAAAATAATGGTTGAACAAATTATTTCCTAAACCTGTGTGTAATATGCCTGGAAAAGATTCTATAAACAGAACTACCCATGAATCCAAAATCTCTTTAAATTTTTGTTGTAACTTGAGTTAAAGTTCTGGGATATTCAGATTTATGTGAAATTGAGATCAACTTCCAAGATTCAGTCACTTTTAATAGCATGGGATACAGGCTTTTCAAACCTGCTGTGAAAGCTGAAGCCTGGGCCAGCTTTTCATTCACAAGCTGAACTTAACTTCGGTAAAAAAGACTTCTTTCTCTTCTCTCACTTTCTATACTGTTAAAAAGAAAACCAAGAATATCCAGGACAGCTAAAAAAATTGTTTCTGCCAAACATGGTCCTCATTGATGCTGGCACTTTCACCTCAATCAGATGCTGTTTCATATATTTATCAGCCTTCACAGATATGCCAAATTTGCATATAAAATATTCCAGCTCTTTGCAAACTACGCTAACTTCAGAAGTGACTCAGGAATCTACTCAGCATGGTGCTCACCCAGAACCAGTCTGAAGCTGAGCACTCCTGAACTGGCACCTTAACCAGGACGTGCAAAGCCATTGCTGCCATCTCCGCACAGAATTATTCTAACTCTCTGTTCCCCCCCCCCCACCCCCCTCCCCCCCCAAAAAAATCTCTCCAGCCCAAATCACCTCCTGGCCTGCAAATATGTTCAGGCATACACCTCTGTGCTGTAAATGAAATATCTGGCGTATTACAAAACCATACTGAAGGAGCCAACTGGAACAGAGCAGAACATTGGGAGAAGGTGTTTGAGCTGTTGAATTTAGTGACTACACATATGTCATATCCAAAGGAGCATTACACATTTCAATTTAATAGTCATGTTGGTGGGAACAAATTTATCACCTGGTCTTTTGACACCAAATAACTGGTATTCTGAAAAGGGTTTCTCTAATTACCTTATGTGAAAGACAACCATCTGTCATCTTGATTGCAAAGGAAAACAAAGCCATTGTGTCTTACCAGCTTCAACGATAGGAGATGTAAAGGACTCAAGATGCCTTGTTTAGTTCCAGTAAGATAGTTAATGCAGGAAATTTGAGCTCAGACCACATCTTTTCAAGCCCAGGCTAAAGGAAGTGGGGCCAGTCTTTGAAACTGCAAATGAACACTAGTCAGAAAACTGCAGATTATGGGTGCCTTTAGATACATAAAGCATTTCTAAAAAGATTGGTATGAATATTTTAAAATTTGCTATTATGCTGTTTCTGCTTTTTATATTTCAGCCTTTCTTAAGGGGCCACACTAGTAAGCAGAAAGAAAATGGAGAAAATGAAAACTAGGTAGAGCGGATTTTGCATATTCGCTAATGAACTGGGAGACAGACTGAGCTCCAAGTCATCTGAAGCAATGAAAAGACCAAAGTGTCAAATCTAGGTGTTCATCATGAGAGTCAATTGATACAGAAAACTGCCTGGGTGCATATGATACCAATAATCTGGTTTCTCCTCTATGATATACTTGCACTCGGTTTTATTTCAACAGAATGAAAAAGGTATTACATAAAAGTAGTCTGAAATAATGAATTGATCCTAAATTTTCTGCACAGCTAGCAGTCATGGAATACTGTGCAATATTTATAAAGCACTGTATCAGACCTTTACTGGACATCATTTAATGTTAATCTCATTTTCCTCTAGATTTTGCTCTCTAAAGAGGTAAGCAAAGAAGAGTAGAAAGAAAGACTGGAGGTGTTCTCAAGAATCTTTAGTCTATTCTTTTCCTACAGGCATAACTCTCTATACTTGGTAGATGACTGTCTGACCTGAAAATCAAAAATCCCCAGCAATAAAGAATCTACTAAGCTTTTGTTAAACTCAGCACTCTGTAATGCAAAATAATTTGAAAATATAAAGAACATCTGTAAAGTCTCACGTGTCTAGGAAGGCATGACTGTACAATAAATGGTGAGAAGGCATCTGGACATGTTCAGTACAAGGGTCCCTCCTAAAAAGTCCATAGTGCATGTTGCTGAAAGTTGGAGTAGGGAAACACTCCTCCTGCTGCCTCCTGAATAGGCATCACTTTCCCTGTCATATGCCTGAGCATGAAATAAAGGAAACTTTAAGAGGAGGAGGCAAGGAACATAGCGTCAGCTTGGGAACGCACCTTATCCAAAGCAGTTGCAACACCTTCAGTGGAGCTGCCAAGTTCTCCCATTCCACATAAGCTTCCATTAGAGAGTCTTCTCAGGAGAAAGAAGTAGAGATATGTGTTTTCCTAAAATCCTAAACTAACTTTTGCCATGTCCTATGGAAAAACTGCTCTTCCTTGACTGGCATTTTCATGTTATTCAGTGAACTCCTGGGCTTCAGTGTCAGGAAACAGGAGCAAGGGCTGCTCCCTATGGGAAAGGGAGCCAGAAGCATGGCATGATAACAGGGTAAGCATCATCTCTGGTGTTCACTAAACTTCCTACACTGTTAATTTGACAGGCAGAAAAATAACTCATCAAAGAGAAAGAAAAGTGTAGTTGTTTGGTAAGTGAAGGAGCTGATTTTGCTCATGACAGTGGCTGAAGAGCACAAAGTAAGGGGCAGGGCCATGCCAATGGGAGTGGAGATGGGGTAAGACAGGAGCAGAAGAGAAGAGAGAGAATGCAAGACGGTTTTCTCGGAGGTGGCAAACTTTAATTCTAGTTCACCTGTTCCTGGGTCTGCGCCTTCATGCATTGCATGCATTGTGCTAGTGCAGCAGGAGAAACCTTGAATGACAGAAATGGGAGCTGCTCATCCTTCCCTGCTCACCACCAGATAGTAGCAAGAGATCTTTACTTTCCATAGCAACTATTTGCTTCGAGTTTATACAGATGAAAAGCAGTCACACACTTGTTCTTTCCTTTTTTTTCTCTGTGGATGGGCGTAAAGAGCTCTTTACCTCTCAAGCTTCCAATCACTGGGCTTACAGTGAAAACTATCAAACCTCACTTTAAGAAAATGCAAGACATGGGAAGTGTTCACAACAGTCAGGAGGGATCAATTATCACATCAAAAAGACTTGGCAATATTTTGAATGTTCCATGCATTTACACATTTCGCATGGTGCAGCTGACTTAATATACAACCCATGAAAAACAAGCTAGTCTAGTTTGGAAAAATCTCATATACTTCAAGGTATTTGACTAGACTCACCAAGCTCATTTCTGATTTTACTTTAAAAAGTAAAGTTCTGTCCTCTAGAAGGACACACAACTAAACACACACCAGCTATTTCAGATAAGGCAATGTGGTATTTAAAAGTTTAATATTGTAATCTTAAACCTGTAAGTTGGTCCTGTTCACCCTAATACACTATCCTGGGAGCCATCTTACAATTTATCTTTAGGAACTGCTATGCATGAAGCTTATCCTTAACCTTGTGTTTTCTGTACAATTTTTAAAAAGCCAAAAAATAAAGAATAATTTCTTCCTGTTTATGCACAGTATGTAGCACAAATACATACAAAAAGATCCCTACAGCAAAATACCCAGGCAGATCAAAATTGTCAAGATAGATGGAAGTGAGATAATGTTTTCAATTTAGTATTATTTTTAATGAAATGGTTTTGGTATAGTAGTGTATGTAAAGTTTTAATACTCTTCCAAGTAGGTTTATGCTTTCTGATACATATTTCTTCCCAGAGAATGAAATAAAACTTATTTTATTTTTCTTCCTAGCATAGTCTCTTTATTTCAGCTGAAGCACGTATGATGCTAAGGAAATACCTTTGTCTGACAATTGGACAAATTTGTGGAGAAAACTGAAGTGCGTTTCTGTCAGGCGAGCTTCCAGACCTGCTAGGATCAGACCCCCAGCAGATGCAGAAACTTAGAGATCAATTATGTTCTGGGTAATCTTTGCCCCATGCTGTTTTTCCATAATGAAAGGTGAGCAACTATAAGACTATGGGACATGTACCGTCCTGATTTCATCCCCAAAGGGTTTTTTTTGTAGCTTGCATAAGGAACTGTCTCCTCTCCTGCCTGTCTACTCCTCCTGCTCTCTCCTCCTCTTTTTTTTTTTCTCTCCAAAGCACTGACGAAGTACAGTATGAAGTACAATGTTTCTGTGCAAAACATTTTCCCACTGTTTCCCCTGTAGCACACTGAGTGTAACATAATTCATTTCCATGATTCAGTTCAGGAAGAGCATCAAGTGAGAGACTTGAAGAGCTCCATATGTTTAGCCTGTCAAAGACAAGATTGGATGGCATTTTATTATAAGTACCTTATGTACTTTAATCTAGCGGAAGCCAAACATGAATCAATATCTAGTAGTTAAATCTGGACAAATTCAAATGAGATATAAGGTACAGTGTTTTAAGATAATGATTTATTATTTGTGCAAAATACCACACGAAGAGGTGAATCCTTTATCTCAAGCCCAGGTGCCTTTCTGGAAGACATGCTTTAGGCAAATACAAGATGCTGAACCCAGGATAAGGATAACAGGGTGAAATTTTCTGGATGTCAGACTACCTTACAGTTCATTTGGCCTCAAAGTGCAGGAATCTATTAATCACTTGGTTTCAAAACATATTTCTCCTGAATATGAAGAATTCAAAGCATTAAAATATGCCAAAAAAATAAAAAGTAAATCTGTAATTCATACCATTCAAAGTGGGCAAGCCACAAGAAAAGATTTAAATATTTTCTTCACCATGGAAACACAAATATACTGAAGAAATCAAAGTTTTGGTTGTTGTGTGATAGGAAACAAAATTGTGATACAAGGGCTCTAAAGTAAGTTGTTAAAAATGAAAAAAAAAAAGTTGAGGAAATCTGGGTGATTTTGTTGCAGACATAGAGTGTAAAGACCCAAGAAATTTGTTCACAGAATGCATCCTGTAATTGCAGCAGGAGGAAGACCAGAAGATACATTTCTTGGGAAAGACCCCAAAGACTCCAAAGACCACAACTAAAAAGCCAGGCATGCAACTACAAGTTGAAGAAGAAGATTGTAAGAAAGAATGGCAAGAAGTAAGATGATGAAAATCAAAATTGAAATATCCAAAAAGTTAACTCAGTAGTTAATAGATTTATGCCATTTCAGAAATCTGAACTGATTTTAAAACCACTATCACTCCTGTGATAGTGGAAGGATAACAGTGTGAAGCTGTTGGTGTCATTTTCCAATTTAGGAACATTTTCTGTTGCTAAGATACTGATTGCCTGAAACCAGTTATCAGCAAGTATACTATTAGAAATGAGTGCATAAACTGACTGGTTCATTGGGGATATAGAAATCAATGTCACAACCCAAAGAAGCTACATACGGGGAGGACTGTCTTGGGAAAGGATAGCTGTAAAGTCAGAGTGACTTTTTGGTTGCTGGGAGACTTAAGCAGACAATATGGGTGGGAAAGCCCTATTTGAATTCATTTCTCTACCATGCAAACATCTACATATGACAGAATGATTTAGATTCCTTTTATCGTTGACTGGGAGCCAGGCACTATGATGAGTCTCCACTTATATAAATACCCAGAAAAGGCAAGGCAGGTTGTGCATAAGAAGTGTCTCTGTCTTTCTCCTGACTTCAGAGTCCAGACATGACATACAGAATTATATGAGATGAATCCTGTCTTTAGCCTCTGTGCTTCAGTTCCTTAGATAAATTATAGTATTTTTTTTTTATCTCACAGAAATATCACTAGGATAAATCCACTAACAATTATGAGAGTGTTACTGAGCTGTGGCATGGTAAACCAGGGTGATGTTGCCACTACGAGAGGAAGAATACTAGAACTAATAGTTCATAAAAGGGACGCATCACTTCCAGTTCCTTGTGCTCTATACCTGAAGTCTGGGATTATATAGTTTCATCTGTCTCCAGTGACTCCAAAGTCTCTTAAGGAAGCTGAAGACAGCTTGTTTCTCTCCTCAGATTCTGGTACATTTTGGCTCTCCCTTCACTGAACATTATTCCTCTTAGGACATAGTACCTCAGTCCTCTTAGATTTGTTTCTTCTCTCTCTGATGTAAGTTGGATCCGATTTATTAAGGTCAAGGTCCCTTTCATTCCCAGCAGCTTGGGAGGACTTCCCAAAGTCCTGAGACACCACAGCCTTCTACTGAGTGGGGATTTAAAAAGTACACTTACCTTCTTTTTATCTCCTTTTTTTTTTTCTTTTTCTAAGAAAAAAGCCACAGCAGTTAGCCAATAATGGGGGTCTTGAGGATTGTTTCTATCGGAAAAAGAAACTGGTACTGGAGTTGGATAGTTTGTTGAAATGCTGATTATTTACACAGGATGTAAGGAGCCCTGCTTCCCTGAACTCAGCACGAACAGACAATAGGAGGCAGTTTCATTTCTCATTTCAAGGCTCTTTGCAGCCAACACAGTCCATAATACATGTACTTTTTTCCTTGGTCTCTCTCTCTTCCCAACTTTATCTTAGCAGCAGGTGACAAGTAATTTTCAGTGTGTCCTCATTTTCTGTTTCTCTCTATTCCTTTTGCCTCAGATAGGACACACATAATACCCAGCTAGTTTTAATTCAGTTCCCTGGTCTTTTTGTTCTTTTCATTTGCATTCAGGTTGGTTTTAGATGCTAGCTATCAGTGTTTCTCCTATCAGAAAAAAAAAGGAGCATTAATTTATTCACCATTTTGCTGAACAGAAGGTGCTATGCTCACCAGTTTCAAAGCAGAGATGTGACTGCGTATAGATCAAAGACGAGGCAAGCCAAGGGCCATTCCCTGGTTAAGATAAGAACACCTCAGCTGGAACTTCCTCCAACTCTTCTCTTGACTTGTTGGCATGTGTGATAGCAAACCACTGAGGAGAAGCTTGTTTCCTAATGCTGATGTGTTCCAAGCCAAGAATTTCATTCTCTGAAAGCCCTATCATACCAGTTTGTGTCCACTGGAGACACATCTCTCCAAAGGTGCAAAGTCAAAAACCGGAAATAGTTCTCCCAAACATAAAAGCATATTTTTATGAAAATCCTGAGCTATTGCTGAAGTACTCATGCAGCTGCTTTTCTATACCAAAGAGACAAGTTTACTTTGTCATTGTAGGTTTGATACTTCCTTACAAAAGTAAATCCAGTGGAACAATCTTAAGTGAGAATTAATTTAACTAATCAGAGCAGTGAGTATTATTCTGTGTAACCAATGGAAGTAAACACTTGCTCTGAAACTAAGACCATTCTCAGGTGACACAGGAACTTAGAAGGCTTTGTAGAACCCAATTCATCCAGTATATTCAGTTTTTTTTCAACATAATTAGAAAAATTGCTAGTGTGCTAATGTGGCTTATACTTGATTTCAACTTAAACTTCAACATCATTCTGGAAGGTTATGGCACGATGGACAGGTAGACAGTGGGCAGACTCACTAAATCATATGCTAATATGACATAGTACACAAGACCGCATATGCAAAAGCTTAATTCTTGTCTGAGCAAAAATCGTTGTTTTATTACTTGTTTTCCAGAATAGCTTTCAAGTAAATCATTTCCTGTCAAACTGAGCATCCACTTTTTGAAGGGCCCTCTTAAATAAGACCAATGACAGAGTAGAATATAATACTCAAGTGTCCAAAAATCAGGTCAGATAAATCCTGGTTATGAAGATGCTCAAAGAGTGAAAAGAAGAGGCGAGGGGAAAAAAAAGGATTTCTTTCCTGTTCTCATTTAGCTGGAATAAGAAATGGTGGGTGGAGAGGGAAGGGAGGGAGAACTGGAACAAAACTATTTCAGGTTCCTTTATGACTGACAATCTTTATTATTTACATATAAAACCAGACTGGACAAAGCACTAAAAATACTCTGTATCTCATTGGGAACAATCCTATAGCAGCAGGGAAATGTAGCACTTGACATAAGTGGCCTTTTTCTATCATTAGCCTCTGTGATTCCACAACCATTTCATCCGCAGCATGTACGCTTCTCACAAGTCTCTCTGTAATAATAGTACCAGAAATACAACCCACTGCAGTGCTTGCTCTCTACACAGCTGAGGAATGGGCTCTTTTTAATGCCTGTCATATTGGTATGGACATTGATTTCAGACACCCTGACGCTCTTCTCAGTTCCACCAGTTTTATACTAGCATAATTCAAGTGGAACAAATGTACAAATGGAAAACCTCATGCAGGTTTCGGGATGATTTTTACAGATGGGAACAGATGATATATCATGTTATAAAACTCCTGAAGTAGATGACCACTGTTACATATACCGTTGATATAGACATTAATCAGCTTGGAAATAATTGTCCTCACTTTTCCACATTCTCCCAGATCTCCAAGTCTGGAGTTATCTGACTCTATTCTGCTAAAGGCATTTTGACATCATTGCAACAGAAACTGTATTTTTATGGAGCAAAATCCTCCCTGACATGATGATAATAGGTCTTTAGTAAGAAAAGTATCGTTACAAGGCCTGTGAAGAGTTTGAGTTAACATCAAATTATTCTTTAAAGCACCCTGAGAAGATAGAAGGTTATATAGAGCGTCTACTGGTTTTAAACTCCACCTAATACTGGAAGAGTGAATGCTGTGCTTCTTCTTTGAGGTCACCACTTAGCAAGCAACTTCAGTTTATTTAAGTATGTGAGTACTGTAACTGAAGCCAAAGTACTTAGGAATTTTGTTCCATTATTATTATTATTATTATTATTATTATTATTATTATTATTATTATTATTATTATTTGTTTCGGGATCTTTCCACTGAGGTTACCCAAAGATCACCTATGATTTAGATTTCCGGTCTCTTTGTATCATTAAAGAACAAAGGCAAATATTTTCTAGGCTGACCTTCTTCTTGCATTCAGCTTCTCATTGCAGACCTGCAACTTTGTTTCATTCCCTCTGAATTTGGTGTGAGCAGAGTCCCTGGGGAGAGGAGGTCCTCTAGGCTGGGCTGGGCCACATTTCTTGCTGCAATTTCTCTTGCACTACATTGTGAAGTCCAAAGGTCAGGCCAAATAAAAGTGACTGTCTTAGATTTTTGGATTCTAAATCAACATCACTGCAACTCAAAGCAGAAATATCTTCTATCCACAGATTAGCCAAGAGTTCCTTTAGCCCCTTATTCTACTGGAAAGAGATGACTTGTTTATTAAAGTTACAATAGATTGCTTTGAACACATTAATCATGAACTCACTGTGGTAGTTTCTGACTCAGTTGTATCAGTTTAACCAAAGAATCTAGAGAGCTCTTCATGAAAGCATAGACTTCTTACTCAGGCTGTCTAGACTGTGAAGTTTAGTGTTCAACTTGATTATTGCAGCTTTACTTGCATGGACTGGTGTATCAAATGCTTGCCACTTTCTTCACTCACTTTTCAGATTCCTTGCACTCCTTGTGCTGTAACTGCAGAGCAGGGACACCAGCTTAGGCAGAAGATCTGAAATCCTTGTTTTACAAGTTGGGATATAAAGTGGTAACTTCAGGAAATATGTTTATATTTTGGATAGGTGAATGATGGAGGAAGCGAATGTATGAGTATGCAATAAGTGAATTATTTAAGCCAACAGTGCAGAAGTGCAAAGCAAGAGTGCAACGTCTCTGGAAGAAGAAGCTAAACTGGATTGGACTCCTTCATCATGAAAAACAACAATGTAAGTTTTCTGAACATTACTGAGTAACAGATTTTGACATGAGATGTTAGGTCACCACAAAAAAACACCTGTTCAAATTCATCTTCATAACACTTCTGTTATTTAGCTACTTGTCAGTTGCATAACAGAATGAAACTGGGCATACCGCTTTATGTTTGGCACTTTGGTTTATTTATATTTTATGTAGGTGCCCAAAGATCATCGGACAATGATTGATGAGAACTTCATATTATTATTTTTACAGGTTCTTAGATAATTAGGGGTTCTTGGGGATATTGTCACATCACATGAAAGGCAAGAAAGCCAGACTTTTCTTAAACCTGGCTTTCTAAACTAATGAGGTTTGTGCATTCCCACTGTATGTGTATTTGTAATTATGTGCAAATATGAGTTCCTGGCAATATTTTTTGATCTTGCCTCCAATTAAAAAAAATCTAACATGAAGAGGGGAAGAGATGTCAAAGATATGACTTTCAGTCAAATTTTATTAAAACAGACAGAGAAGAAAGAACTAATTAAAATCCACATGAGAGGAAAGAGAAAGCAAAAGAAAAAAAAGAAAGAGAGCGATTTATAAATGTCTAACCATGGAAAAAAACTTCAGCTGCAGTTCATGTCTTTGTGAAGATCAAGCTGACCAAACTCAAAACAAGAACTATAGTGTACTAGGCTTCCTCTATGCCAATGGTTGGGGAGCTCTTTGGGTTTTTTGGTTTCTTTATGAAATGATATTTTCCTGCACAGTATTCCTTACACACACTACTTGGCTACATATAAATGGGCTTTAAACAAGGAGAGGCTGGAATATTTAGAGGGAAGGTCTAGAAGTGAGAGAAGGATTCTGCTTCACCATCTGACTTTCCTTGCCATCTAGAGAAAACATCATTAGAAAAACAAGAAAGCATGACACAGTAAACTGCAGTATTTTTTATTTTGAGAGCTTCAGACATACAAATGATCTCTTGCCAGATAGCAAGTGAAATTATACAAAAAACTGATCAAAAAAAAGGAAAAAGGAAAAAGGAAAAAGGAAAAAGGAAAAAGGAAAAAGGAGAAGAGAGGAGAGGAGAGGAGAGGAAAGGAGAGGAGAGGAGAGGAGAGGAGAGAAGAGGGGAGGGGAGGGGAGGGGAGGGGAGGGGAGGAGAGGAGAGGAGAGGAGAGGAGAGGAGAGGAGAGGAGAGGAGAGGAGAGGAGAGGAGAGGAGAGGAAAAAATGCAGGCACCTTGAGAGTCCTCTCAGATTCGAAACTGCAGAAATCATTTTGCAGAAGTAAGCTTTGCTCTTGGATTACAAATATTTGTGCCAAATTTAGTTTCAAATGCTTATGTCTGTGCATGAGTATGTGTGAGATTATTAATTCTTGAAAACAAGGTTTCATAATAATGGAGTTATCAAGATTTTTTTGGATCTAGCATTGCAGGTGTGCTGCTAAGGATGGGAAAAATTTCCAGTGTTTGATGAAATGGGGTCCTGCTAAACATAAACAGTAATCATTCTCCATGAAGATATTTTCCATCGTCTAGCTCTTGATAACTAAAAATAAAGGATTCAACCTGATCTTTATATGCTAGCTCTACACTCAGAGAGATGGAAGGATATGTTGAACAGTTTGCAATGGAGTGCATAGCAACAGTGATAAAATTATAAACCAAGTATGCATATACACCACAAAGGTCCAGATTTTAAGCAGTTTTCTGAAGCAGAGGTTCACAACTGTGCTTGTTGCCTTGGTTAATGCAAAAGGCTCCATTTCTTGTGCTGTACCTGAATTGCTTCAGAGATAAATATCAATATGTGGGCAGAGGATGAAATCAGTATTTGTTTGTTAGCATAAAAGAACTGTTATTAAAAGCCACTGAAATGAAATATTGCCATTTCTTCTTTCCTTAGCTATGTCAAACTAAGCTATTTGAAAATAGAAATACAGACAGCACAGTCTGATATTCATCGTTCTCCTTCCCTTCATTGCCAAAGCCTGGAAGATCTCAAATGAAGTATTAGCACTTCCCTTGGAGAGCTGCAAAGGCAGAGAGTCCTGCCAGAGTGCTGTTCTCTTCATGCTCACGGCTGAGCTCTGCTGCCATGTTCATATGCAAAAGCAACGTGAACAGATCAGAAAATGCTCAGTAGGGGTAACCAGCGAAACCTTCACCTGGCTAGCAATTACACCTCCTAGGCCCCCTCCACACAGGTATAAGCAGAGCAGTCTTGGTACCTCCTAAAGATCCTGGGATTTCCCGACCAGTGTTAAGGGGAACAGCAACCCTGGGAATATTCTTACTTCACAAAAGAGCATGAGTCACTGAACCCTGAGCTAGTACTGGCACAAATCAGGTCACTCAGCACCATCCTCCATGGGGGTAACAGCTCAGACCCAAGAGAAAAGTGATGCAGTCAAAGGAAGCCAACCCAAGAGATTAAATCTTCACTTGCAGGATCACATCGATGCAGCTGTAGGGCTTCCCATCCAGAGCCAGTGGGACTGCCAGCATCTCCACAGCATGCTCCAGGCAGCAAGTGCCTCTGGCACACTCATGATCACTGAGTGGTGAGGGTATTCAGCAGCAGAGCAACAACATGCGCTAACATGGGGAGTGCTGGCAAGGAGGCAGCAGAAAGCAGAGTGAGACTTTGCAGTCATTCTCTTTCTTGAAGAATAACCCATGCAAGAGGTGATAATTAACTGATGTTGTGCCACCTCCTGGTTTGGGTCTTTTTAGCACACAGTTCTGAGTTTTTAGGGATATTTGGAACTAGGAATTATCAGCTTCTTTTACCCATATGCTAGGAACACACAGGAGAAGAGGAGCTCTTTCCTTTTGCTTTGTGTGTCTGTTCTACTCTTATGAGGCAATCTAATCCCTTTTTCATGAGCTGGGTCTGCCTTCAATTATCATGCCTCTGCCAGAGTCTGAAGGTAGGTCGGGACTGATCAGGAGGAGTGAGATGTTGGTGTGAATCACTGTTAAAAATCTTCCTTTTCCCCTCCCTTTCTCTCCTCCCTTCCCCTGTTACTGCAGTCCTTAATTTGAGCAGATCTTACTCTTCTCTCTCTCTCTTTTTTTTTTCCAAAAAACTCTTGAACAGCATAGCTAGAGACATCTAAACTGTTATTAAACATGCTAGCTCAGGAAGAGGAAGCAAGCTAGCCACAACTGCTCAGAAAGGGCAGCTACACAACCCTTCAGTTTGCAAGCAAGATGAGTCTGCTTAGAAATAAGATGTGTAAATAATCAAATGGGTGGTGTATTGGATTGAAGAAGTAGAAGGACTAGCAGGAGGAGGAATTGAAGAATTTGCCATGATACTGGAAGCCCTTAAAGTTTCCTGATTCATTTTTAAATATCCAGGATAAGAAAACCTGGGAAAGTCTGGCCATTTCATAACATCTAAGCAGGGAAATGGTTAATTTAAGTCATGTAAGCACCTCTTATGGCCTTAGTTGCAGACACATAGACTGCTTTTGAAATTTTCCTTTTCCATTTTCTTCTTAGTCTAGAATAGCTTTGCTTGTATTCTGTGGCCTGAAAGAGAATGGTCTCCTCTGTTATGAACTCTGAATATCGAGGAAAGTGCTTTCCCCCTTTTTTGTTCCGTCTTGCTACAGGATTGTGATCCTTCTGCCACATGGAAGCCATTGTCTGCTCAGGTGCAACATGAGACAGTGCAACACCAGACAAAGAGCAAAAAATAAAAACTGATAAGGTTAATAGTTGCCAGTGACTGTCTTACCGATTCTATAATGAGGATAGAGCTCCATAACCATATCCCAGCCTTGGAAGAGTATCATTAGCACTTGCCTGGAATGTAGATTTGACTCTCTGGCCACTCCATTCCGGCAATCTGCATTGCAGATTTGCAGCAGATTTTACACAAGCAGAGACCCTTCATTGCACAATAGCAGTGTCCATTTGCAGCCAAATGACCGCATCAGGAAATGTGAGTTAGCAGGCTATCTAATGACAACATCAGCATGAATGTGTCATTGCTACTTTCACAAGGTATCATAGAGCCTTGCACAAAATCATGTGAGAGTGAGTGAGAAATCAGCTGAATCTAGTAAGAAACAACGGAATAATTAATACGAACTCTATGAGGAACTGTTCTTCTGTAAAGACATGTGCTTGGTTCTCTGTTTAGCAGCTCATTGTTCAACCAAGCCCTACTAAAGCTCTCTTGTCTCCACAGAACACAATGTAAACAACAAAAAAAAAAGCTGCATTTTCTTCATCTTATCACTGTAATCCATAATTTAAGCAGATTTTACTCTTCCTTTTTTTCCAAAAAGCTCTTCTACAGCATAGCTAGAGGCATCGAAACTATTATTAAACACGCTAGCTCAGGAAAAGGAGCTACAACTACTCAGAAAGAGGAGCTACACAACCCTTCAGTTCCCAGGCAAGAAGAAATTGGAGTCCACTTAAAGGGTGAGAAAGCATGCAGATAGTAACAAATTCTTGGTGAGACGTGGAACGTGTCAGTGAAGTAAGCTCTGCAAAGAATGTCAGATTCACTTTGGGAGGATTTTTTGGAAAGTAACTTTGAGAGATATTTGGATAAACTCTGCATTGGCAGGCTGTGTGGAATCTCACCCACCCCATGACGTTGCATTGTATGCAAAGGGAAATCTCAGTCAGCAGAGGGAAGGGAGGAAAAGAAGCATCGAGCTGGCTGCTGCTGAGAGAGTAGGTTCGACATGACATGACACACTGCCGCTACCACAAGTCAGCCTGTATTGCTTCTGCCCCAGTCATCTGCCCTTGAGCATGGTAAATATTCTTGCTTTCCCTACTGCCAAGTAACTTTGCTAATGGACTGCTGACAGATCAATGAGAACATTTGTTTTGTTTTTCTCTTCTTCTTCTCTTTGTTTTTTTAAACCCCTTTATAAAGAAGCAAACATCATTCTTTCATTTATTTCCCTGTAGTCTAAGGAAGCGTGAGCATCCACTTGTTGATTCAAACAGCCTTTTTTCCAACTAGAAAACCTACTGTATCCTGTTATGTGAAATGCAACAATGCAGCATTAGACTTTCTTGCACTTTATGCAAGAAATGTAGTCATGTTGTGGTCTGAGGCACATAGAAGCTGCACCCCAAGTCTGTGCTCTACTACTAACAGCAAACAAGGGAGCAGCACAGTTACAGGGCAGGGACATATAATCACTGTACCCCAACTTCTATAGTAAAACTACATAGGAAAACAAGGCCAGTGCATAAGCAAAGGGATAAACTAGCTGGAGAGCTGCACAGTGAATACATTTTTGTTTTTATTTTTGCCCTTTTTAGTGTCCACAGCCACAGTGACATTTTTTCCCTAGGGCTGCCATGAGTCTGTCAGAGATCTATGCAGGAATGCATGCCCCCATGCAGTGTACTGCATGTACAGAATCGCAAAATATTTGGGATTGGAAGGGACCTCTGGATATTATCAGGTCCAGTTCTTATAAGGATTATCAGGTCCCCCTGCTGACCACCCCCAGGGTCAACTAGAGCAGGCTGCCCAGCGCTACATCCAGTCAGGTTTTGAATATCCATTTGACCTGGACTTCTAGATGTCCATCAGCCCAGAAGGAGTGATATTTCCAGTCAGAAAATGAGATAAGGTCAACAAAATCCAAATATACAACAGCTGTATCTCTTTCAACCACAGATGGACTACATGCATGCTCCCTTGGAAGACATGTTCATCTTTTTATCTCAGTTCAGATGACTTTCTTACAAACTGGAGCTGTTTTATAAATTCACCCTTGTTTCAGAAAATCTCAGGTATTTTGCTTCTAGGCTTCTGTTTGTGAGCCTTAACTGGCAAATTGGCTAATTAATGTTTTCTTTCACAGCAGGGTCCCCAGAAAACTAAAAGTAACCCCCAAATGCAGGTAGTGGTTGATATGCAAAAGTGAGGCTTGTAATACATGTAAGGGGTGTCTCAGTGGAAAGACAGGAAGAGCTCAACCTTGAATTCAGCACTAGTAGTGACTCAGAAATGAAGATGAGGGTTCATGAAACATTCTCTGGAATAGCAAACCATGCCACCAGAGACATCCGGTTTCCAAACAAGCTGCAGTTTAAATAAGCTGTCCCAACAGCGGATGATACATTTGTGGTAGAACAGATGCTTCCTGGGAGCATGTAGCTATCACTACCCTGAAGCAGAAAAGCAGTCGTACGGATAAGGCAACAAGAATTTTCTCCCAGAATAATAGTACAAATCAAAAATAGAGTAGCTGAATTTATTTCTCCCCATTTTTGTCTTCCTTTTTTTCCTCTCATTAACCATGTATGTTAGTGAGATTTTGTTTTCTTCACTCATGTTTCAGTGACTTGCAAAATGTGCAAATTAAGGGCATAATCAACAGACGAATGGCAGCTGTCAAAGCCAGAAGGCAAAAAGTTTCTAAAAGCTGCTGATTTCATAGATCTTTACTGTTACATTTTGGTTATTTGCTTGTTTTTGTCTAGAACATAGTGGATTCTGGTAAGAATCCCCCAAACTGATATTTTTATGATTTGAAACTCTTGTATGTTATTTATGTCAGAATCAATAGAACAGTTTATGTGCAAAAAAAAAAAAAAATGTGTTACAGGAGTCAATTCAGATAGACCAATTTTTAGGCAAGTGAAATGGATCAGTCCTGTAAAAAATGCTTGCTAGTCTCCTGAGCCATATAGAAATATTTTCAATAAAGATATTTTTAATAAAAAAAGAAATGAAATATGTAACAGCTTTGGATTCAAATGGAAAGCAAACCTATTGAGAAAGAAGTGAGGAAAAGAATTTGCACTTCAATTAAAGCCTGGCTGCTTTTATACAGTTGATGCAGTGTGGATGTTTCAGTAAGGAATATGATTTATTTTTAAATCCTAGATTGTTCACTCACATCCTGTTTGTCCATACAATTATATCAAGGAAAAGTGCCTAACTCCAGGATATCTTCTCTTCTCAAACTTAAGAAATTGAGGTATATCTTTAAGTTTGTATTGCTATACTTCCACAGTAAGATTTTATCCTTTCACTAGTTAATTCTAAAACCCCAATGCCTAACTAAAATAGTTTGTAAAAGCCACCAGTCTGTCCATCTAGAAACTCCCACCCTCGCTTTCTATCACTTTAGAAATAAATGATCAGAAAAGGGAGATGAGAATAAAGTTGGGAAAAGGGTTTACTTGCACTCAGTACTTATTTGACTCATCAGTGCTCAGGGCCAGGCACAGGCCATATCCAGCCTGACACAGATGTGACTGTACTAAATTTTACTTCTTATGTGTCAGAAAGACATAAGAACAGACACTTCTTACATGTTTATTTTCAAAAAGAAAACCAGAGGTTGTTGGCTGTTGGTGCGAGAGGTAGAATAGCTGGGTTACAGAACTGGCTGCTGTGAAATCCCTGTCCCCCATCTACTGCAGAATACCCACACACTGGGACCCTGCCCCGGGGGAAATACAAATAGTTGCGGTGAAATAATTACACCTGAAGGAACAAAACCACAGAACTGAGACATCCCCACCACAGCCACAAACCCAGATGATGGAGGCAAAACAAGAAGTGTTGCCGTCAGTCACCATCAGCTGGATCTGGGCTTGCATATTTGTGGGGTCCCAGAAATGAATGACCTTTGGGTGTGACACACACTTAGTCACTCCTGCACTAAAAAGAGTCATCCAGGCTTTTGCTTCTCCTACACTACCCAACTATTTTCACACTGTAATTCCAAAAACCAAATATTCCTGTGAAACCATCTCCCCCAGCCTTCTCTCTTTTCCTAGATTTTATCCCTTTCAACCCGGAACCAAAAACCTCAGACAGTTACATGAAAAAAGTCATTAGGGATGCATTTAATTAACCTCTGACATTTAGACTCACAAGTACAAGTGTAATCATTTCTGACGTCAAGGTTGCCAGTGACATATGGCAGCATAATGTAGGTCTGTGTGGAACAGAAAGAAATGAATGTCTAAAATGAGTAATCTAGCTCACAGTGAGAAATAGATGAGGTAGTTTGGAGGATGAGATCAACGAGATGTCTTTTGACATTGCAATATCATTTTTGTGAGCTATTTCTTTATCAGGGAGACCCAGAACAAATTTAAAAGCTTGACAGTGACCATCAGCAAAGAGGAATACGCCCTTACTAGAAGTATTTATTGTCCTTCTCTGATGCTTAGAGATGTGCTCCATGAGATTCAAATTCACTAGAAGGTCAAGAGCGCTGAATCTGACGTCAGCTTCAGAAAAACTAGTCTGGAGAAACACTTTCTGATTTCATCTTACAAAAGAAAGAGTTGTTATTGCAAAAGCTCAAACTCCAGTTTCGGTCATGTGTGCAGTAACATGTCAAAATATTGCCAATACATGCTTGCCTGATCTTTTATTCTGATAAGCTTTAAAAAATCAGATTTTTACTGATAATTAGTCACACATTTTTCCATGGAATACATCCATCAGAAAATTCAATCAGAAATCAGAAACCTCTATTTTTTTTGTATTTTAAACAAATCACAGAAATCAGAAAACAGAAATCTCTATTTTTTCACAATTCAAAGTAAAAGAAAACCTAAAAGGTTCATTTTGTCAAGGTTAATTTCTTCTGTTTGACCTGCAGGTATACTGCAGTTTGCTGCTTTCATGATAGTAATAAATTTAAACATCAAAATAAATGCTTCAGCATCATCAAAACTGATACTTGATATTTCTCACATGACCTAAAGAAGTATTGTGCCAATGATTTAAAACTATAAGGGTTTATTGTGATTTCGAACAAGAACCACCATTGGCACAGTACTGCAATATTCTCTCAGGGAATCATCTACATTAATCACAAAGGCAGATAAATATTTTTTCAGGAATGATCTCTATGTGGTTTGCTGATCATAGAAGCCATGGAGCTAAAATGTCATGCCTAAATCCTTTTAACAAATAATTTCAAATTATTGCAAATACTGAAACAAAAATTTCAGATTCAAAATCCTGGATTTGAGGGGGAACTGCAGAAGTGCAGAGACCCAGAAACAAATACTTTATGTTCCACAGATAGCACTGACATTACGATGCAATCATTTGATGTGACAGAGATCATATGCATTCCCCAAAGCAGCTCCTCAGGCTTACAGTCCTTGAGCAGTCATAAAAATAAGATGTCTCTTGAGATATTTCAAAGATAAGGCTAGAGAGAGAAGGGCCATGTGGTTTACAACACTTTTGGATAAATCCAAAGTAACCCTCTCCTCCCATGCACCAAGGTCATTCATAAAGTATCTGATTGTCTTCATGAGAAAGAACAAAAGCATTGTGCTATGGGAACAAAAGAGGAAGTTTTCTTTTCTAGAAAATTGATGTTCCCTATGAAATACTTTCTCAAGAACATCTTTTTAATTAAATTTAGTCTTGCTGTTGGATTGTTTTCTGATAGACTGCTCCAACAAAGCCCTTTCCCAGCCCCCCCCATCCTCTCCCACCAGGTTCTGATCAGCATTAACAGAGAAATAATGTCTCCAGGACACACATCATATGCTTGGAGATTCCTGGCTACCTGAGGCTCTGTTGTTCCTTTTCTGTTTGCTCACACAAATCAGGAATCCCACAGGAGGATGGCTGCTTGCAAGGGGCTGCCCTTCTACACCCAGCCTCTGTCAGAAGGATCACAGACACTTAGTCAAAGATTTACACAGCCTCATCAGTTTGTGCCTTTAAGGCATTGAGTGTTTAGTCACAAAATCATACGAAGAAGGCCTATTAGCTTAATTTCTGCCAAGTTTTCTGCAATTAGTAGATATGCTTTTGGTTCTCAACATCTGTGCAAAGCAAATTCTGGTATTGAATTTTCTATTCTTCTACCCTCCTTTACCCATCTTCTCCCTGGGATGTCCTCCTTCTCTCTACCTTCCTGCAACATGGATAGCCACAGCAGGTGTTGCTGAGAGCCTCCAGTGCTGCACCACTCTGTGAGCGCTGGGGACTGGTGGCAGCAGTGGTACCATCTGGGAGCCCCGGGCACTGCCTTCCCTGCACTGCTCATTATAGGAACAGGGTGCAGCAAAGAGGCCTGAAGCTTTTGATCTGAGATCAGAGGTGGAGAAGGAAGAAGGCTTCACTTCAGTTCACCTGCCAGCCAGGGTGGTTAATCTCCACGTGCATCCACAACAATGAAAATCGATATTTACATAACATTGTTCACCTTGGAAGATCTCTGCAGGCAAGGGCTAATTGTGTCCTGACCTGAGATGAGGAAGACCCTCACTGCAAGCCAAAGCTCCTCTAGCCACATAGCACTCTCAAAGTTGATATATCAGTGGTCCCAAAGCAAGGCTCTACACCATTTTTTTGTTGTTACAAATAAAGACAAACCTTGAAGTGCTGTTGCACTTTTTTTTGTCCCTAAATGAGAGATATTAAATTCTAGCTTCCCTGTTTCTGCTGCAGGGTTCCTCAGAAGGCTGGGAAACTCGGGGAGCTGCAAAGTCACAAGCATCAAGAAGCACAGTTCTGAGCCATGGGAATATATTTCATGTGAAATGCTGCTCTTCTTAACATCTCTTCAGCACAAATGCCTGTAAAAACATTCAAGGGACAAATTCTCTTTGTGGAAATTTCAACATTGATGCCTTTTTCTCTGAAGAATAGAAAGGATTCCTTTCCAAAATGGAAAGAAAAAAGGCATGATAATCCAGATATTTCTAAAGTAAAAAAAAGAAACAAAAAGAGATACTATTTCAAAAGACATATTTAAAACATTAACATTGTTTGGAACGTGATATGTATGCTAAACTAATAAATATATATAGAATTATATATATGGATAAGTAGATCTGCCTACATACAGCATATATATGCATCAGTATAGAAGTGTGCAGAGATATAAAAAGATATGCATTCTAGAAGTGTTAGGGGGCAGTGTGATACATCGTAGGACACGACTAAAAAGCATAAAACCTGTGATTAAAGCCTAGCTCCTCTACTCAGTTTTCTGAGTCATCTTTTTATTTCTTTGTCTGCCTGTTCTTCTTTATCTGCTTAAACTGTATCTCCAGGGACTTATTATCACCATGTGTTTGTAAAGAGCTCTACACCATAGGGATATTTAGGTGCTGCTACCATAATCCACAGTGGTTCAACCCAGTTCAGTTTTTGAGGACTGTATGTCAATCTGAGAATGTAAAGGAGATAAATATGTTCCCTGTGGACTTAACAGTTTCCAGATTGTAAGTCTGGAAGTTTCAGTTCCCTCTAATTTACAAATGACTGTGCTTTGAAATGTTGAATTCCAGATATATTTAAGTAAAAAAAAATATGCCTAGTAAGTTCTAGAAATGAACAGATAATGTTCATAGTTTTATTGATCACAAAACTTCTCATTTTGCACCCCAGAACTGCTTGAGAAAAAGCTTTTTTAAAAAGACAACATGAAAATGTTCACATGTCTAAACAGACCTATAAAGATGAATGGTTCTGCAGCAGAGAAATATATAGTCCTGGACAGAAGAAATCAAGGATGCTATAAAGAACTGCTAGCGAGAAAGGCTTTTCATCATGACAGAAGACTTTTGCTTGTAAATCCTAGGACGATGATTCAATAGGATTCCTCACCAGCAATTAGCTAATTAGTATACTAATTTAATTAATGTTATAGGGAGAGAAGGTAGGAAGGAATGTACATGCATGGCGTGCTCTCACTGAGGGAGCAGTAGGAAACTCACTGGGGTGCCCCTTCTCCCTACTTGTTCTAGTGGACAAGTGAGCTCCAGCCTCACTTTTCAGTGGAAGAGATCATTTCCACCATCATCACTCCCTTCACCAGGTGAGAATGGTGACAGTGCTCACCCCACTGCTTCCAACCCTTCTTCATAAGAAAGAGCATTAGAGTAGTCCTCCACCAGTTAGGCCAGACTTCTTACCTAAATAAGAACAAGGAAGCAGTAAGGGGAGTAGGGAAGAGACTGGCATGGGTGTATGAAAATTTAATCTGCAGTAGTGATGTACACATCAAAAGAGTGTGCCAGTGTGCCTTGTAAGCGGGGGTGGAGGAGATGCAGGGGGCATTTCTTCAAGATTTCTTTCTAAATGCACAGAAAGCAAAGATAATGGAACATTTACAGAAATGTATGCTGCCTGGCTATTTTCAGTCTCTTAACGGCTTAGATATTTGAATTCTTAATGGTCTGGCTATGGATTTTATATAACTGCTTTATAAATTCCTCCAGTTATTTAAACTTTGTGCTGTCAAAGACAGGGAAGGCAGAGTGAAATCTGTGTGTGAGTGTGTTTGTATGTGTTTTTGATAGAGGAATCAAATGTTCATTATGATTCAGCCATGATGCTTGCTAGAGCACAATAGAGTACAAAAATACACTATCTACAGATAAGCAGTTCAGATCCAACAACAGCCAATTTATTTTGTGTATTGATAGCTCCACTGAAAAATTTCTGTGAGGAATGCATCTTCTCCATAAAATAAAGAAAAACCCTAACAATGTGTTACTTCAAAACAGTGATAATACATCACTAACAGAAAAACAGTATGGATCAGTTTTTCCAAGATATACACATGGAGACAAATTTTTCTACTACTGGACAATTCTACTCTGCTCAAAATGTCATTTACATTTGCTTTTTGGTTTGACTGAAACGTCTTCTTTTCTCTTGGAGCATCTCCTAACTGATTTTCATACAGAATATCTATAATATAGCCAAATGACAAAACAAAACCAAAACAAAAAAAACAGGGTACATAAGTATCCACACACACATACATGTTTTAAAGTAGCTAAACGCAATCGCTCAATATGACAGGTGATTAGAGGCTAAGATAACAAGAGAAATGTAACATACACTGAAGGGAAGAAAACTACCTATTTTACTGTTTAGAAAACAGTTATAACAGTATTTTATTTTATAAAATATATTCCCTCTATAAAGACATATATGATGCTTAATAAAGAGAGGCAGTGTGCAGCCCTTTATCTTCTCATTATATTATGGTAGATCTTAGTATAAAGAAAAATAATCATCCAAGACTACACACCTTTTCAAGCTAATTCAAAATGGCTACACCAATTTATTAGGTTATATTCATTTAAATCGCTGAAAATAGTTCCTTCCTCTTTGTAGATCTCAAACTGGCTCCCAGATCTGTTGGGCTCCAATCTCCCAGTCATAAGCAGATCTTTCTGTCTCTGCTGCCTTGATTAGTCTCCCTTTCCAAGCTCCCTCAAAGTCTCCAACCAGTTCCTGCATCTGCTCTGTTTTTTTCTGAGAGAAGCTCAGCAACCTTTACCTGCCCAGTATTTAAGTTCACTGTGTGAAATGGATTTAAATACCCAGGAATTGCACTCATGGAAGTATCCATATTCCTGTTTTACAAATGGGGTAGGGAGCAGAGGCACATGGCGGGTTAAGCAAGGTGCCAAGGGCTGTGACAGAGCCTGCAACAGAAAGGGTGTCAAACACAGATCTTTGAGATCAGCATCCGGGACACCTGACCAGCTTTCCTTCCAGCTCAAGCGGGTGCCAAGCCCAAGGTCAGAATTTACTAGCTTCTGCCAAAGCCAGGGGGAGCTTCTCCACAGCTGAGGAAAGAAAAAAGAGCCAAATATCAGCATGGGAGAAAGAGAAAATCGGTGCTTTGGAAGGTGGTGACAAGCTTTGGCTAAGAATTCAAACTTTTTGCCAGAAACAGAACCTCCCCCGTTCGCTGCTGGAGTACTGTTTCCAGTCTAGTTCCCTCATCTCTGAGCAAACAGCCACATACGCTCATCATCTCCTCTGCAGGAGCTCTTCTCAAAGGCCGCTATCAGGGTCAGACCTTTGCAGTGACTTCTCAGATGCCAGCATACTGCAACCAGTGTGTAGTGCACAGAAGGTTGGGCAGTAGGGGTTGGTCACTTGGCCACTAAAGCAAGGTAAGATATTTTCACTATAATCATTCAAATCAAATACTGGGCTCTCTTTGTTTGGATGATTTCTCTCCTGCTTCCTCTCTTGATTAGCAGCACAGCAGAGCTTGTACTGAAAGAAAAAGGGAGACATCATGAGAGAGAGAAGAAAGTCCTCCTTTTGCTTTTAATCTACCATTTCAACATTTGCTTCCCTGCTGTCGTCTGCACCAAGCACGACTCAGATGCAGATCTCCTACTCTGCTCCCCACTGCATAATTGGCTAAGTGTGCTGTAGTCTAGGGAGGTGGGAGGGAGGTTCCCACAGTCTTCTGAAACAGAAGGTATTTACCAGTGCCAGAATCCAGCATCAGTCTTCAGAGATGGGTGATTTGATCCAGTAAGAAAATAAAACAGTATATCTAGGAAAGAACCTACTTTAAAAGTGTGGTGTATAGCAAATGACTAACTGTCTTTCAGATTAACTTCTTTGGCTTTAAGGCTTCTTGTGACGGATTTCCTAACAAGTACATCTTATATGGAAAGGCTCCAAGAGACCTGGTAAGAACATCCACAATAAATACTCTGTCTGAAGGGCAGAAAAGAGTCCAATCTGCCATCAGGAAGAGGTCTACTAGAGACGAAATATGAGAAAAAATGGTAAAATAGCTGGAGGTAATTGCGTTTTGTGGGGAAAAGGCTGAGAAGGCAAGATTTCTCTTCCACTTTTATATTTGAATGTAAATGTTTGCAGGCAGTTTTTGCTCTGCTAGGCCCTTCACTTGGTGTTGCTACCAGTCAAGTTCAGCTGTTAGGGGCCAGTCAGAACAAAGTCAGGGATGTTGCAGCTGTGGTACCTCATTCTCCAAGCTGAAGTTGACTGAGAGCTAGGTGCACCCTAGATACACCTTTGATGGTGCATGACGTGTAGAAGACCTTCTGATGTGAAATCTTTACCAGTGATCCATCACAGGGAAGCTTCTCCTCCCATATTTCCTGTGCCCGCAATAAAGAACTTTGTGCTTTCAAAAAAATTAGCAGAAGAACTACTTTGATTGTGTTTTTTCTTATCTTTTCCTGCCTCCCATTTCTGCCAGCCTCTGTTTGTATGTGCTCCAGGAATCTCTTTGGAAGAGATTTTTTAAAATCCTCCTTCGAACTCTCAAGCTCTCTCCTATTTTTTTTTTAATTTGGGCAAATGGCTTAGACAGGAGATGTAGGGTGCAGTACTGTGCCTGCTGCAGATCAAGCGCAGCTGGAGTACTAGTCTCCTGCAGCAGAACAGCTGGTTTTGGAGCTAATTTCTTCAGCACCAATGTCCCTGTACAGCACAGGGCAAATGTACACTATTAAAGTCCTTAGTGACTCAATGACAAAACAGCTGAAGTTTTCAGTGAAGCCAGCACAATCCGAGTTCCACCTGCAACTTTGCCACTGAGCCTTTCGCATGACTTTCAGTAAATCACAAGTACCCATCCATTAGTGCCTTTTTGTGCTGAAGAGATGCTAGAGAGACTGCACAGATCTGTTCTGATGGAGGTGGCCTACTCTAATTTCCATTTTTAGTGAACACAATTAAAAACACTTGTATGTTTTACATTTTTAAAAGCTTTAAAAAATCTCTGAAGCTGAGTGCCTACAAACCAAGCAACTAATTGCCTGTGCAGACTTGAACTGCTGTCCAGGGGCTTCTCAAGTCTCCATCTCAGTATTCCAAAGTCTTCAGCATTTGATATGATCAAACGTTGCACATCATTTTCACCATCCAGCTTCAATCTGCCTTTGCAAACATGACACATCGTTTACAGTAGGTAGTTCAGCTAATCAAAATATTATTATGTCATGTTTTAAGCTGCTCAGATCTCCCCTTTGTGATTTGACATTATAGTTAAGCTGATCTAAAAACTAGCTGATACTGAGAAGGGCAGTCCTGCTTAGAGTGGTGAGGGAGAGAGGGATTGTAGGATTGAACTACTTTCATCCATAATATCCTATGGACGATACTGCTCTGACTGACAGATAATCTTTGCTCAAATGTCAAGGCATGCCTCAGACTTCAGTTTGATTCTGGACTTGGTCTGTTTCTGACTGTGGAAGGGACAGAGAAGTGAAATACATCATGGCTCTTCCTAGATGCTGCTGACTCATGACACCAAAAACAGATGTGCTTGATATTAAGATGGGGAGATATGACATTATTCTCTATTCTCCTTTCTTACAGGAAGATTAAAGTGTTTAACGTTAACTTTTCCCAGGAATATCCTGAGTGAATGCCTCATCGAGGCAAATGGGCCAGCTCAGACATCTTAGAGCTACTGTCTCAGGCTCTCTGCAGACCCCTACCTGCCTTGCTTACCTTCATTTCCTGGCTTTGAGGTGTTCTTTCCCAATCACAGCACCTGGAACCCTCTCTCTGTTGCTAAATGAAAAGTGAGATTCCAGCGAGTAAGGTAGTAGCTCAAGAGAAAGGCACAGCTACAGCAAATTGGCACGTATTGACTATTTCCAAAGTAGCTTCCAGTAATTTGCAGCCATTAGCATTGCACCTTAGTTCAGCCCAGGAAGTGCCATTGCTAATGCCAGTTTTTGAAAAAGAAGTAACAAAAGACATGAGTTATTTGCCAGCTCGTATTTTCCTCATTGTAAATCCACCTGTTTAAATGCGTCAGAGCTCTAGCAAGCAGCTTTGTACTTCAAGCCTTTTTACTAAAGTTCAGAAGAAATTGATATAGGACTTAAAATACCGAAATTTCAACTTTATTTTGAACGACATTTTCCATATGCATCCCCTGTTGAGGAACATAGCACTGACCTTTGCTAGCTTCTGCATTTTGCATATACAAAAAGACATGCATTTTAGTGGAAGACGTTATAAAGACAAACACAGGAGGAATTCATCCTGAGACTCTGAACACCCTCCATTTGGGGTGCTGGTGCTGGAAGAGGTCACTGTTCCTAATCCATTCCCCAGCTGCTTGGTGCCATTTTCAGCCAAAGGTTTCAAATATTTCAACCTGCCAGCAGAGCTGTTTGTGTGAGTGCTCCCTAACCCTTATTAGTCATAAAAATATAGGTATGCTTAAACTGTTGAACACTATTACTCTAGCTCATTTTGGATGAAGTAGGCTAGAGAAACAGCTGTCCTGTCAGAGGTAGTCGTGAAAACCAACTGGAGCAGCTGAAGATTCACTTCTGGCTGCAAACAGCTGTTTGCTTACCTTATGTCGGTTTTATTCTGTCACCATTCAGGGAACGCCTTACTTCAAGATGCTTCTAAATAATGTTGGACAAAATTGAAAAAGCAGTTCATTTCCAACACGATGAAAGCGTGATCTGAATCCAAACAACAATTGGTATCCAGGGCTGGGAAAGGGAAACCAATATTCATTTCAAGTGTTCATTTAGGCCCACTTCTGCTATCAACAAAAAAATGGTAAGGAATTATAACCTAATAAAAAACTAACGGAGCAAAGCATATACCACAGGGAAAACTGTGGACTTGTTGGTTGCAATAGAATATGTTGAAGGATCACTGCAAATTTCATGATACTATTCTCTTCTTTGATCATGGAATTGCAAAATATTTGTGATTGGAAGGGGCCTCTGGAGATTGTCAGGTCCAATCAGGATTGTCAGGATTACCACTCCTCAAGTAGAGTAAGATAAAGCAGGCTGCCCAAGGCTGTGTCCAGTCAGGTTTTGAATATCTCCAAGGATGGAGAGACCACAACCCCTCCAGGAACTTGTGTCAGTGCTCAGTCACCTTTATAGCAGAAGGTCTTTTCTTATGTTCAGTGGAACTTCCTCTGTTTCAGTTTGTGCCCATTGCCTTTCATCCTGTCAAATGACATCACCGAGAAGAGTCTGGCCCCCATCCTCCCTGAGCCTTCTCTTCCCCAGGCTGAACAACCCCAGTTCTCTCACCCTGTCCTCATGTGAGAGATATTCCAGTCCCTTCATCATCTTTGTGGCCTTTCATGGATGCACTCCGGTAGATCCATGTTTTTCTTGTCCAGAATGGGACACAGCACTCCAGGTGTGACCTCACTAGGACTGAGTAGAGGGGAAGGGTCACCTCCCTTGACCTTCTGGCAACATTCTGCTGAAGGCAGCACAGAATGCTCCTGGTCACCTTGGCCACGAGGGTGCATTGTTGGCTCATGGTCAACTTGTTGTCCACCAGGACCCCCAGATCTTTCTCTGCAAAGCTGCTTTCCAGCTAGTCATCACACAATCCATACTGGTCTGTGGACTTGGCATTTTCCTTTGTTGCACATCTTGACGTTTCTCTCTGCCCATTTCTTCAGCCTGTTCAAGTCCCTTTCAACAGTAGTGCAACGGCAGAGGCACTCCTCTCAGTCTTGTATCATCTGCAAGTTTTCTGTGGATGTACATTATGTACATTAATGTGTTCCATTATCCAGGTCATTAATGAAGATGAAGATGTTAAACAGCATTGGCCACAGCATCGAGCCTTGGGGGACACAACTAGTAACTGGCCTCCAACTGGACTTTGTGTCACTGATCACAGCTCTTTGAGCCCAGCAGCTCGGCCAGTTTCCTATCCCACTGGCCTCTTATCTAGCCTGTACATCATCAGTTTGTCAGTAAGAATGTTATGGGAAACCTTCTTAGAAAAAGCCTTTATAAAGTCAGGTAAAACAACATCTATGACTCTCCCCTCACCCAGCAAGTCAATCATCTCATCATAGAAGGTTATGAGGCAGGTGAAGCATGACTTCCCCTTCATAAATCCATGCTTACTACTCCCAAATACCTTCCTGTTCCTCATATGTTTGGAAATAATTTCCAGGATAATTTGTTCCACCACCTTCTTAGGGATCAAGATGAGGCTGATTGGCCTGTGATTCTTCAGATCCTCCTTCTGGCCCTTCTTGAAGATAGGATCAGTGTTTGCTTTCTTCCAGCCCTCAAGAACCTTCCCTGATTACCACAACCTTTCAAAGATTATCAAGAGTGTTCTCTCTCAATAATCAGCCATCTCACTCAGCACTTGTGGGTGCATCCCATCTGGTCCTATGAACTTGCACGTGTCCGGCTTGTTTAAATGTTTCCTAACCTAAAATGTTCCCTAATCCTCCTCTTGTTTAAATGTTCCCTAATCCTCCTCAACCAAGAATAAATCTTCCTTGCTCCAGACTTTTCCACTGGTCTCAGGGACCTGGGATTCCTGAAGGCAAGTCTTACCAATAAAAACTGAGAAGAAGAAGGCATTCAGTACCTTGACCTTTTCCTCAGTCTGTGCTTTTTCTGTTCTTCTCCACATCCTTTCTACATAGAGCTGAAAGAGTAGAAACATGAAAACAGGTTCAGAGATTTACAGGATGCATTTGCAAAAGACAAATCACCTAGAGCTAGCAAATAGAAAGATGCTCTTCTCTTCTGATCTGTCTCTGTAAAGAAAAGAGCCTCAAATTGTCAAAAACTCTCCTTGGGAGATAGCACTCTGCATTCGCCCTGTTCCTACATGCTTCCCAAGGCTGCTTTTTGCCCCATAAGTGATAGATTGGGCTAGATGGGCCTGTACAAATAGTCTTCTGTCCTGGCTGCTAGCTTCAGCACTATCGTCAGAAAGTTAAATTTTGACCTTGCAGCTTTTCCACAGATAACACTCAAATAACCATGCTGGAGAGGAAAATAAGATTGAGTCTGGCTATGTGCTCCCTAGTGCACTGCTGGCTACAGGAGCTGCTATCTCCTAACCATGTTAGTTCAATGAGCTATGCAGACTTGGATAAATCTGAGTTTAATGTGAGTCAGTGTGCTATTCTCCCTTCCCCTTTCTCAGCAATTATCATAGTCTTCTCCCAACAAATGACCCTGATGAAGAGAAGACCCCTACTCCTGATCTCTAGTGCCTGCTGGTATCCTTATCATCGTCTGAAAATTGGATTGCAGCTGTTGTTCTTTGTTGTTGAGTGTTTTTCGTCCTTTTCTTGTTTATCTTTTGGGGCTGACTTAAGAAAGATAAATGAGAAAAGCTCATTGGTTCCACTTGTTTAGAGTTCTCTTGCCCTTAGTCCATTATCCATATTTGAATACTTAAAAAAAAAAAAAAAAAAAAAAAAAAACTGTATTTATCACTAACTAGAACCTGAAGGTCACAATAAAAACATGGAAGTACAGCATTTTTTATTGCAATTTTTAGTTGCCATGGTGATATATTTGGACAGCAAATGTACTTGTTGGTCTCTCTTTCCTGCAGCATGGCACACAGAGAACCAGCAGGTCCTTATACAGGGGGACCATTCAGTGAATTTGGTGACTTATTTTGCCTGAGAAAGAACAAAGGGTTGAACTGCACATGCCTCTTCAAAAAGTATTTATACAATGGCTTCCTCAGCTTGTAGTCAAGGAACTGGGACTGATTCAGTTCCAGAGCCTTCATATGCCCAGGTACGATGCAGCAAGTTGCATCTCTGTGGTTACACCTCTGTGGCATGAAAAAGTCTTCTGTGTCATTGACTCATGGTAACATAGAATGCACACATACTCTACTGGCTTCTTATATGTGCACTCAGAGGAGGCAGGACCAAAATTTCAGTGTCATTACTGGCATGGCTATAGGCAGGCAAGTTTTCACCTATTATTTTCTAATGGTTATTCTGCAGTTTAGATTTGAGGTAGGACTCTTAACAGGAGTCTTCAGTCAGTTGCCAGTGGGGTAGATTTCCAATACTTTGCAGCCATCACACAAGAAAAGAAAACTGAAGATAGAAAAACACTGAGAGAATCATAAATCATTTCTATGTCCTTAGGAGCCATAGACAGTAGCTGATCTGAGATGTAAAACTATAGTTCTCTACATGGGCTTCTTCTGTAAGGATGCACAGGTGGCATTACCTTGAGTCACTCCCTTTGGCTGTGGACAAGCATCCACTCCGGACTAGTAGCGCTAGCTGAGAAAGTTTCAACTCATCAGCTCTGTATTATAGCCAACTTCTCTCCCCAGCAGAACAGGTCACACTTGCTCCCTTATTGGTCCCAAGGGCAAGGGGGAGCTAGTTTCATCTTCAGGCAGATGTTCGAATGGTGAGTCAGCAGCGATAGAGGATGTGGACATAATGGCAGTGACCAGTGGCACTGTTCCTTCAGACCTGCCAATTGAGCTGCCCATGGAAACCCACTTCATCCCAACTGGATTTGCTTAAACGATGCTCCAGATGGAAGTAACAGGGAGCACAGGGGGGTCTCATTGCTGGTAGATCCAAAAGAGAAGGGAAGCATAGGGCAGCAATAGCAGGGTGCTGGCTGTAACTTCTCCAGCTGGCACAGCTGTCTGCAGAGCATGTCTCTGCATCTGAAAACATCCCGTGAAGGTGTTCAGCAATTTCTTCAACCAGTGCAGCCATTTGTTCATTGAATGTCTCCATCTGCTGCCATATGTTCCCCAAATAGTCCAGTTAAAATCAGTGGGCCTGCCTGCAAGTCTCACACTATTCACCTTGAGTAAAATCAGGCAGTGATTTAATGATAGTAGGTGCAGGCTGGGGCAGATTCTCCTGTTCTTATTCACTGAGCATTGTGCTGTAGGCGTTTATAGTGCCAAGGAAATCAATGGGATAATGAATACTAATTAGCAGCAAGACACAGTGGGAGAATCTGGGAGAACATCTGTCCTTGCCCCAGGAGTGGGAGTTCCTCAGGCCTCTGCCATTGTCACACAGTTTGGGGGCTCTCATAATTCTGGGGAAAGCAAGATTTTGAATATTTACAAGAAGTATAAAAATTGGCCCCCCAAATCACTTTCTCTTCAGTTTCACTAAGCCTTAATTATAATGTAAATTGAAAAAATGGAAGGAATTCAGAGACAAATACGATTAAGGGGATTGGAGGATTGACTTAGGAGAAAAGATTAAAAGGCCTAAGAATTACGCAGTTTGACTAAACGATGATCGTAGGCCTGATTTGGCAAACTTTTCCCAGACATGGCTTTCCACATTTAAGAGGAAAGCATGATTTAAAAATATCTACCATGTTCTCCAGTGAAAAATTCTGCAAATCAGTATTCCAAGCTAAGGCAAAGGGAGGCATCAGTTTCCATCTCGCAGATAATGAAAGTAAAAAATTCTAATGTCAAAGCGCAAAGAGTGTTTGCAATATTTTCAAGGTTGTAAATGAGAATAAAACCCACAATTCATTCATGTCAGATAGAAATGTAGGGTACCTGAAGATGTGAGATCTGGAAATAAAACAGCATAACAGGAGTAACAGAAAAATGTTGCTTTTTGCTTGGAAGGTTGTTAAATGCTTTTATTTGTGGCTTGCAGAAATTAAAATGGAAATCTTGAGCCCTATACTCCAGAAAGCTGACAATCTGAAACTGGTTAATTCCATCTTTGCATAGGTATCAAGTATTTTCAGTGTTTTTGAGGAAGTGTTTATACTCTGTAAAATGTTATAGAGATAAAAGGTTGTCACAAGAGCAAGCATATGAAACAACTGAAATGACAGGAGAAATCAAACAGAAAACGATAGAGACAATACCAAAGTGTGAAACCAGTCTCTCACTCTACAGGTTCGTTACTTCATTGGAGTAAGGCATTCTGGTATGGCTGAACCGGCCACCCAACTATGTGCTGCTTATGGAGGTGGTCCTCCTCCTGGTCTTTTTAACCTACCGGCATTGATACTTGACCAGGGTCCCATGATAAGTAGATTCAGGGGGTTAAACCAGAAGCAGGCTGTTTTTTTTCTGACAATATTATTTTTGCTAGCATCTGTCTCCAAACCAGCTCCTCACAAACTTCATCAAGGGTTGGTGCTGGCACAGAGGGAATGATGGTGGGAATACATAGTTGACATGAGGCTGGCATGGAGTGGCAGCATGGGTCTTTCTGGTAGCAGCTAGCTGTTAGATTGCCTTACTCACATCATAAAACTGCCTGAGTTACCTAGCAAGTCCTATCAAGGTAAAATACAGACTTCTGGGACTGGAAATATCCTGTTATCTGCTGTGCTTAAAAGGGTTTCCCAGCGTCCTTGAGAATATCGGTCTGTGAAGAGCTGAAAGTATCCATGTTTCTGCTCTATTCAGCTCTATAGCATGGAAACAGTGAGGTGTGATATCTCAGCTACCAAAGTATGTTTTCATTACTGTTTTAATAATCCTCATAAAATGAGAGAAATAACATTCTAGATCAGATGACGTGCTGTGCTATCTATATGAAGAGCATCTGTTCATTTTCACTGCTTGCTCAGAGATCTCATGAACTACACATTGCAAGGATGTTTTTTTTTTTCCACTTTGTTTCCAGGGAAGAGAAGGACAACTCAACACATTTGGGCGTTACAAACTATTATCTCTTTCACAATCTCAACACTGATGGAAGCTAACGTGAATGAAATCTGATCTCCTGTGTAGGCTTTAATGAACTGCCATCGTGCCTGTGTGTGGAAGGGTGTAGGATGGACACAGATGCAACACAGCATGAGGCAAATAGTGAAAAGAAACAGTAGTTCCAGAAGTTTTGAGGGACTGTATCCACCAAACAAAGGCCAAATCCGTGTTACTTAGTTTCTGCTGCTTTCCACTCAAACTGTGCATTTCTAGCTCTCACTAAAATGTGCCTTGTCAGCCCCAGTCTCTTGCCATCTCAGTGTCTTTCTGCGTGAGAATAGCTGAAGGCAAAAGATGTTGAAAGGAATAGTGAATAGTCAGAATTATCAAATAAAATCCAGGATCAGATGATACTGACTTGAAATCTTGTGCTTTTTTGTCTCAATTATACTCTGTCAATTCATGAATAAAATGAAATCTATTCTCTACAAACCTTGCCTCTTATAGTCTCAGATAATTATTATTACAACAACACTCGTGCAGAAAATTAAAGCTCCCTCACTTTCATCTCACCAAGGTAAAGCTGAACAACACCATAAATCAAATAATTAGTTAACTTCATGAAAAAAACTGTAGTTTAGGAAAGATTAAATTCTTTTGGAATTTGTCATATTTGGCAAACAGTTTTTCCTGGAAAAAAAAGATTCAGGAAATATTCTTTTTTAATGTCAGATTGAAGTGCTTTACTTCTGAAAAGGCAAACTTTTTGGATACATTTTGAAAACAGCAAGCTTTTTGTCTTTCAGTTATTTTCCAATTAAAAATTAATCTACTATTTTTCAAAAACAAAAGTTCAAAAGTTTTGTAGGAGTATCAAAATGGAGTATTTAATTAGCCAGATACCAAAATTGAATGTTTGATTCAAAGTGGAAGGAAATATTGTGGACTGATGAAAATATAGTATAATAGATTATTGGTTAGTCCAAAACCTGTGAATTTAAGCCCAATTTCATCAATTTTTTTTGGTTTGTCTTTCCATCTCTAAGACTTATCCCTCATCAAGCACTTTCCTTGGGTTGCTAACCTCCCTGTCATGCCAAAGACCAGCTTGGACAAAGATTCAATGCACAGCAGATTAGCTCTGCAAAATAAGAAGCAAGTAAATAAGGTCTCCAATCTAGTCACAATCACTAAAAAATTTCATAGTACTAGTACCAAAACCAAACCTGGCCTCTAAAGAATTTTCTGTGTGAGTCCAATTTGCAACTGGAGGTCCCAATAGGAGAGGATGCTGATGTGAATGTTACATCTGCAGAGGCATCGATATGCTGTTGTGAGTGGCCACACCACTGCTCTGGCACAAAATAACACAGCAAAACAGCATAGGAGAGACATGTACAATGGTAAAATAAGAGAAGCGCCTGCCCTGAGGTGCCAGCTCTTGAGAAGGGGGTTTCCAGCATCTTCAGGAAAGGCCTTGCTGGTTTGGCAGGTTCAGGTTTGGATCAGCAAGCAGAACAGAAACAAATGCCCTGCCTTTTTTTAATGGAGCCTGGAGCAAAAAAAAAAACCCCACTCTCTATTCCAGAAGCCTCATAGCTGCTTGTGTGAAATGGTTTATGACAGTGAAAGAACTGGACAAATATGTCATGCTATGCTGCCTTTTTTTTTTTTTTTTTTTTTTTTTTTTTTTTTAAGACAGGCATGATTTCACTTAGGCAAGCAAGGGAAGGGTGAGTCAGCAAATGATTTCATAACAGTCCTCGGCAGCCTGCTGCGACGCAGTGGCTGCAAAGGAGGTGAACGAAAGACATGCTCCGGCATGGCAGGCTCGGTATCGAGCTGGAGGACAGCCAGCCATCAGTGGGGCTCCCTAGCAGTCCTGACCTCGTGCAGGGCACAGTCAATGTTGGTATGGGGAGAAGCAACAACTTGTCTTGAGAAGAACTGCTTGGAGTGAGCAGACTGCTGTGGAAGAAGTAAACACCAAGGGAAAAATACCCAAAATGACTTTGCAAGCCAGGATACACCTTAGATGGTCTCCTTCCTCCTTTCATGGCTGCTCTCTCCTGTTTTCTCTTGATGGTGAATTCCTGACTTGAGCAGGTGCTTGAGGGAGGTCCTATTGCACTTTTCTTTAAAACTGGGAAATCCCAAACCAGGGTGATGTCATGAGGGCTGCAGCGAAGCCCTCCATGCAGCAGCCCAAAGGGATGAGGTCTTCTTCTGGCTTCGAAAAGACTCCTCAAGAAGGAAGGGGGTGGACTCTGTGAGGCCTGAGGGTTGCTTCTCCCCTTCGCAGCCCCTACTTTCCCAGAAGTCTGTGTGGAAGGGCCCCAAAGACCCCACGAAGGGGGGGGGGTAACCACCCTCAGGCACGGGCTCGCTCTCCGTACTGCTCCCTCATCTAGATCCACCTGAGATGTAGGGAACAGTGCCACACTATGTGAAGAATTAAAAAAAAAAGGAAGAAAAAAAAGAAAGAAGGAAAGAAAGAAAGAAAGAAAACCAAAGCGAGGAACACACATGCTTCGGGCCCTCGAGGAGCAGGTTAGCTCCACAGCACGCATATGAGACACGGGTAAATGCCATTCCTCCCCATCTGTGCTCAGCGGCGTCACGGCTTCCTCCCGCTGCCCCACACTGCCGCTGCCTGTAAGGAGCAACCAGGAAAAGTCAGGGAGAAGCTGACAGGGAATTTTGTTATAGGGACCAGCACAGCACCCTCAGTTGCAGGTAGGGAGGGGAGGGGTCACCAGTGGAAGCAGGAATAGAGGAACAGAGCAACAGCCCTTATATATTAACAGAAATAGAAAACCAAAATGCTAATACTATAAAGGCAGACATACAGGTTCTACCTCACATCTAAACCAAACCCTAAAAATATTTAAGCAGACCTCAAGACACTTAGAAGGAAACTTGAAAAGATCCTCAGTGTCAGAAAAAGAGCAAGAGAATAAAACAGTAGGGAGTGAGGCAAGTTAAGAAATGGAAGAGGCTTCAAGAAAACAGGGATTTTTCCATCAGATTTCTTTTTCATCGATAATCATTTTTATTGCAGTGAATGCTTTCAAGTAACTTTTACCCTGTGAACTCCAGCAGGCTCTGACGTCCTAGCTCGATATTGCTGTACTGCTTGATCTTTACCTTGTTTATTCCTGCACAAGTTCACACTCACCATTAAATTCCCTTCTTTGCAAATTCTTTGTAAGAAATTCATAATCAGCTTCCCTGAAAAACTCTGTAGTTCAAGAGTGCCATCTTGAGGTTTACTATGTTTAAGGATTATCATGTTGATGGAACTACCAGTATTTGGGGAATTATTAGTGATACAACTTTTAAAATATCTTCTAAAAAGGGCATGAACACAACACATACAGAGGGACTGTTTAACTCTGCTCGGTATTATATGGAGTTAGGAGATCTAGCTAACAGGAATGCCATTCCCAGTCAATATTTTCAAAAGTAAAAACTAATACTCAGAACTATATTTGGGGATATTCTACTTGAAATGCCTTAGGAGATACCACGTATTCAGATTGTGCTGAATTCCAA
Organism: Rhea pennata; assembly: GCF_028389875.1. NCBI lineage: Eukaryota > Metazoa > Chordata > Aves > Rheiformes > Rheidae > Rhea > Rhea pennata. The sequence continues at coordinate 123,057,551 of NC_084663.1, forward strand.
ACATCTGAAAATCAGATTTGAACTTTCAAAATATTTTAAGCCAGGCCCCAAAGTGACTAGTTATGATTTTAAAAAATGCTTTTTTCTATAGGATGTAGGTTTGCTTGTATTTTTAATTTGACTTAAAGGCAAAGTTGGAGACAGAATAAAACTGTAGCCTTCAAAAATATTTAACGTCTTTGTGGGGAATTCACTACTTTAGATATTCCCGTGAGTTACAATAAAGAAGGGACTTTCATGATTTGGAGTATAATTTCAGGAGATATTATGAGATCATTTTGCTTCTACAGCATTGCCCAGACATTAGTTATTTACCTTTGCAGGAGAGTGAATGAGCAGATTGTAATACGTCATATATAGGTTGAATTTACCACTGAAGTGGGATGTTGCTTGTTGTTCTTCCTGTTGCAACTGCCAGTTGGCTTTTGGTTTGGGAAAAGCACATACACCAACATCTCACTGACATGTATTAAAGAATGAGATACCACAGGAAACCAGAGACCCTCAAAAATACGTATTGTTAGCACCACAAGTAACTCATTTTTCTTTGTGATATTTCTTATTTTAGAGTACAGCAGAAAAGTAAACCCTTTTGAAATCTTTGCTCATGACATATATTTCCCAGTTATCACCACTACCCAAATTGTACAAGTAGGTTTAATTCTTTTTATAAGAACTTCAGGTTCTATTAGACGGAAAATTCTAACACCATAAATTTGATGGAAGTCTAGGTGAAAAGTAATCTACCTGCAGTTACAGAGCAGGAAATCTAAAGGAAAAAGATTTGTTTGTTTTCGAGTACAGTAGCCAATTGCAGCAGAAGGCATTCTTATAGTAAGCAATACCAGTAAAGCAATGACAGAGCTCACAAAAGAAAACCAGTGTCATCTCAATCATCTTTAAGCTATGTCAGCAACTGAGCAAAATCCATGTCTGGAGGAAGGGCTGGATAGGAAATGATTTTCCCTTTTACAAAAGAGTAAGCTTTGAATTTGAATTTTTTGTTGTTGCTGTTCTCAAGTCCAACATATATTGTCAATAAATTGCGTTGCTATGGTGGATCTTCTGAAAGGAATCAGAGCAACCTTCCACAGCCCATGGACCTGCCTCCTCCCTGTGAATCACAGCAACAAGAGCACTCAACACTGAAGCAAGGGTATTCACAGTGAATCAGACAGCCAGTCAAGGGGCTTGGAATAAACCAGGTCTTTCTCTCCATAGAAAGGACATTTCAAAGGTAGAGTATCTTAGGTCTTGATTACATTAAGCTTATTCACAGTGAATAATACTTTATTCCAGAAGCAGCCCGAGTATAGACATTACTTTGTGGAGTAAAGTGTTACTGAGCATGAACAAGGCAGCAGAATCTGTCTCTGCATGAGTAAAAGACATTGCTGAGACTAAAGTGTGAGCTGGTCCCTCTGAAAACTATTGTTTGGGTGTGAGCCAGACTTCTATTTTGGATCACTCCATAGACAAGTGTTGCCTAGAGTCAAGCAAGAATTCTCTCTCGGACAGGCCAAATGTTACCTAGTCTTCTGGAAGGACAAAGGGCCAGAACAAAAAATAGTGCAATAAAGAAATTAAAATTTAGTTGACTTTTAATTCAAGGGATGGTCAAATAATTTAAAGTTTGCTTCTTTAGTTTCTGTTATCAGTTCCCAATGACAATATGGAAACCAATTAAAAGGTTTAAGAAGGTTTATGCAAAAATTATTTCCACAATCTGATGAACTAGAAGAGAGTTTTGAATCCGGATATTTCAAAACCATTACACTGAACATTTTCAATAGCCAAAAGGGACGAAATTTGTGCATCTCTATGAAAAAAATATGTTCTATATTTTGACCTCATCTACTAATAGCTTTTTGAATGTTTCATAGAATTAAGATTAACCATTTGTACAACTAAGATGTCTTTCAAGTTATTTGATTTGAGCTACTGCTGTGTATTATGACATATCTTACATGGACTGTTAAAGAATGACATTGTATTCTGTAAATTTTTTACATTGTATTCTAAATAAATGTATTTGTGTTACTAAAAAATCTACAGATTTTGGAAAATTGTAATTTTTTGAGTCTTATAATTCCTATTGATATTTCTCACACTGGGCATCTTGTTCCTTTGTCTTCTTCTATGTTTTTATAAGGTATATCTCAGGTACTTGCCATTTATATTTATGTCCTTCTCAAGTTTGATTTATTACTGTAATTCAGAGACAATTGGTGCTACCTTAGAAAGTAGATTCTACATTTAAAATTTAAAACTTCTTTCTGCCAATGTTAATAAACTTTAGTAAGTGAACAGAAATCAAAAAGAAAAAGAAAAAAACCAGGAAATAATTTGCATTACAATTGTCTCCAAAATAATGAAAACTGAGGAATACAGTCTTTCACTAAATACAAAACTACTGGCAAGGACAAAAAGAAAAAAAAGGGGCACTGGGAGGAATTCTGAGGGGAATTTTAACAGTTGATAACGGGAATGAAATCCAAAACCAGCCAACATGCTGCTGATCAGCATTTGAAAAAAATTAGGGGTTTAATGCAGCTGTGGAGGAAAATAGTTCTGTCACGAGAGGTGAGACCTTGCTGATGAATCTGTAAGTCCTGCATGCCTGCCAGCTTTGCAGTGATGTCCCAGTCCTTATCAAAAGATATCCTCTAGTTTGATGCTCTCTGGCTGGGACAAGAGCTCTCCTCAGCCACGGGACAGCGGCAGCATTTCATCGCTTGGGTTGTTTGTGGCACCTACTGCGTGCGCAGCGCAGAGTCTGCGGGGAGCAAACGCTGGCTAAGAAATAACTTGGCACAGTGAGCAGGGTGGCTTTCCCAACTTACTTCAAGAATAAGACTGAACCAAATACATCAGGAGAAAATCATTTTATTGGAAGCAAGAATGGCTCATCTGCCTTGATGTATGCCATCAGTGCAATAATTTGGAATGGTAAATACAGGAATGTTCCCTGGATACAGTTATGTGCTAAGAAAAGCATTGCCATTTCCATAAGGTATTTCTTCAAGGAACACACAAATTATTTTTTAATTTCATCACATATAAGGAATATTTCCAGGAGTATTTATATAGCAGCACTTGCTTGAGAGCAAAGCTCATGCAATGAAAGCAAGACTTAGAAATTAGCAAATCATAGGAAAGAAAACCACTGCTTGAAAGCACTCTGTGTGTTTATTGAGAAATATACACTCAATGTACCATTGTCACCAGTGAATGCTAGCTGCATATTCTGGCTTGTTGTGTACAGCTTTGTGGCAAGGTCATACACACATTTCTTTGCATTAAGCAAAGAAACCTTAAAGTAGTACCTAAAACAAGCTAATAAATAAAAAAAGCTAAAATAAAAAGCTAATAAAAAAAAGAGACAGTCTTTGAATGAACTATTGAAAAATAAAATTACATGGAACCTCTGTACAGGTTTTGTACCTTTGCATTTTAATCCAATTGCAAAGCATGATGCCAAGGTCGCCTGCCAACAAGCTGAAGCCTAGAGCTAAAGAAAGCTAGAGATGAGTGTAAGAGAGGAGATCTAATCAACCTCATAAACAAATGAGTGTGAATGTCATCAAAAAGAGTGTGTGTTTGCATGTGTGTGCACGCACACTTGTGTGTTTGTGTATGTGTGCGTGCGCGTGCACGTGTGTGCAAAATTTAGCCATATGAATGATGGTACATACAAATTCATAAACTACATTGCAACTGGGGGATGATTCCTCTAGGTCAATTCTAGAAGTATGTGACCTTGTGAGTGTGTGCAGAATGTGAATTCTTCATGGTGTGAGATACATGGTGAGAATGATATTCACTTAAGCCAATCCTCAGACAAGCCAGCGCTTTCCACAGGATAAAGCCAATGATACCAGCTCAACCTAGATTAAACTAAAAATCCTATTTCAAAGGCTGCCAATGTAAACAGAAAAAAACAGTTTAATATTAAATGCCTGGTTCTGGATGCAACATCAGCTGCCTTGAAGGGAACCAGGATTTTCGTGTAGAAACAATAGTGCTAAAATTATCCAACCACATCTCTTATAACAAGGGTGATGCCTTCAAAAGCAGGCTCTTCGCACAAAAAAATATTACAGCTGCTGCTATGTTTGACATACCATGGACTACAGGGCAGAAGTGAAAAAACAATGCAGAAAGCTATACAATCCCTTTTCCTTCGCTTATTTTTGATTTTATTGCAGAGGATGTTAAGGTTACGTGTTAAGAAGCTGAAGACACAGATGGGAAAATGCTATAACCAAGATGTCTGTGGCTGCTGGTATTCTTAAAATAGAGACACTTAAACTTGCTCTGAAACATCAGAAGTTTGTTGAACTCTTTTTCCATCATTGCTATCACTAGTGGTGCTGATGATAGTAATTGTAGGAAATAAATGCAAAAAAGCAGCCACAAACATAGGCACAGTTTCAAGCTATCAAAGTTACTTTTGAATATTATTTTTCTCAGAAGAGGTATGCCCTGTCTCCCAGGAAACCAAATACGGATACATCCTCCTCTTGCCTTTTATGTTATGTGTCAATACTTATTTATCATTGTATTTTCTTCATGTACAGTCAGAATACACATCAGATCGTGATTACAGCTTTTTTCTTTTTAAAGGCAGTGGAAACACAAGGTTCAATTTTTGCTCTGTTTTTGATATATGATTAAGATACATCTTCTCTTCTATGGCTCATATGCTGTAATTTTTGAACAGAAGAACATTAGGGAACTTCCAACTTTAAAATTAATTACAGGAATAAAGCCTTCTTTGCATATTTTCTAATTATCTCTTTCTTTGTTAATGCCAAATAATGCCTTTAGCATCTTCCTGGAAAAAGTTTCATTGACCCTGCTCTGTCATTATGATGCTTTTATCTCCCATCTGTGCTGTGAAAACCAAAGGCTTTCCATTTCTAATGCAAAAATCTCCCGAACTAAAACTATCAGTACAAACCACAAAAAGATATAAAATCCAGACAGATACATGATATAAGCTGTACACAAGCTTATATCCTTACTCAGAATATAGTCCTTACTCAGTCTGGAGTGGAGAAGGAAAAAAAGGTGACCTGCCCTTTATACTGTGATCGCTATGAGCATGGTTATGAGCCCCTGTGATCCCAGGTCATAAATAGATTAGACTTCAAACTAGCCTAAAAGTACTGAGAAAACTTGCAAGCATTAGGAGTCCATGATGTGTGCACGAAGAGGTGTAACGGTGCCTGGCAGAAGGCTATGTCTCAGTCAAGGCTGAGTTTCAAAGCAAAGCAATCACGCTGCTCAGCTGGTCAGGTTGGCTTTTTGTTAATACTTGGTGCGGTCACAGGGAGGGTCTCTCTGGGCTAGGTCTGGAGAGAAAATGCTTGCCCCAAGAAGAAGATCAAAGAAGACAAAACCTGAGGTGCAGAACCTGAGGTTCAGCAATGAGTAATTTCCTTCTGATGGGAATTGTCACCACTCTCAGGTCTGATTTACAGGAAAAGCCACGGCTAGCCTGTATTTGCTTCAGACATTTCCATCCTTACTGTCACACCGTGTCACTCTGTGCCCAGCTCCTGGGACATTGCAGGGACATCACAGGGATGGAGGGAATGGAGGGAGCAGCGTGGCCAGACAGGCAGGCAGAGCAGGCAGCCAAGTTGGAGCAAAGCATGCCCTCCTGGAGCAAGAGCCATTAGGTTGCTTTGCCCAGGTTATGAAACTCACAGAAAAGTGCAGGCTTGTAATTTTTGCTGCAAGGACCGCATGTCAGACCTTGCTCTTCTTTTCATTTTTTTTGGTTTTGGCTCTGCAGCTTGCTGTTCTTGCAGTTTGTTCTCATGATCCTTTGACTCATGCTATGGTGCTATGAGCCGCTTATAGGAAAGTTGGTAAATCGTTGCTTTTTAACTCCAGGTGAGATTTAGCCATTGTAAATCAAAATGTGCATATAGACTGTTCAGAGGGCATGACATCTACATGAGCTAGTGACCTTGAGACCTGGAAATGTCGTTTGAAGCCTGAAGGGTGTGGATTTGTTATATAAGGGAGAGTCAAAAAGGTGCACTAAAGGTTTAATTAAAAATACACTTGAGGGAGTAATGGCTCCCTCAGTCTCCCCCTCCCCCCCCCAAAAAAAAGATGCATTTTCTTTCCTTTGCTCCTCTGTTGTTCTTTTTTCTTTTCTTTTCTTTCTTTTTTCTTTTCTTTCTTTTTTTTTTTTTTTTTTTTTTTTTTTTTCATTCCAGAGACTATGGCTTTTCCACAGAAAATATTTACAAGGTGCCATTAAGGCTGCATGGCTAAGCCTGCATTGGGGTTCCCATTTGAAGCACAAACCTAACAACTCAAAACCAGCTTCAAAGCAATCACACCAAAGCAGCAGGAGCAAATGTCTAATAAAACAACCAGAGCATGTTCTTTAAATGGCAAGAAATTGTGTGCAGCAGCAAAAGAAAAGAAAGGGAAAAAAGTCTCCAATGTTTTATAAGTTTTCTTAAGCAAAAAAAAAAAAATCTTTTTTTTTGGCAATTTCTTGAATGTCTTAATGTTTTGGGGGATTTCTTCAAGGAAGGTCAAAAGAAAACAATCAGAAAATTAATACATTCCTTATAATATTTAAACCAAACAACAATGAGGCCCCAGTCCAGGCCTGATTCACTTCTTTAAAATTAGGTTGGCCTGCACTCTTCAATTTGTTTACACCCTCAGCTGCCCAAGAGAATACACTTCGCGTGTGAAGTGAAGCACATGCCCTCACAAGAGTAGGTTTTATGGCATTAAAAGGAAAAATATAACACTGCAAATGAGGAAATGTCTCATTAGAATTGCATTTATCCCCTCACAAATGCCAGTTAAGATTCTTTAGAAATATATATACCTGTATTTTCAGCTTCCAAAACCAAGCTTTTCTCGAAAATAAGACCTGCAAGTGGCCTGTTATATGATCTATTACCAAAGGGTGTTTTTGCGGTCTATTAAAGAGATGCCTGAGGAGCATATAAGCAAAGGGGTGAGTAAAAAAAGAGGTGGAGGGTATCTGGGAACAATCACAGTTTGCAGCAACTCAGAGAACAACGGATTTTAATCTCTGTTCTGATGCAACTTCCTACCAAGTAATGCTCTTATTTACAAGACAGTTCCACCAGAGCAACAGTTCAGGATCAAAAGCTACCCTCCACTCTTAAAAAAAAAAAATCTTTTAAAGTTAGTCTTAATAAAAAGAGGTTTAGATGCAGTTTCAGTTCTTGAAATTACAGCAGATTTTTGTCGGTTACATTCTGTTCATATTTCCATGCTTCCCCATCCACATTTTGCTATAAGCAATAGGTTATGGTTAACTTCTTTTATCTGAGTGAAATTTTGCCGTCCCAGATTAGGAAAGAAGAAAATGGAACGCTTGTTGAAAGCCGCTGTCAGGAATTCCCCAGGCTCTTGCTCCTTTGCTGCTCTCTTGAAATTTTGAGAAACAAACTCCTGCTTTTGAAATGGGGGGTAGTTTGTATATTGTAGCTTGAGAAAGGAATGGCTCTTTCTGAACTGCTGGAGGCAAAGACGGGCTAAGTTGGCAGCCAAAACGACATACTTGCATAGCTCAGGAGTTGTTAGTTGGCTAGGCCTCCGAGAAACCATTGGGACTATCCAAGTCAATCAAAAAACTTATTTTAGTTACTACAAAGGAGAAAATTACAAAATACTTCTGAAGATCAGTAGCTGTCCTGTGAATTTACTCTCTTAATGTTCAATAAGCAGCCAGCAGCCGAAATAGCCTCTGAAAGTTTTCACTCAGTTGCTGGCTGCCTCCCCTCACCAGCAATCTTCCTGACTGAGGTTAAATAAGGACAAGCCTTTAAAACTGTAGTATTTTAAAACAAGTTACCTTATTTTTTTGCTGATTTGGCATCTATTTCCATGGAAACAGAAGCAAGAACTTGAAGCCAGCAGCTGAAGTTGGCTACACCACTGCTCTTGGCTTGTTCTACTTCCATTTCCATGGAAACCGATGCAAGATCAGTGCAAACAAGGCAAAGTGGTGTTTTTTTTTTTTTTTTTAATTAACCCTTCCTTGATTTTCCACTTCTAGCTTCCTTTGGTGACACAACTGTTGATGCAAAGTCACTGGAAATGCACATGGGAACAGCCCACACATGTTCATGAATCTGTGCATGCATGTGCATGTGTGTGAGTGCCTTCCATTTCCTAAGATGGATCTTCAAAATATTTGCTGGTTTACCTTCAGGATGATAAAAACATATGATAACGCACAGGAGCATTAAGAAACAGCACAAAAGAGCAACAGGTTATGTCAGTGCCTTGACAGGACATCCTTGTGTTACAGGTCACTGGTCTCCTTCATACTGGGACCTGAGATCCAATAGAGTGCTGAGCTTCTTGGGCATGTTTCTCACAGTGGCACCTGCTGACCAGGGTCTCAACAAGGCTTGGCTCTGCTATGCATGCTGACTCCCAAGGCAAGCATGAAGACTAATGCATCATGCTTGTGTTTCATAGGGAAAATGGCAAGTAGGAAAGCAGAGGTGGCAGTAGCAAAACAGCAGTGGGAGGGAAGGAGACGTACATAACGCAAGGGAGGCTGAGATGTAGGATTTCCACCTGCAGAGGGTGAATGCAAAAGTAATAAGCAAGCTGACTATGAAGCAAAGCAGCTTGAAGAGAAGAAATGTCACTTCCTTTAACACACTGTTTTTTTTTCCTTTTTTCTAAGGTATCAAGGTATAGGAGCACCTGTCACAAGCATCTAAAGGTGCCAGATAACATAGACAATTCAACATGCAGCCCCAGCATCATGGAGTGTGCTGCAGAGATTTTACAGGCCATAAACCTTTGCTCGTGTAGCCGTGGGAACAGAAGTGAGTTACATCAGGCCATGCAAAATAGCAGTCAGCTGGAAAAGACCATTGCTATACATGGCCACATATTTCACTTGTGCTACAGTCTACAGGAAATCTGCACTGGGGAAAGAAAAACTGTTATTTGTACTCTTTTTCCCTCTCTCTCTACATGAGAGAAGTCAGGCTAGCATGCTTATCATGACATATGAGGACAACTGGATACTGTGACATTACAGTTGGCAGTAGAAATAATAAAGCAACCTAAGAGGAAGAAATAAATCCCCAGTACTAAAAACTGTCATATCTTACTTTTAAAATCCAAATGAAATCATTTGGTCAGGATGAATTCCTCCTTGAAGTCCAAGCAGAGGAACTCACCAGTAGATCCCACACTACCACATAAGCTACTTACCTTCTCCACCAACAGCAAATCCTTTAAATTCCCACCATATTGCCCATAAACCGTTGTTTTCCCTCTACTGTAGAAGATAGGTGAAGATCTCCTCACTCATCAGGGGCATATAGCATCAGAGAGAGGGCCTCAGCTGCAAAAGGAGAGTGACACCCACCCTGCAGCTCCCCCCAGCAGTGTGGATACTGTCCAGGTCAGGGCTCCCAAGAGAAGAGTCAACTCCTGGTCTTTTGGGGGCCAGCAAGGGTTTTGGTCTCCATGTAGATGGGATTTCATTCTTCCTACAAAGCTCTTCCCTGGGATGCTGGCAGCTCCATAAGGCTGCAGAGCCTGGAGTACCTGTGATGCAAGGGATGTTTCCCAGCAAAGGATCAGACTTCAGCAGTGCAGGTGAGATTCGATTGAGTTAGCACTCGCTGAGCTACTCCGTTTTACTCTAAGTTCATGATTGAACCTGATCCAGGATTAAGGCAAGTTAAGGGAATTAATTCACTTAGCCTGCTTCATTAACAGGGGTTTTGGTGCCTATCTTAGAAAATCTGGATCTAGATATGCAAGCCCCAATACAGTAAAGCACACAGTCACAAATCTAAGTCCTTCAGAAGCCCAAATAAATACGATTTATGTACATGCTCAGCTGCTCTGCAGTGTAAGGCCACTAACATCAGTGCTCACAAGCAGGAAAGGCTTTCCAGGCTGTAACAGTCTGTCTGGGCTTGGGAGAATTTGTGGGGGAGAGGGGACAGCTTCCTTGATTTGATTGCTCTTTCTTAAAAAAAATGCAAGAAGGATGCTGGTGGGAGAAAATGGCTAAAGAGAAGGGAGCTTGCCTAGGCCACCTCTAGCTACTAACACATTAAATTAACAGATGCATAGAGAAAAGAGCTTGGAAGCCAGGGTTTTAAGAGGGAGATGAAAAATAGCAAGAAAAGGAATGCATTTCATATCCTAATTCATATCTCTATCCAATTAATAGACTTCTAGATTAGGCTAGTTTTTAAGAACTTATTTATGTTTTCACCAGACATGTCAACACCAGATGTGTATCTGCTCTAGTCCAACAGGAAGAGGCATTCATGGTTGAATAGCAAAAAGAGTTAGGGCACCTGGAAAAAAGTTAGGGCACTGTAGTTAGCTGCAGATGTCATTTGCATGATAACAAGGGCATAAGAATATATCCTTTGACACATTGAAACAGCGTTGGATGCTGCCTGGAGTTCACCTGTAGTGTTAAAATTTGTATTTGAATTCCCTAGTCCTAGCACTGGGTATTAGTCAAGACCATTCCCAAGGGCAGTCAAAGCAGTCTTCATATCTTTCTCACAAACTATCTGACCTCTCCTTGCATCTAGACAGCTGGAGCAATACAGCTGATGAAAATTATGGATTAATCTGCTTGTACTCAAAAAATTTAGGAATTACGAATCTGGTGGACAGAAACAAAATGGAGCTAAACAATTAGTATTTAGAAGGAAGTACATGTTTTGACAAAGCTCAGTATGTTCTATCACAGGATGAATCATGTGTCTTATTTCATTCTTTCATCATTCATTTTTAAAGCTTTTTCCTTTACCAAGTAACTAGTTTAGAAGAAATCCTTTCATATTCATGTTTCAAATGTTGTTCATTTCAGTCTCAGAAACCAAACTACTCTTCCAACAGTTCCAGTTCGTTAGCCAGCCCACTTCAACAGTATCTCTCTGCCAGGCCATTTTTATTTTAGATGAGCTTGTTTTGTCCTGCTACTGCATTTTTGCATAATTTAATATAAATCTGAAGCTGAAATGCCAAAACCTCTGCATTATTTTTAATCTGTTGAACTGTTGGAACACAGAATTTATTCTGTATATCCAAGAAAAATATTGTGGGTAGATCCTTCTCTTCTGGAACATTGAATGACATGAAAATGTTTCTTGCTTTGTCTTGAGGAAGGATCTTATTTATTTATTTATTTTGCTTGGGAAGGATCCTTTGTTTCTTTGCTACAGTATTGTGAAAGGAAGTCACCAAACATGCACTGCTGTTACAATTGCAGTCTCATGAACTTAGAGTTATGATCCAGTTGCCTGGTTGCACAGATGGTCCAGGAGCACACATGCAGCTGCTGCTTGTACTCTGCTGCCCATGGGATGGTAAATGCTCCCTGATGACAAGCCTGGTTTTCTTTCCAGATAACATCTCTCTGCACCTTCCCTGGTACAGTTTGTTCAGGGAGTGACAAGCACCTCCGTATCCTTATAACAGAGTGGCAGCACTGGCTCCCAGGCACTCACTGGAGCAGCTGCATGATGTACTGCCGATTTTCTGCTCACTATCATTTTCCCTTCAGCTCTAGATCCCTGTATCTCATTTTCCGCCTGTAAGGACAGTGAGGTACTGAAAACTGGGATCCTGTTCTGCACCTCTAGCTGCTTGGCAGGATCTCCTTTAAATGCCATAAGTAGCTGAGAGCACTTTGTGACCTTCTGCACTGACATTTCAGCCTCTCACAAAATAAAATTGGCCTTATCTATTGGCCACTGTGCCTGAGGCTTTTTGAGCTGCCTGTTTCTTCTAGCTGCCTACCAGTATTCAGAGTCAGAGATTTCCAAACAGCAGGCTTTCCCCTCTGCAGCAGAAGAATGGAGAGGGGAAGAATAAAAAAAAACCTGTAGACACAGAGCTGCAACTATTTTCTTAGATTATTAATGGATTAGCATGTTAATATCTTCAGGAATTACATCTAGGCTTGTCAAACAATAGGAAATATTTCCCTATGAGGAAAAATTACAAATTTTGCTTGTGATTTAATATTTTTGCTGATTCAAAATGTAGAAAAATCTGTACACATACAACTTCAAATCTTCTAATAGTGAACTGAAGTGAAAACATGCTCTACCAGTTTGACTGTGGTGTTCAACACCACCCACACCGCAGTGGGCTCCTTTTTTGTTTTTATTTGTGGTCTGAGTAGTGGGTTTTGTTCACTTATTTGTTTCTCCTCCGCTCCTTTTCTCTTTCATCTTTTAGCAGAAGAAAAGGGGGGGAAAAAGGGGTGGGGAGAGTAAAAATATATGACAGAAGTTGTCCATTTCAGCTCCAACGGGAAGAAAAATTTTCTGTTTCAGATCACTTCAAAACAGATGTTTCTTTCATAATCATGCAATCAGGAAGAAAAAGCAGAAAAAGGAAGTGATCACATCCTTCCAAATATTATTAGTTTTGTAGCATTCAAAAAGCCTTTTTTTCTTCATTTTGAAAGAATCGAGAATGTGTCAAGCTGCCTTAGCTATTAATCCACACATCCAGCCTGAATGGGGATTGAAGTGATAAGCAGCTCGGTATCAAGTCTGTACTAGTTACTCGGCAAAAGTTTAATGATTACCTCGGAGGTGATTAATGAAAAATACTACTAGGAATAATTAAGTTGTACCACACCCTGAACTGACTTTCCTTGTGTTCCATGAGGTTGCTCTGTGCAGCCAAGGTCTTACCCTGGCCCTATAGGCAGCAGAGCCCAGGTAGGGCCACCAAGGAGGTGGGGGAGAGTGGTAGCTGGTCTTCCTCCAGCAACAGTTTGGAGTGTTTTTTCTTTTCTTTGCCCACATGCGTGGCAGTGAGCTGCAGCAATCCTGCAGCCCACCAGGCAATTCTGTTGCTCAGCAACCCTGTACTTGCTGACAGGGCTCTTTTGTAGCAGTAAACCTAAGCCATGGAAAAAGAATGAAGTGATGTTGACATCAGAAACCTGCCACTTAGGTAGCCCCAGCAGCTAGGTCCTGCTAAAAATAGGCAAGTTATTAATAGAGAGGACCCTGTTGGGAATGTTGGCTGAACTGGGTCTGCCCCATCTGTTGTAAATTATGAAATATTTAGTGGCAGTTCCCAAAATAAATAGATAAATTTAAAAGTTTTCCTGCTCTGCAAACCTCTCAGGCCAGGAGCACTGGCCTGGTGCAGTTTTTGCTCAGGGAGAACAGCAAAGCACATGGCGAGATGACTAGTGACACTGTTGAGACACAAAGGGGCTTGTGGAGCTGCAAGGCTTCGCTAGCACAAAATCTACCCCTGGAGCAGCCTGAGTCCCATAGGTAAAGGTGGGCAAGGGACTGAGGTGCGAAAAGAGTGTTAGTTAACAGCCGGATTGTATTATGGGTGGAGATCATCTGAGATAAGTTAAATAAAAGGTACATTTGATCCCATGTATACTTGGGAAGATCAAACCACTATTAGATACATCTGTGACCATATGCCATTGCAAGCCCCAGGAAAGCATACGTCACACTGCTTTGTATGATCTGAGGGAGGCTATTTCCCTCCGGAGGCACCGCGTCCCTGCAGCACAACAAAGCTGTCGGAGAAGTATCCTGCATTTTGCCTAGTAGCTCTGAGCACCAACTATTGCTCCTGGTGCAGCGCATTTTGGCTCTGCTTTGCTACCAGCTGCAAGATACCTTGCTGTGTGTCTCGGCCCTCTGAAATTCAAGGCCAGGCCCACTGAATGATCCTTCTGCCCATCACTCGCATTGCTCTTCCATGAAAACATGGCTCAGGGTCGCACGTGTCACTGGGATCAGGATCACCGTGATGCACCAACTGCTCCATGGCGGTGGCTGCACTAGGCTGCCATTTCTGGTGTGACACCACCCTGTTGGGCGCTGTGGCATGAACCTCCTTTCGGACAGAAGAAAGAGCAAAACGTGCCAATGAGAGTCTGAATCGCTGCCTCTTTGCTGCCAGCTCACGCAGGTGTGGGACAGTGCACCCTCCCAAAAACAGGCTGCAGCCGTCGATGCTCAAAGCTGCCTAAGAGCAGCAGGGAAGCAGCAACAGGGCAGAGCACATCCCCTGTCGCATCCAGTCTCTGCCAAGCTATTGGAGAGCAGAGCTTTGCTCCTCCAAGCCTATGGTCCTGCGAGACCTCAGGAGCCTGATTTTCGGTGCCCAGTGAGCTCCACTCCCCGCATGAGGCTCTGCACTGTGCTCAGGGCTGGGTCTGCCTCCAGTACTTCCAGCAAGGAGGTCCCGCAGGTTTCTGCATCCCTTAGAGCTTCTGAGCATGAAGGGAGGACAGGATCAGGACATAGGCTCTAAACCCTTTTTGTCAGTAGAAACCACTCTCAAAGGCTTCTCTGAGCTTTGCTCCTTGGTCTGACTTTGATTTTACAGCCCACACATTTTGGTGTGTATTAGAAACTTTTAGAAATTACCATTTCTTATAAACTGATTTGACTTTTCTATCAGAGTCGCTGACATCAAGTTTTCCGAGAGGAGAGGAAAAAGGAAAGGAAAAAATATACATGTGACATTACCTACTGAGCCACCTCCTTAAAAGAGAGGCTTCTTGCCAAAAGGCAACCTCTTTCAAAATATACAATAAGCTGCAGCTTCCCAATTGCCATTTTAGGCTAGCTCAGAGATATGGGCACTAATTTTTAAGTGTTGCATTCACTGCCTTAAGCAAACCTGAGTTTTTCCTACATGCATCATCTGTGCTCCAAGACAGCCCAGTCTGAGAAAAAAAGAAAAAAAAAAAGAAAAAAAGCTTGAGGGAACAATGGGGCTCAGATCCTAGAGACAAGTGCAAAGGCCAGTGGCAAGCTCCTGGGGTGGGTAGGACCAGAAATCACAGAATCAGTAAGGCTGGAAGGGATTTCTGGAGATCATCTAGTCCAACCTCCCGAAGATTTCCTGGTGCTGGTTCCACTGAGGTTTGAACCCAGGACCTTCAGCATGTAAAGCAGATGTAATAACCACTATGGGCTTGTTCCTACTCTTTGAATAAAAAGTTGCTTTTATAACACTTCAAGGTGACACAATTGTGCTACTCTGTAGGAAAACACAAATACACGTGCTCTTCCTTGGGAGAGAGAAATATTGCTTTATATATCCCTAAATTAAGCAAATATGCAAGAACAACACAGCCATTAAGGCGTCATTAATAGAATGGAAATCTTGCTCTCCAGGCACCAGGTTTTTATGCCGAAGCATGAGAGTAGCTTGCATTTGCTGTGGGAAAGGCCCAGCTCATCGCCCCAGAGCGCTGAGCCCCCTCCTTTTCCACAGATCGCTGTGGGGCAGTGCAGGCTGAGGCTGAAGAGCAGAGCCAGCAGTTGGTAGCTGGGGTCTCGGGTCTTCAAACTACAACAGAAAATTGAAGACTGAAGGTAGGCAATTAAAATATTAAAGCAACCAAAGGATATGTACTGAGCGTATTATAGCATATAGAAAATAGCATTTAATTTTGGTAACATTAGGGGAAAAGCTGATTAGGGAGCAATGTTGCCACTAGTAAGGAGGAAGAGCTACTGACAGGAAATAGTGGAAAGGGCTGATTTCTATAGAGGGAAAAGGAGCAAGGCCCCAGCAACAGGAAAACCCAGAGACCAGAATAAATGCCCGTGTTTAGGTTTTGCACGGCTCCTTTCACCAGTGGATTTCAAAGAGCTTTATATGGCCGAACGCGAGCGTGATGCGAGGCAGAGCAGCGTGCCGAAGGCGCTGGCTCTGGTACCGGGACAGCGCGGCACTTCAGCGTGCAGCGCCATCGGGGTTCGCGCATCGCCCCGGCCTTGCGGCTGGGCCTGTTATCCCCATCTCCCGGCACCGTGCCCCCCCGGCAAACCCCAAACGTCCTTATCTCCATTTCACACGCAGGCACACAAAGCAACCTCCCACAGCGGCTGAGCCGAGGAGAGGCAAGAAGTCTCTGGAGCTTGCACTCTTGCCCCCCGCCGCCCCCCACCACTGCCGCCTTCGCAACACTTTGAGCGGGATCCTCCCCTTTTGCTCAAAATATGGCAGCTGGGGATGGAGAGGGAGCAGAAGTGGGTACGCTACGCACCGCCTTGCTGCTGCCCAGGGCCCAGGCACAACCAGGAGGCTCTGTTCAAGGTCTTCTGGAGCCTGTCCCAGCCCACTGCCTGTGCCCCAGCCTCTTCACACGCTGGGAGAGGCTTAGTACTGACTCCATATGTGTCCAGGCCATAACAGATACCCAGCGTTTTCAGTAGCTTAACGTGAACAGCTTCTGGGTGTGATCACAACAGTTTGTAATAGCGTTTGAAACCTCTGGCAAGTGCCCACATTAGCCCTCCATCCCTTTTTCTTGTCCCCTCCTAGTGCCTGGAGCACAGGGAAAAGGTATTCCAAAGCCCACAAGCCTTGCTGAAAGGCCTTTTTTTCAAGAGCGACTTAGACGCTGGAAGGTTATATCAGCTTGGTGTTTTGGAAAGCTTCAAGCTATCCTGCTTTCCACAGCATGAAACTCTGTAGCTCAATCGCTTTAAATAACACTATTTTCAAGAAACAAAACAGCGATGACTCCACCTGACAGTCTTTTCAGTGCCTCTGTGAGAAGGGGAAACTGAGCCAAGAAAGCATCCAAGAAGTCAAGCAATGTGCCTTTGCAAATCTCCAGGAATAAAGCAATACTGCTTGGCTTCTGGTGAAATGTGTGCTTCGGCCAAGCCGTTATTCCTCCCAGATCAGTTTTTACCGAGTGTCTTGCCTGTGCCCTTTGCTACAGCAGCAGGATATCCTTCATTTGTCTGAATAAAGTGCAGATGAGCACTTCTTGTTGTTTTCCAAGTCTGCTCATGGGAGGGTCAGCAGGGGCCGAAGCAGCTGCACTAAGTAAAGGAAAGGTAACCATGGCAACCCAAGTTATCTGCAGCCTCCATGTATTTCCTTCTCCCCACCCCACATCATAGCTTTCCCACCCAGACCTCAAGCCGATAGAACCAACGACCGGCTGGCAGGATGGGAACTGCAGCTGGGTCTCCTGGACCAAGCGTCTCTTGCTGTGTTTCACGGCTCACCACTACAGGTTGAGACCATCAGACGGTACCAAGAGCGTAGAGAGAGGTAACTTCCGAAGGGAAGAGCTCTCAGCCTCTGTAGATGGGGCACTGGATATGTTGCCTTTGCTCCAGAGCTGCAGATTCGTTGATGCTGCTTCTGGTTTTGGCTGCAAGCTGTAACCCTTCCTTAGAAGCAACAGCTTCTCCATCTGTGCCCCACATCAAACCCAGCTACAGTTTTGGCCGGACTTTCCTGGGACTTGATAAATGCAACGCCTGCATTGGGACGTCCATTTGCAAGAAGTTCTTTAAAGAAGAAATAAGGTCAGAAACTCAGCATAGTAATTTTTAAAGCATTCTGCATAGTAGCTCAAAAGTTGCCTGTTAATATTTCCAAGTACTTTAATGAAAAGCAATGCAAAAAGTTACTTATCTCCAGGTTTCCCTTACAGTTCCTAGTATTTTAATTAATGTCTGCAAGCTGCTGCTTTGTTTTTGTTTCCTTTTAAAGCCACAGAAACATGATCAGACTTCAGTCCTGAGTTATAATTTGAAAGTAAAAGGCACAACTTTCTGCATGTAGAATGCGTCTGCAATGAGGGGGGAAGCGAAGTGGGAAGGAGCAGATCAGTTTGTTTAAATGGCACTGGAAATATTTTATTACAAGTTACTAACTGAAGGTGAAGGGAATTTAACTTTGTACACTCCCAGTGGACTATGTTAACCATAAATATTAAGCCCTGTATGATTTTGCAACAGGCGCAACAACACAAATGTGCAGAGTGTCATGTGTGTATTAGCGAAGATCAAGAGAGATACAAACTGGCCTGAAGCACCAGAACTTCTGCACTTCAGATGTCCGTATGCTAGAACACAGGCATGGTCAAAGCTCATTATGGCGCTTTGAGGTTTCAACGAGAACTTGAAGGCAGAGGCAGAAATTGCAGCTGCCTCTAAGTCAATTAGACATATGCTGCCCAAGCAGTCATTAGACTGATCCAATCAGTTGTAGGCTCAAAAGCGGAGCATATCTGATGACAGCAGGGAAAATGTTGCTAGAGTACTTGAGAAGAAAGTTAAAGGCGATGCTTGGCAGAGGAAGGGTTTATGGGGTCTGATATGATTTATAGAGCCATATGCACTTTCTTTTATAGCTATAAAAGCCCGGGGGAGAAGAAATGATGATAGTAAAATTGTATTTTTAATACTATAATGTAAGTAGTATAATACTGGACAAATCACCATTTTTATCTTAAATTATCCTATAAAACCTAGCATAGTAAAACCATAATAGTTTGTCTGAGATGGACTTAGTGTACGACCATACTGCTCTCTGAAAAAGACTGCCTGCAGCTGTGCTGGGCTAGGGTTCCTCCAGCCATGGCAAATTGGGGTCTCACCTCTTAGCACTTTGCATTTGTGGCCTCCTGAGCCCCTCGCAGTGCGGGTGAAGAGAGCACATCTCCCTGGTGTGCAGCGGCTTCCTTCGGCCATGCCAAAAATAGTTGGAGCTTACTGCAGCGAGTAACTGCATTTGACAGGGGAAGGCTAAATGGGGAAAATTTCACTGTCACTTATACTCTTAAATCCCCACACTCACACCCTGTACCTTCTCACATGTTCACAAAGGGAGGTAGCACTTTGCACTACTCTGCGTTAATCCTCGTTAGAAAATGCTTCGTTAATTTTGCCATCATTTCCAGGAGCTGCTGCATGCATTCACACAAGGAAGGCGAGTAAGATGTGGGTTTTGTTCTCAGTGTTGCTGATGACTCACCATGTGCTCTAACGTTCTTTACTTCCCTTATCTTTGCCCAATTTTATCCATCTGTAAATGAGAATACCAAAGCCTGCCTACCAACTGTCCTGAAAGCAGAGCTCAGCACAAGTTTTCATAAAATATTCGATCTTCAAAACACCGCAAAACTGAGTTGACCAAAACTATTTGCAAACTTGTGCCAATGTTGGTGACTGGCTTTGGCCAAAACTAATGGGAAGGAAGTTTGAAAAAGCAGGAGTGTTTCATTTTGAATTATTTCATATGACTTTTTTATTTTTGGTGGTCTTAGCTGTTTTAAGGCTTACCTAATTTTCCTCTTTAAAAAGATGTAAACTCCAAATACAAGTGAAATTATTTTCACTGAACAAAATACTTTGCGTCATCCAGCAAGAAGAAAAGCAAGTTCGATTTTCTTCAACATTCAGCTTTAGGTTGGTCTAAAATCTTTAATCTGTGAATCAGTTATTCAAACAGATCTTACTGAAAGTCCTAATTAAAGAATGTTCAGGCCCTTAGCTAAAAGGCTTCATACAAGAGCAAATTATTGTTATGGCACAACTCGATGATGAATCTTGAAAGTATCTGGAAAGTGTGCCAGGCCAGTGCTGTGCTGCCTAGAAATGATGCCAAATACAGAATT
Source organism: Rhea pennata (assembly GCF_028389875.1). Lineage (NCBI taxonomy): Eukaryota > Metazoa > Chordata > Aves > Rheiformes > Rheidae > Rhea > Rhea pennata. The sequence goes on from NC_084663.1 coordinate 123,077,004, forward strand.
ACTGCAGCCCTTGCCGGATTCCCAGGCCCCCATGACTCTCCCCCAGGGCTTCTGCTGAGGAAATTACTCCATTTGTGCTTGTGCTAATGCACAGCTTTGGATTTCATACATCCATGCTTTACTTGGTGGCAATGGCTGCAGGAGGCAAGCCTTTCCTCGCGTCCGCCTGGCGTGAGCTTCCCCAAACACAGGCACTTGAGCTAGCTCACAAGGCACGTTTACACTCAACTTGAAAAAAAAAAGACACCAAAAAAACATCAGTCCATAGCTGTCTCTTTGCTGTAGGTGGTTGCACACCATGCCCACTTACACATCAGGAACCAGGGGGGCTGTGGTGCAAAACAAATCGCGGCAAGGCATAGGGACTATTCTCCATTCTAAAAAGTCCTATCCCCAAATAAGCCAGTGGTGGGGGAGAGGAGGAGGAGTTGTTCATACCATGTCAGATGATCTGATCACAGGGGAAGCTTCAATTCCATACTGGGCAAAAGCCTCTGACCAAAGTGCCTTAACCCCCTCAGCCCTGCTCACGTCAGGGGACAGACTCCTCCAGTCCTAGTCACTCTGCATCTCCACAGCAAATCTTCCCAAGGAGGCATTCGGTCAGAGCTGATCTCTGCCGAGGGTGAAGCCAAATCAGGGCCAGCACCCGCAGCTGGGACCAGCCTGCCACCCCAGGAGCCCTTGTGCAGAAGCAGACCTGCACAGCGGATGAGAACAGCAAGGGGATTGATCATCCTCCACTTGCAGCAGGAGGGGAACGGTACCGGGCAGTGCATTTACCTGAAAGTATTCCCCAGCTTTAGAAGTCACCCACTGATCGAGCCAGGAACAGATTAGGTACGGCAGTGCTCGAAGTAGGGACTTACTGCTGATGAAATGTAATTAATTCCCTCAAAATTTCTCCGCATAGATTGCCCGACCAGCAGTCAAAATGAAAAATCAGCTTCAACTTTCAGCTTCACTAATGTCTTTTCATCTAATTCCATCCAGCTAATCCTGAATGCAACCTCTTGCCCATCCTATTTCAGTTGTGAGCTACCAGCTTTAATTTATGATGAGATTAAATTAAGAAATGCTTTCTCATGCACTCAGGCAAGAGTTTAATTAGGAGATTTTAGAGGCAATGAATGTTTGATGCTGGCCTAACTAAAGGTTAGAGTTCAATCACTTTATCTGAGTGGGTTACGGATTTACTTGCAAAATACCCACAGTGTTCTTTAACCACTGCATGCAAAACGCATGTGTGGGCAGGGCGGAGGGGGCTGCTAAAATAACAAAAAAACCCACATTGTTGCAGCCTAATTACATGGCCCATATGCTCCCCTCCTGGGCACACTGCGGACGTGCAAGGGGAGCAAATCCATGCAAAATCTCCATGGCTACAGCAGAGCCGTGCGCCGAGCGGAAATGTCCCAAGTCTCCCTCCCGTCACACCCCCAAAGCCTGAATGTGCACGGGGAGCTCACTTATCCCAAGAAGCCCCCAAGCCTCAAGCAGTGACGTCTGGGGGGACATGTTGACCCCGGTACCCTCTATCCCTGCCACCACCCTATCCCTGGGATGCGGCCAGGAGAGGAGCACAGGGAGCAGCCCAAGTAACCGGCACCGCTCCTAACCTCTCTGCCTGGACATTTTTCTCCGTTATTTTTTTTCCCCCCTATAAAGGGCATAAGGGTGGCTATCTGGGGCAAACACCAGCTTGAATCTGAAAGCTGGCTGGGATTTTTTATTACAAAAGCATCGGGTTGGAGAGAGTGCTAGGTCATGACATCAAACCTTTCCTAGCAACGTATCAGTGGCACTGAAAACTTCAAATAAAATTTTTTCCGTGATCTTTGTTTTGGTGTTAGTGTTTTGATTAAAATACGTGAAAAAAAAAAAACTTCTCTCCAGCAGCAACACAAAGTAAAGCCACCAACTCAAAACAAAAGGTCATTCTGATATTTCCCAATTTTTTTTCTTTCAGTTTTTGTTCTGCAGGACATTTTTAAATGCTGATGATTTCTCTTTTTTTTTAAGCTACTTTTCCTTCACAATTTAGGATAAAGGTAATTTTTAAATGTCGGAAATTCCTTTGGAAAGGAAATTCTGCATTCCTCTCCCTTCACTTTCTCTTTTACATGGCCCAAATCGCACTATTCTTTGTGGCTTTTCCCTCCACCTCTCACACAGCCCTGTTCATTAGGGAAAGGGAAACTTTAAGCAGGAAATGAAAATCCAGTATGTTTCCAAGAGACATTTCCTTGGCTCCATGCTCATTCCTGCCCCTTTTAGGGAGGTATTCTGGGACGGCATGTGCGTGCTCAGCTCAGGCGGACGTGCATACATGAGGCCTGGTGGGGAGGAGAGCACCAGCGGCGCAGAGGCCTCCTGAGATACTCGGTGCCCTCTCGCCCACCAGCCGGGGAAGCTTTGCAGACAAGACTCGGTGGCTTTGCCCAGCCCATAGAGTTTAAAGCAGAGATTGCAAGTGTGCTTGCGCCATCCGTTTTCCTGCGGCTCGTTAACCCAGTTCTCCGTTGGGGGGTCTTGTTTTGGTTCGGCAGGTTTGACAACTGGCTTTCTTCTCGTTTAAAGCTGCCCCCCAGCTACCTCCTCAGCTACTCGGGGAACTACACTGACGATGCCAAGAGCTGGCGGCGGGTGGACATCACCAGGCTGACCACCAAGTACCAGCACGACCAGGCCGACAAGCGCATCTGCACGGCGCTCCTGAAGACGAGGACCTGCAGCCTGGAGCACGCCCTGCGCCGCACTGCCCGGGGCCAGAAGTGGCTGCGGGCCAAGCGGCTCACGCCCGACCTGGTGCAGGTCAGTGTCCTCCCTGCCCCCGCCCAGGCTTTTCTGTTTTTAGCAAAAAAGGACCTGAAAATGGGTCAGGGCAAAAAAATAATTAAAAAATAATAATAATAAGGTTCAGGCTTCGACTTCTCACATAAGCTGAATTTGAAGCCTCCTTGAATACTGTAGTGCCCGTCAACCTCAGACTCACAAATGTGAGCCAATAAATGCAAAAATGCAAGCAAGTGTTTGGGGGATATTTCTACCTTTGCACCCCCCCCCAACACCTCTGTGCTTTCTATGACCTAGGGACATCTTCTCTGTAACTAAGAAGGCCGCTTTTTTAGGGGCAAGGCTCTCACATGACTTTGGGAACCGGGGTTTAAAATAGACGCTGAAACATTGCCCGACTTGTGACGCACTAGGAGAGGTGGCCAGCAAGGAGCTCTGCGGCACTCGTTGTTTGTCTGATCCCCTTGGGCTGGATAAGTTACTCTACTGAAAAAGAAAAAACAGAAAGGAAGGAATAAAGCTTTACTCAGAAGGGGAGCTTCTACCTTGAGAGGGATTTGTTTTTCTACCCAGGCAGCGAACCTCAGCAGCTTCATCCGCGGGAGCTCCTGGCTCCTCAGCTGCGGGGTCTCAGCGCCCGTGGAGGGGCTCCCTGCCATGTGCCGCTTCATCACAGGGTGTCTCAGGGGGGCCCTAGAGCTGCACCAGAGGAGGGAGTCTTATTTCTTCATCTGCCTGCCGCCTATAACGAATTATGTCATGGATGAAGAAGTCTGCTGCTCTTTTTATTGCAGTGCCAAAGCGTCATGGGCTAAGCAAGGACAGATGCATGGCTGCCTCCTCCTTGTGGCCCTGGGCTCGCTGCTGCCAGCAAGGGAGGTGGCAAGCCTGCTGCAGGGGGATGACAGAAAAGTCAGAGAGGAGGGTGCAAAATGACCACGCTGGAAAGGAGAGCTGCCTCCTGGGCACTGCTGGTGGATCCCAGGCCGAGGGATACCATGGGTAGCTGGTAGCTGGTAGCCGGTGATGGTCATGGCAAAGGCCTGCATCTTTCGGTGCAGATGGCTTTCATCTGAGAGCAGAAAGCTCCCCCTTTGCCTCCCCAAATGCACATGCATCTCCCCACTCCAAGCAGCAGCACAGCTTTGCAGTGACCATTGCCAAGGGCAAGAGGCTGCAGTGGAGCTGGACTATATTCCAAAGCAAGACCTGGAGATGCAAAGCAGGATGTTCCAATACCTTTTTTTCCCCTCCTTCCTTTCATTCTGAAATCATCATTCTCCCTTTAAGGAGAGAAGTGGTTATGAAAAAGGGACCTTGTTAAAAAAAAAATATATATATATATTTATATAAATATATATATACTAGAAAAGGCAACTGTTTCCCCCAGTCTGCACGCTGCTGCATCCACTCAGCTTTGCTGAGTGCTGAAGATACATTGCTGGAGTTTCTTTCACTTCTGTTACCTTGTGGAGCCATGCACCTGAGGAGGGGAGGACCAGAGGCCATGTGCAAGCGGCAGCAGCAGAGCTGTGCTGAGAGGGACGTGCCCAGCCTCAGACAGTCCCAAACAGCAGGTTCCACTGCAGCCAGCACCCTTTCGTGGGCAAGGTGCAGGGCGGCTTGGAGCACTCCATTGGCAGGGAAAGCAAGGATGATGAACGGCTGCAGAGAAAGCCCGCCCTCTGTGGTTTGGGGGTTTTATTTTTCTTCTTTTTGGCACAAAGCTATATTGTACTTTATCTAATAACCCCAGGAGAGGGCCTGGAGGGGACATGGAGGCTTTGCATCCCCTTTCTGTTCAGATTATCCCTTGCCTGGCCTTGCAGGCATGTGGTGGGACCACCACCGTCCTGGGAGGGCAGGGAGCTACCTCACAGGAGTGTCCAAGGGCCGCCTGCAAAACCCCCACCAACCCTGCAGGCGCATCAGCGCAGCTTGAAGTGGCAGGACTGCAAAGCTTGAAACTCCCATGGACTGAGCTGGGTAAAAAAAAAGCTAGCAGGGAAATGCAGCTCTGTAGTATCTCTGATGTGCTGCAAAGTCAAGTCATTAGTGACCCCAGTTCCTTCTCTTTAACTGTCTGTCCTCCTCGGTCCTCTCCTGAACCCTCAGCTGAGCTGGCTGGGTCATGCACATGGACACACATGCACACACACGAGAAACGTAGCATGGAGCCCTGCTGCCGTGTGCTCTGGCTATGCGCTCTGGCCTTGGCCTCGCTGCCTCTCCAGTTTCTCCTGGGCACTTGAATGTCCCCCTGCATGGTGGTGGGAAGCTGAGCTGACACAAGCTCTTGGATACCTCTGACGTGAGCTCCTGGTGCCAGTGCTGGGGAACAGGGACACACTCACCGGGCACATTTCCCCAGTCTCAGAAGTTTTTTGAGTCAAGAGAGGGCACATCATGCTGCAGTTAGCAGAAACCGTTGCACGCTGGCCCCAGGATTGCACCGTGCATGTTTTCATGGTTCTTTGGTTCTGTAAGTCAAGCGGAGAAACCTAAACTGGGATATAAATGAGCTTTAACAGGATGTAGACGTAAATGCACATGAGAGCACAGAGACTCAGAGGCCCTGGATCCCCAACCCCCACCCCAATTTTGGCAGCGATCACCAGTTAAAAACAGTTGTGTGTTTCGTAAAATGGCCTCTGGTCTTAGAGCAGTCTGACTCAAAAAGAAAAAGTCACAAGCAGTAGATTCCAGTAGTACAGAGCACGCAAAATTTGTACGTGACTCTCTAACCCTGGGGCCCTGTAGCACGGGCCACCGCAGGTTACTGGGTTGATGCGCTGGGCTGTTTGGCCCCATGAAGTCAAAGATTTCCGTTTCTCTCTCTCCCCACCCGATCACACCTCCTGAGAGCCGAAACCACAGGAGCGCTTCAGCCTCACCCCCTCCAGCGTGTTTTCAGGTCTGCGGTATTTGCTGGGCAGATAGATGTTGGTAACCCAGCACGATCTGTCAGCGGGTTTTTCCTTGCTGCAAATGCTTATCTGTAGAACGGCTCTTCTGGGCTATTTTTTTCCCCCTCTCTTTTTGGTCATGGTAACAGCATGCTGTTGATGCCTGTGCGATACCCACCCTGTTTTGCCAAGCTACAGTCACTCGGTGGTACCTGTACTCCCCTCCCTGTAGTTTTGGCTGTACGGGAGAGCTGACAAAAGCTAAAGGGCTCAAGTAATTTTATTGTATAGAACAGTGAGTTACAACAAGCCTTAATATACTTGAATCAGAATGACAGACCGTGAAATAATGTTTTTTCACTTTACACTGCCTGCCCTGCCTGACCCAACTATCAACTGGGCTGCCTGCCACAGTGATTATTTCATCTGCCACAGCAAAAATCTGTATCGGACACAGTAAAGTCTTCAGTACTAAAATCTAGCTAGCCTCAGATACAAGCTGGATTTAACTCTGCATTTGTGTGTGGCTACCTGGGCTGGAATTTTTAACCTGTGCAGCGGTATCAGCTAGCTGCATGCTGCTTTGCCTGCATCTTGGCTCCGAAGTTCATCACTTTGAACCAGGCTTTTTGTTTCTCCTGTTGGAGGGGAAAAACAACAAAAAAAAGTGGGTTAATTTCAGCACAGATCTCTTGCAGAGCAAACTTCTCCTCCTGACTACAAAGAACAGCCAGCGAAATGTTGAAGGCAGACAGACAGAACTAGTATCAAGGAGAAAAAAAAACAGCTGTTTTCAATCCCTCTTTCTAGTATATATTGCTCAAAACTATTGATCAGGTCCACAGTCTGCCCTCAGTAGACACGCAAACTCTTTGGTTATTTGGCCTCTGAGCCAAGTACGTATCACTTCACTTGTAGTGCACAGACAACAGCTCTTTGATCTGGTAACTAGTCCTTACCAGAGAAGCAGTAGCTTTAGCATGCCTCCTCCTACTACTTTTTTGGCCTGCTGTCTCATTATTAGAGATGTACTTAGATAAACCTTCTGGGACCAAACACACCTGAACCCACAGACGGGAGGGGAAGATCAGCAGTGGAGCCTGCAGTGGGGACAAGCCCCATAGCCTTGCAGAGTGTTCTCAGTTTCTTTTTTGGGGCTGAGTAAAACCTTTGGATTAAAACAGCCAGGAGCTGTAGGTACTTTGACACCCACATCCAACTGTGTCCTCCTGGGTCCCATCCCAAACTTGTTCGCTTTTGACGTAGATGCATCTGGGCAGCAGTGCGTGGAGCAGCAGACGGCAGTGTTCCTGATCCATACTTATCCCTCTTTAACCTGAGTGAATATAAAGCAAAATGATGAAAAGTTGTCTTCCAAAGGTCTTCTTGACATCAGAGTGAATTCTGAGTATCTTTTGCACGCTGTATGCAGAGCATGTGCATACACAGGAGCTTAAACCACATTGTATATTGTGCACTAGGGAAAAAAAAACAGCGGAGCGTAGGCAGGTATTGCAGGAACTGTTCATTATCAGATACGTAAATGTGGGAATTTAATCAAAGTAAATAAGAAGCTTTCCATGTCAGTCACAAACAAGATGTTGGACTGCCTGTCAAGCCTTATTCTCTAGGGTGATAAGACACTGCAAGGGACTCAAGCTATTCAGAGATGTATCAGTATATCCAGTGGTAAAAGTACGTGTTCTTTAAATTTCTCTTTCATTAACAATTTTTGTCCAACCTTTTTCACCTTCTGCTGCAGGCATGTTTCTGTCATTCTGCTAAAAGGGTCAGCCCTTCTGCACTGAAACACTCGAGCAAGTGCTAAACTTTATGCATCTGAGTAGTTCTGCCAAAATCAAAAAGGCTCACTGTCAAGTTTTGGTGGATCAGGGTCTTCGTTAAATTATAGACTATTGCGTTGATGGTTGATACAAATGTGGCAGCACTCAGCTCTGCTTCACTACTCTTGCACTGCCACTAGGAGCCGGCTCCCGCCCAAGAGGGCAAGTGAGCAGTTTGAAGGTCGTTCAACTCACCTGGCTGTTTTGGGGCCAAGGAGTTAGTGCTGTTGATCATCACGCACTCCCACCTGCTCACACCCATCCATCCCTCAACTTCGCCCATCTGCTCAGTGCCGAACAACACGAAGGAAATTGTTCCATGGTTCAGATTTCTGCCCTGGAGAAGGGGAAATAATGGAGCTTCAGCCAAGTGTCAGTCACTTTTTAAATTATGAAAAGCCTGAAATAGTTTCATGAGAAATGAGCAGTTGTGACCACTGTAGTGCAGCACATGTCCAAGTCTGAGTTAACAAAACAAATGCTTACCTTAAAGGAATTTCTTATTGCAACTTTTCTATATTCTCTTATATCAGGATTTCTGCTCCTGTTGTATAGTTAAGGGTCTCAACTTTTGCATTACGAACTCCTGTAGGCAGTAAGGCTTTCTAACTTTGGTTGCAAATATTTGCACACACACTCATCTGCAAGAGATGTCTCCAGCATTTATCTCTTATTTAACACCATTCAGTTCTGCTCATTTTTTTCTCACTTCTCTCGCAAAAGAAAAGTGACAAAGTCGGCCATAATGTGTCTGCAAGCACTGAGACAGAAATCCATAGCAATCCACATCCCCCACTTGCTAGGCTTTTTTTTTATCATTAATTGAAAAAATATTTTCTTAATAAAGCTGCACCAGAGGCCAGAAGTGTATGAAATCTTGTAACTAAAACTGATGAGAAATATTTTTGGCAAATGTTTTATTCTCTTGGGGAAATAAGTGGTTCTTTGGTCATTGCAAAGTGACACTCCAGTTGGGATTGAGTATTTCAGATAGTTCTGACTAGATTTGAGCATTCAGGGCTTGGTTCAGGGAGTGGTTTGAGCCTCATTGAGTCTGGCACCCAGGTGGAGGAGGGCTCCAGGGGACACAGGAAGTTCATTCTCCCCTCTCCACCTCCGCCTGGGAGAGCCACACAGTCCTTGTTTCTCTATTCCTTATTTCTTATGTCTTTGTCTTGGTAGCTAGATAATTAAATGTTTTATGCCAAATGAACAGCTCGAGCAGGAAGGACCAAGAGTGACCTAGCTCAGAGTAACCAAATAATTTGGAGAAATCCTGAGCCAAATCTTTGCTCTCAGTGTGAGGAATGGCAGAAAGCAAGTGTGAGCTCAGGTGTCCTTTCCTCCAAAAAATGTCTTCCAAACATCAATTAAAAAGAAAATCTGAAAGAATAAGTTAGGCTACTTGGATTATTTGGAAGAAAAAGGGTAAAAAAAAATCTTATTCCATCATCAAACAGAAAATATGCCAGTGTAACATTTCTGCATATGTCCTCTCTCCTTAACTATTAAAAAAAAATGCACTGACTTCAAAACAAAGGTATCTTTCAACTACAAAGATTTAAATATATATTGCCATTTATCCCAGTTTTTACATATCAAACCTATATATTTAGAAAGTGAAATACAGTAATGGTTGAATCCATTAGCTCAACAATTCTTTATTTGTTACTCATGTTTGCAAGAAAATATACAGAGGATATTAACATTTGTTTTTGATAGTTAATGTGTAAGTTTATCAGAAAGTTAATATTTCCTGTGCATGTACCCACATACAATGTTTATTTACAGAGTTTTAAAACATGTTTACTGACCTTAGCAAATAGTATTCCCAAGAAAGCTGCTTACAGGCTAAGCAAATAGGAAAGCAATTTGAAGATATTATTTAAAGAAGGAAGTGACTCACTGACTTAATGAAGGGAGAGGCCTCCACGAGTGAGTAAGGCTGCCAAGGCTGGAAATCATCAGGGCAGGAGGAGGCCCACCAGCACCGAGTAATACGATGGCATTCAGTCAAAGGGAAATGAGGTTTGCAGCGTCCATGGCTGTGCCGTGAAGAGTGCCTACCATTTTGAAAGCCTTCATCATGAACGTATGTTAGGTAACACTGGGGTTTGCTGTGGTTAAAATCACCCATTTTCTTCTAAGAAGAGTTTGTTTTAGAAAACCCCACACATGTCCATACCCATCATCAGCAGATGGGTGCCGATAGGCAGAGGAGCTACCTGGACCAAAAGATTTGGGCTAGGCTATCAAGTGCTGCGGGCAGAGCACAACCTTGCCTCTATCCATGGAACAGGCTGAGCACGTGGTAGTATCTCAGGAAGGAAAGCAAATATCTTTGTTCCCCTTTCCCTTTTTGCTAGGGTCTCTCCAGCCCAATGCTGCGTTGCCCATCTCAGCGCCTCTTGGACCGGATAGTACGGCGCTATGCTGAAGTACCAGATGCTGGCAGCATCTATATGGACCACCTCACTGACCGGGATAAACTGCGCCTTCTGTACACGCTGTCAGTGAATTCACATCCCATCCTGTTACAGGTATGCGTCACCACACCCTGGGCTGAAACCTCCTCTAGCAACCCCTCTCCAGTGAATCCTTGGATAAGACAGTGTCCAGATGCAGAGGAATCCCAAGCCTTATGTTTAGCAAGATCCATTCGGTGTCTCGCAGTAGCCTGTGAAGTTGCTGGGAGATATGTATGCCCAACCCCTAAAACAAGTCAGAATCCAGATGGATTATTATTACAATAATGTACGGCAAAAGCCAGGGTTTTCTACCTCCCCAATACTTCACAGTTCTGTTTGCATTGCTGATGAATTGCTTAAATCACAGCCTGTTTATAAAATCCAAAGCACAAGAGAGCACGTTTTAACGTGGGTGCACCACGAAACAGTGTTAAGGCGGCACTTGGCTTAGGAGAGCACTGATTTCCCCAGCTTAATGCTCCACAGCTATTCCATTTCATTTTTCTATGTGCATGCAACCAACAACCAGTTCCATGGCGAAGTGTAGCTTTGCAGAGGCGTTTGGTTGAATTCCAGATAAAACCGAGTATTTGGTTTGAAGGCAAAGAGCTGTGAGGCCCCGCGTCCCTCCCCAGTTCCCTTCTGGCACCACCAACGTGATGTGGTCCCCTCTCTTTTCCTAAGAGTGTTTCAGTGGGAATGTCTTCCTCCTTCCCCAGCACAACCCCATCTCTCCACTGACAAGGGGGAAACAGTGCCCGGCCGCCACCTTGCACACCAGGAACCTCCCAGAGGTTCCCCAGCTGCCCCCACCTTGGCTCGCCAGGGCACAAGGCTGTGGCTCTCAGCCCTGTAAAGATTGGGGAACGCAGCTCACAGAGCTGAGCCAAGTATACCTAAGAGACTTAAAAATTTATGTGCTTGCCTGAAATGCCTTTAGAGGAAAAGGGAGAGGCAATCTTAAATACTCAACTGGAAGAGTCCCTAACCCCCCCCTCAGCAAGACAGACAAGTTAAAATATAAACACCAGAAAGCTTTATGTTGGCAAGGCGCAATGACTATGTCATTTCTACACTAAGCAGAGAGATATAAAGGGCTGGGATAACTGCACTGCTGGCACGGGGTGAAGCGATGCAGTGAGCCCAGCCCAAATGTCCCTGCTGTAGCAAACATCTAGGACTTCTGAACCTGAGACTGCAAAGTCTCTTCTAAAATGAGCCAGACATTGTTACGAATTAGCTAGAACTGCTTTAGCCCCACCTCACCTTTAAGCCATGACTTCAACTATGCAGTGCTCATGAAGGAGCCATTAAAGACTCCATAAAGAAGCCTAAAATTAGCTCTTCTGTGCCTAAAAATTTCATGAATTTAAAGTCTATTATTATCTTAGACTTTCCAGTTAGTCTCCTTTCTCTAATAGAACAGATCTTGAAATATCAGATTCTTTTTTAATTAAAAAAAAAAAAAAGTAACTAACTACCTCAAAACTGACTATTGCCTTCCCAGGCTTCTGGGGCTAACTGGGGATGAGGAACTGAACCAGTGGTGGGCTGGCTATAAAAGGCAGAACAAGATGCAACAACCGTTGTTTGCAACAGGTCAGGGTTCTCATGTGCTTGAAGCCATCTGAGAGGGTGGTGGGCTGACAGGCATGGGAAGGATGGCCAAAGGCGACTGCTAAATTTGTCACCCGCTCCCACCCGTGACCAGGCAGCAGTGCTGGCTGCACTTACCCAGTGCATGCTCTTCTACGCAGCCACACATAAGGGAACTAGTTTAGGGAAGGGGATTTCTGGATCTGATGACCCGCGCCCCTCTCCCACTCTCCCCGGCAGATCTTCCCAGACGTGGAGGGGTGGCCATTCCCACGGTACCTGGGTGCCTGCGGGCGGCTGGTGGTCAGCGCCAGCACCCAGCCTCTGCGTGACTTCTTCGATGCCGCCCCCGAGGTGGCTGCCGACCTGGCACTGCAGCTCCTTGCTGTCCTCCGCTCCATGGGCACTAACGACCTCAACTACTTCTTCTACTTCACCCACGTGGATGCTGGCACCTTCGGCGTTTTCAGCAATGGGCATCTGTTCATCCGGGATGCCAGCACGCTGGGCATCATAGACAAGGAGGAAGGTACTCAGCAGGCTCTGCAAGCACGCATCTGTTGCAGGAGGTTTTTGTAAGGTGCAGGAAAACAAATCATTCACCTGCTGTGCTTGGCTTTTTTGATTCTTTTTTAATAAACCATACATTGCTTGGTAAATTAGATAATAAAAGTACAAGAGGAGACATATCGACAGCAAAAACATCAGCGACTCTTGCCACCTTTGGCTGTGAGTCCATAAGCCGATAGGAGTTTTATTTGCCTGGTAAATGGCGCTATGACTGTAGGACGCTTTACAGTGCATCCAAGTACCACACAGTAGTTGCACATGGTCTGGCCCTCTCTGCAACAAGCAGCAATATTCAACATACACTGCTGAATGATCAGATTCAAAGGCTTCCTAAATCACTTTTTTTCTTTAAATGCTTTTCTCACACAAATGTCAGTATTTGCAGAGAGAAACTTTGTAGGTTGACTTGTTTTAAGAATTAGGTCAAATCAGACTCGGTGCATTTATCACATTAGTTGTAAGAACAACAACAGAAGCTTCTTCTGAAAGTTTTCCATAAAATGAAGTACTACTATTCACTTTTCAAAGGTTACATTGGTCTACCACTGGAACTAAAGCTAGTCAAAGGTTATTCCTCCAATAATTTAGTATTTCACTTAAATGTTCATATTTTTAAAAGGCTTTTGCTCAGCTCAAATACTCAGCTGAGTAGATCTCAAATATTTAGAAATAGTTATCAGAGAATTTTCCAATAGGTTTCCTTTCTTTCTTTCTTTCTTTTTTTTTTCTTTTGGGGGCCCCAAAACCTATTATTGCTGCCTTGTCTCCAGCAAAATTAGTTGTTGTTGCGATTTAATTAATGATTTTGGATAACAAGGAAAACTTATGGTTCTGACTACTATGGCCTTTTTTATATATATAGGAGCTGACACTTTAGTTCTTGGCATTGTTTCTGCATCAGTTTTATTGAATAGACAGCCCTTCGCTTCCTTTGCAAGGCTGTTTTGTAGTTTATTGAGGAGCTCTGTCATCCAGCAAAATACATGCATTTCAGGAGTAAGAATATTGTTTGGCCCATATACAGATGTAGCACAGAGCATTTTGTGATGAAAGCCACTAATGTCATTTAGATTGTATTAACAACAGTTTGTTGCTAATTTACAGATATATTTGATTATCCAAGATTTTGCTCCATGTTTCTAACAACTGATTAAATTGTCTTTAATAGGGAGCCAGCTGACTGATGACCAACAGGAGTATAAAGATATATTTAGCTGTTTGACTGTGGACTGCCAGTCTGCAGTTGTGCCCTGTAACTCAATCAGAGAGAAACAGAGTCTCATCATGGTATGTCAAGAGCTTTTGCCTAAGCTCCTAAAAGGGAAATTCCTTCAACCCATACAGGAGAAGATAGACGGCTTCCTCCAGCACTGTGCAGATGGCTTCGCCAACGACCAGGCCGTCGACAACACAGTTGCAAAGCTGGCAGAGCTCCTGAAACCACTGCGATCTTGCGATTCTCGTTTTGCCTATCGCTACCCTGACTGCAAATACAGTGACAAATACTGAGAGAAGCTCTGTGGGAAAGACCAGAGCAGCCTCCAGGCTTCACCATCATGGAAAGCAAGAAGGACCTGGGGTAGCTAGGAAGAACTGCATCGAAACGGAGGCATGCTGATTGAGACAAACGAGGGAGCAGAGTTCATGTGGGATTTATTGTTCGTCTCCCAGAGACACATTTGTTACCTAAGGTGTTTGATATGATGTAAGGCTTATGGATTATAAATGTTATCATGAGTGACGGGGGCTACAAGATTTATTAATCTTGTTCGTTCACTTTGGCCTTGGAAAAATTTTCCATGCCATCCATTAAGAAGAAACCCTCTGAAGGTAATTCGCTCACAACTAGCTAGATAGAGGAGCTTTATTATCGAGAACATCTTTTTGATCAAGATGATATATACATAATGTGAGATGGATGGAAGCGTTTAAGACTTTCCTGTGGGGATTTTTAATGCTTTAAAAATCGTATCTAAACCGAATCATTTGATCAGTTCCTTACCATCACCCACTACTTTTATAAAATATTTAAATTTTATTACTTTTATGGCACATGGAATGGAAGGAAGCAATTGACAGCATTAAAAAGCTGAAAGAATCCACATCTCTTGAGACTTAATTTCTCTAATCCCCAAATATCATTACTTTTAATCTTCCACGGTTTTGACTGGCAGTAATTGGAGTATAATAAAGGTTCTCATCTGAAGACCAAAAATCCCCAATTCTTACATCTGATTGTCCAATGGATACGTTCACACTTTCTGCTCTAAAAATATGGAGACAAACAGTTTCGAGCAGTTTTGTACAAAACTACTCAAATGGGAAAATGGCTTACAAGCAGAAGAGGGGAACAACACAAGAAGATGAGATATTAATTTACTCTGAACATGATGGGGCTCACTGAACACCTAGTACTTAATCTAGGTGCTGAGGCACTTATCAAGAGGTGTGGAGGTTTGAGTCCAGACCAGGAAGAGGTATAACCATCGCCAGTCCCTTCTCCATTTTCTTTTTAAAGGAGAAATCACTAAGCCAGTCCTCAAAGGAGTGATTTAGGCACCTAAGATTTGGGGGTGGGGGGAAGAATGGGGGGAGATACTTTATTTTGTGGAGGAAGGAAGGAGAAGGTAGCAGCAAAATGCAACTTTCTCACCCAGCATTTGTGAGTCCCCACCCAACATGGTCCCTGTGGAGAGTCAGAGCCTCTCAACGAATCTTCTCTGCTGTCTAGGAGACTCCAAGATCTCACCTGGGTTTGAAGCGTTTCTCCTGGGAGTCAGGTGCCTAGGAGTCACCAAGCAAATTTGACTGAGCTGAGTCTGGACCTAGATTTTCTGGATGCCTCTGGAAATTTTTTCATCACAGAAACCTTTCTCCTCTAGCCACCGTTCAAAAAATAAATCAGTAACTTGCATAAAAGCATTAAAAAAATGTGACTGCATTTACATTGCTAATATATGTATAGAGTTACCAAGAGCAGGAATGCAACTCAAAAGTTTTGTTGGATGATGCAAAGGGAGGCCAGGGAGGGACTTTTGTGTATGCAGAGCACAATATCTGCAGGTTAAAGTAACGTCTTAATGGATACATTAGGCATCCAAAAATACACATAGGTCTGACACTGAGAAAATCTGATCCAAGACATTCATTCTGGTTTGCCATTATTCCTCCTGGCATAAAATATCAAGTGCACCTTTCACCTCTAAAGAAGTGGAAACACTGAAAATAATTTGTAGGTAAATTTAGCTTCAGACCCAGATGGTTTGACAGCAAAAATGCTTAAATATACAGTATAAGCTACTGTTGCAGCTCTCTTTCATGATTTCAGTCTATTTCTACATCATGGCTCTCTTCCAGTAAGAAAAACATGTCCTTTGCCTAGATCCATAAGGCTGATTAGCAGTCTGTTTTCAACAGTTTTTCTTGAATCTGTCTCCATCTTGGATCTCTCGGTCTGTGATTTTCCCTGATAACTGTACATTAACCCTGGCCTCTTGCTGTCCAGGGAGTCTGTCTCTGGTGCAGAAGGCTGGCCACCCCTTGCAAAGGGGAGACCAGGAAAGCTTGCTGCCTTACCCTCAGTCTCCTGTAGTTAGTAGTTACTTACTCCCCGCTCTGACCTGTTAATTGATGGCTTCCATTCAGTGCTGGAAGAGAATGTTGTTTGTACAGTTGTAGCTAAAAATGCACACCACAAAATGTCCAAAAAGCGCTAAGATGAAGGGCTCTCTGGGCCTACCCATGCCAAAGCAGAGATAATTTGCAAACCATGGGTTGGTGGAAAGCTCTTCGCAGTTGCTTGGTGACTCAGCCAGACACAGCCTGGCTCTTTCAGCTCTTTCTGCTTTAGCAATTACTGGACTCACACTCAAATGAGGACCAGCAACAGTACTCCACACTGCATTCACATCCTCTCCAATGCATCCTTGGGAGTTTTTGTCTTTTTTTTTTCTTTTACAATGTAGATCTTTTCTTTTGAAAATGAGCCACTCGTTTACCATGCTGTTCTGCAAAAAATATCTTGTAGGCAGTAGGGCATCTCTCAGCAGCCCACTGAAGAGCAGAGAGGTAAATTCATCACCTTAGAGAGGACAAGAGGAAGCCCACATCACTAATCTGGTGTCAGGTTAAAGGACTGGGAGCTGTCACATGGGCTTTGAGAGGGCCCCTGTAACTCACAATCCTGAAATGACGACCATAAGAAACGAAAGAGTCGCTGTCTTCCCCTGCTGCTGGTCTCAGGCAGCAAAACTGCAATGCAAGTTTTGAGACACACGGCACCTATTTTTACATAGCTTGATTCAAAGATGTTTAAGTGGAAGGAGTTTCCTACTGCCTTCAATAGATTTTGACATCAATTCAAAAAAAAACCCTTTATATGATTAGAAATAACTTAATCATTGATTTAAAAATATTAAAAAGATGGGAGCTGTATTCACCACCAGTTTCTCTTCAGAAATAGCTTACAAAGACCAAGCTCATGTGATTAACGTGCCAGCCGCAAAATCAGTTCATGGCTCAGAGAACAATAATTTTCCTAAACTAAGTCTCATTTCCCTATATTTGTCTGCCTTTTTTTTCACTGCCAATTTTTCTTTTAATATTTTCTCTTTTTTTTGGCAATCAGGACCTGGAATCAGCACCCACTCTGTCTGTCTGCTTAAGTAAAGCCTTGAAATGCTAGTAGGCCAAGCTCCAAAAGGTTGTGAAATTAATTTATAAAAGACAATTATTTTAAACCTAATCCTTCCCCAAAGAACTCTCTAGTAATTTTTTCCTCTCTACATTTATTTCTGACAGTGGCTTTGTGTGTGTCTTTGCATGCTGTTCCTGGTAACAGTTTAGAAATTTAGCAGGCCTTCTTGTTTCAACAGGAGGACAAGAAACACAGCAGTTTTTCAGAAATTTAGCAGTCGATCTGAAAACTTCCTTTATTTGTAGATAGTTTGCAGCTGCATTTGTGTCCATGTATTTACTAGGTGTCTCTCTTACTATATCCCACATACTTTTTTAGGCTTTTATGTCAAGAGAGTCTTGGTTTATAAAACGGTATTTTCTGCCACGTTTTCTCTAATGGCCTATTTTAATACTTTGATTTCTCAGGGGACAGGTGCTATGTATAGGCAGTCCTCAGCAAGTGATAGTCCCAGTTTCACCCACCCTAGTTCATTGGCCTTCTAAGTATCATTTTCAGTCAGCTCCTTCACACATTTCTGTGGTGTTCTTACTGCTAAAACAGCTGCTGTACATGTCCCTCCTCCCCAAACAGCTCCTTTTTGAAATAATGGCAGCTATCAGTGTCACTAAACTGTCTTTTACGCACACTCCTCTTGCTGAAAAGAGAGCACGCTGGCAGCATTTGCTTTCCAGGCCTTTCCGTAGTGCATCATACTACGGGCTGCCCTTTAGCGTAGATATTTGTCGCATTAAAGGGGGTAGAAATACCTCCCGAGCTCTAAGACTGGCGCTGGCCCCACGGCCAAGAAGTCCAGCTCAGTAGCGTAAGGTGGTTTTCTGTTGTTAAACTGTCCTGGGAGCTCAGTCCACCTTGGATTGCCAAGCTCGCGACAGGAGGAGGACTGAGAAAGCGGGGAAAGTAAAAGAGAGCAAAATAACGGCACGTGCAATGGCTCTGCCTTTTGCGTCATTCTCAATAGTATAAATAGCCATGCAAATATTTCTAGCAGCTTTCTCTCTCTTGGTACTCGGCACAGGCGGTGGCAAATGCGGAAAATCAGTAAAAGCCTTGTGAAGCTCCCCTCAGTTAGCTACCCGGCACTATTTCCCAGTGTGCCTCCTCTGCACCCTCATCTTCCTCAAGCATGGCTAATGCATGGAGGAAATGACACCGAGACAGAGCCTTGGAGGCTGCCTTGCCCCCTCGAGGTCCCAAATGCTGCCAATATTTCTGTGTCCGTAAAGGCCAGGCCATCCTGGTACCTCCTGATTAATTGACTTGGCTGGGACATTGAACGTCCAGCAGGAATGGGACATGCCACAGATTGCTGGAGAAACCTGAGCAGATATTTAAAGTTAAGGTATTTGGTAACACACAGAGGTCCCCAAAGCCTTCTAGCAGAGAGCACTATCATCACAACCTGTCCCTGGGGGGGCTGAAGATCAAGGACCATGAGAGAGACAATCCTGTAAAACTGGGGGTGGGTGAGAATCACAAGGTGATTTCCCATGCTGTAGCTTTTGTGGGAGGCAGTGTCTGGTCCCCTCTTTTTTCCCCTCTCCCTGCTTCACCTAAGGTGCTATCTGGGAAACATTCTGATGTTTTGGGGTACTTGGGATCAATCAGCATTTAACAGCTTCTGCATACAGGAGCAACCAAAAAAAAGCACATTTAGAGTGAGGGCCTTTCCAGGAAACTCAGTCAACAATTACTTGCAGGTGTTTTTTATGTACCTTTTGGTTTTCCAATGTTTTAGGATGCACTTGGGTCCCATTTGCCAATTACTCTCTACAAATGGGTTCTCTAGATACTTCATTACTAATTCTTCCTAAGTGAAACCTCAGCTTCTCGCATTATCACATGAATCTGAAAAGCAGAGCTTTAGTGACAATACTGACTGTCATGAGACATTATGAAATTACAAAAGCCAGCACCACAGTACTCTGAACTGGTGTGCCAAGACATATTAACTTGATCAGTAGGTGACTCTATCTGCTATTGAATCCTTCGTTCCTGTAATTCAGCACTAACAGAACATTAGTAGCCATCCTGAAATTAAAACCAAGCAAATATAAATTTCAGGGGAAAAAAATGAAGAGAGAATAGCTACTCACAGAGGTTTTTCTGTGGTAGGGAGACTTTCTGTTCAAGGGAGACTTGAACACGTAACAGGAGACCACCAAGGATGTATGAGGAGGACCAGAGGTTCAGAAAAAAATAAGAGAAGAAAACACAAATGGAAAGGTAGAGAGGGACATGTGATAACAGCCTTCAATTAAAAGCGGCAACAAAGGGATGGGAATAAGCTCTTCTCCATTTCAACAGTGAACAGGATTAAGCAAGCTTATGTGGCAATAGGCTAGATGTGCTATGGTAAGAATAGCATGGGGACAGATAGAGAAGCCCCTGGATCTCCAGCACTAGGAGTCTTAAAGCAAGAACATAGTGGTGTGGTTGCCGACAGTTGCTGTACCGGGCTGGGAAGCTGGCCCAGATGTCTCCAGAGAGATTTCCCAGTACAAAGGATAGTTGCTGAGACTGGGAGACCTCCTTGCTTGAGTCAGGTGACCTCTGGCATGTGTGATGAGTTGTCAGCCCTTAAAGCTTTGGTCCACACTTTTCACATGGAGACAAGACCTCCTAAAAGAGGAGAGGTTAGGGATGTGCTGTTTGGTAGTTGAGCACAGAAAAGAAAATAGCAAATTTACCCATCTGCAGATAGACCACCAGAAGGGAAGAGGTTGTAGGAATAAGCCAGTTTTCCCATTTAAAAAGTAAGTAAGTATTGTGTTTCTGGTCTGTTTTACCTGCTGTTCTGGGGGTTCTTGCTCTTCTGGAGCAATGAGAGGAAGCTTTCATTTCTTCACAGCTCTTCACTTGATACTAAAGGATACTGCCTACCCTAGAAAGTAGCCCATGCTGCCTGCAGTCCTCAGTCCTGCACAAAGTGCCATAGAAATCCCACTACTGAGTTTTTCCCCTCTCCTGTATCAGCAGGATGGGACGAGGGCTGCCAGTGTGACCCCCACACCCCAATGCTCATCCCTCACCAGGAAAAAGATGATAAGCTTTAGTGAGAGCCACCTCCAGCACCTGCACACAGGTTCCCTGTGTAGCACCTCTCCAAATCTGAAACAGCCACTTCTATAAGGCTCAGCTGCCTGGGATTTTTGAGATCAAGCCCCATTCTTTGCAAAACAGAGTAAAAACTGCAAGTTAATCCAAAGCTAGCGAAGACTTTTTCACATGTTTGAAAGAACAAGGATACATCAGCCCAGTCTCTGTGGACGTGAGCTCTAAGAGAACAAGTTTGTCAGGTTTTACAATCCTATAGTACTGCTCAGCAACAATGCACATAGCTACAACCCTTGCCTTACACAGTTCATTTGCTACATTACATGTAAAGATAGCTTTTTAGACTAACACTCACGGAAGTGTCAGGTAAAGTTCAGTGTATTATGTGTTTTAAAAGGACCTTGTCAGTCATGCTAGATCTTTTTTTCCTTTCAAAATTAAACATTTGTTTGGATAAAGGTTTGCCAAATTCATTTCTCCAGAGGCATCTTAGAACAGTGTTATTTTTTTCCCATTTGAAATAATCAAGCCACTAGGAATAATCACATACTTTTCATGGGGTTGAAAAGATCTCCCTCTGTTTGTGTGCTTGGTATACGAAGAGCGTGAAAGAAGTTCACCTTTGGGTTTTCACTCAGCTCTGGCTGGAGTATGCTGTCTCAGCAGTAAACATTTACTCATTTTTTTCTGACTGCCTCAAGCTGGAGATAGAGAAAAGAAAGTGCCCTTAAATGTCTGACATTATATCTACTAGCAAAACAAAGCAGGGATTTGTGAACAATTCAGGTACTGCTGAAGGACAGGAGGAAAAAGACTCTGAAAGAATTATGCTACTGGACAAAAGTGTTGGGATTAAATACACATTTATCTAGTCAGAGCACTTTTAACTGTTAGTAATATTTCAGAAGTCCCTGAAAGGAGTCACAACCCTTTTAATGCAGTAAACTGTACCACTGCTGACATTTCAAAATGGAAAATCTTTCAGCAGGTAGGCAAAGAATGGAGACAGTTGTCCAGATTCCAGGAAACTAATTATTTATCCTTTCAAGTTTTCACTCATGACATATTGCCACTCCTGTGCTTTTCCTAAACATTGCACCAAAGAGGAGGCTGGGGGACCCCACAAGATCCTTTTGCCAAATCAGGACCGTGCAGGATTAAACCTTCCATATGGCAAAGGATCGTAGCAGTATTTTGGTGAGAAAGCCAAGTGCTGATGTCTGGTGTTCAAGGACTTTCCATCTAACAGTTGTATCTGGTGACAAATGCTAACACATGGTTTTACACATACAAGAGTGGCCAAAAGAAAATAAAAGCAATTCTTTTGAATTCTGTGAGCTAAATGGCTAGGAAGTTTAATAAATAACTATCAACTTGTTTTGTCAAAGTGCTTTGAGAAAGACTCAGAAGTTCAGATGTTCAGCTGTTTTCCTGGGTGATGTAGCATCACCCAAGGATTATCAGCTAGTCGACTATTTCATCTAATGAAAATGTAGGTACCTTTGCAGGGAGACTAGGGAAGAGCCTGTGAAGTAATATGGAACTTCACAATTGCACTCCTCTAGGTAGGAGTCAAGTAAACATTCTGAAAATATATCTTTTGCCTGACTAAAGTATTGTATATTCAGTATCATAAATTTACAGGGGCAGAAAGGTAGAAAAGAGTAGGTTTTGAATGGAAGACACAAATATGAATCTGACCTTCATATTCCACTGAATATATATTTGTATTTATTTATACACATGCACACCTGCATGCACACCAGTACACTGGAGAAAATATAGAAAGCCGAAGTGCCATAGAAACAATGAGGAGTTTTCCAAATGGACTGCAATCCTAGAAAGACTATCACCTCCAGGGATATCTGCATTCAAGGGATTTTGCCATATGGATTACAGAATCGCAGAATCACAGAATGGCTGAGGTTGGAAGGGACCTCTGGAGATCATCTAGTCCAACCTCACTGCTCAAGCAGGGTCACCTAGAGCAGGTTAGACAGGGTTGTATCCAGGTGGGCCTTGAAGATCTCCAGAGAAGGAGGCTCCACAACCTCTCTGGGCAACCCGTGCCAGTGCTCTGTCACCCTCACAGGGAAGAAATTCCCCCTCACGGTCAGGCAGAACTTCCTGTGCTTCAGTCTGTGCCCGTTGCCTCTTGCCCTTTCGCATGGGACAACTGAAAAGAGTCTGGCCTCATCCTCTTGACCACTCTCCCTTCAGGTACTTATAGACATGAATAAGATCCCCCCTCAGTCTTCTCTCCCCCAGGCTGAAGAGGCCCAGCGCTTGCAGCCGTTCCTCATAGGGCAGGTGCTCCAGCCCTCTGATCACCTTCGTAACCCTGTGCTGGACTGCCTCCAGTAGCTCCATGTCTCTCTTGTGCTGGGGAGCCCAGAACTGGACACAGTACTCGAGGTGAGGCCTCACCAGGGCTGTGTAGAGGGGCAGGATCACCTCCCTCAACCTACTGGCAACACTCTTCCTAATGCTCCCCATTGGCCTTCTTGGCTACAAGGGCACATTGCTGGCTCATGGCCAACTTGTTGTCCACCAGTACTCCCAGGTCCTTCTCTGCTGAGCTGCTTTCCAGCAGGTTAGCTCCCAGCATGTACTGGTGCCCAGGGTTATTCTTCCCTAGGTGCAGGACTCTGCACTTGCCCTTGTTGAACCTCAGGCGGTTCCTCTCTGCCCAGCTCTCCAGCCTGTCCAGGTCTCTCAGAATGGCAGCACAGTCCTCAGGTGTGTCAGCCACTCCTCCCAGCTTGGTATCATCAGCAAACTTGCTGAGGAGGCACGCTGCCCCTTCATCCAGGTCATTGATGAAAAAGTTGAGCAGGATGGGACCCAGTACTGAGCCCTGGGGGACTCCACTAGCCACAGGCCTCCAACTAGACTCTGCTCCTCTGATCACAACCCTCTGCCTTTCAGCCAGTTCTCAATCCTCCTCAGATTATTTGTAAATTGATAGAAACCCAGATTTAACTGATAGTCAGCAAGAGAGAACTCTGAGTGCTACAGAGGCAAAAATTAAGAGCTATGGAAAAGTTGTGCCTAAGAAGTCCCTCTCCTGCCCAATGCAGACACAGACCTGTGGCTGTCAGAAGCTGTGGGGAAGCCCCCTGGCTTCTCTCTGTTTTTGTGTATCTTCCAGGACAGCTGACAGGAAAACAGCAAATTCATTTGTGGTCCCACTGCTGAGACATACCAGCTGGCTTCTTCTTGGCACACCGGGCCCTAGCTCCAAGCCCCTAGATCACCTCCTGCTGCTGGACAAGGATGGAGGGATGCTGCATGGCAGCAAATGAACTCATCAGAGGGAAGTTGTTGAAACTGGGCTTGCAAGGACAGCTATGAGTTGCTTCATCATTTAAATTAATTTTTAAGCCCTATGTGGAGCCCAATAGGAATGTCTTGCATGCTATGATATCTACCCAAGATATCCTTGAAGAGCCTTGCAGCAAAGGAATCTGTTTTATGACACCACATTAGAAATTCAGAGTAAATGTCTACTAGCAATAAACAAAAAAGTTAACACACACATACCCCAGGTGGCTAAATAGCAGCAAAAAGGAGCTAAGGAAAGCAAGAGATATCCTTCAAAAAGTAAAAATCAAATGCAGAAATTAGGCAAATTAGATGCAAGACTAAAATAAGGCAGCCCCAGAAAAGTATTCCAAGGAACTACTTGCTAACAGCATGGAGGCTAATAGCAAAACCTTTCTCAAACATATCAGAAGCAGAAAGCCTTCCAAAGAGTTGATGTGGCCAGCAAACAATTTTGGCGCAAGGACACTTGAGGAAGAGAAGGCCACTGAAGAAAGTGAAATGGATAATTTACAATGATCTTCACAGGCATTGCCTAGAACAAGAGAAAGGAAGAGTAACCTAAGTAAATTTGATGAGAACTAAATCAGGTGAAACCTACCCAATTTCCCCATTTGCTAAGGTACAAAGCCTTTAAATGGGAGGGAATCAGGGGTAGCTGAAGTCATACATCTTGCCTCTACTATGGCAAGAAAACTGATGAGGCACGGTTCTGATGAAAATATTACCAAGAGGGTGCAAGTGAGGGACTATGCTTAGTTATCCATGGTTCATTGCTAACATGGAGGATTCATGGGCTGAGTATGATCTGCCATTCAAGGCAGATGTTCACCATGCAGGGGAAATCAGGAGCAGAGCAGAAGGATGGGCAGGGGCTCTGGGGAGCACAGCCTGCAAAGGGGAACTGAAAGAAACTGAGTTGCTCAGGAGAGGGAGATGTGATAACCAGAATGATCAGACATGAGGCACCATTTCTGTTTGAGGAGATACCAGTTTGGCAAGGAGCCATGAGCCTGGGGAGAGATGACTAAGGAGGGGTGGAGCAGAAAGCTGAGATGGTAAGAGAAATAGCAAAGATAAACAAGAAAATAAACTTTTCAAGTATAGATTAGACATAGGTATGAAAGAGAAATAGACTGGTAGGCTTTAAACATTTAGTCTAAGGGCAACTTCCATGTCAGAAAATCTCCAAGTCATTGGTTGTGGGAAGCTAGTAAAACACAACAGAAGGATGCCTGTTATTAATTTTGTTTCTTATATTTTTCCCTAAGCACTCTTAATGGCCACCACTGGACACCAGTGACCTGGCCATTATGTCAGTCCAAGTAAATTCAGAAGATCACAGAATCACCTGGGAATAACTGCTGGGGGTCCCTGGGTGAAGTCCCAGCTGGTAGCTGGGCATCCTAGTCCAGTAAGTGAACTTCCTTTCTCAATGGAAAAGCAGTCTTCCACTCTGCGATGTCCATTGAATTAATGATGTGGAGTATTTAACAGTATTTATGAACAAAGTAATTGCAACATAGCTACTAATGACTCACTGTCTTCTCAGGGAAACACCCTAGTTTTCCACTGATACATCCTTATGGAGGAAAAAAAAAGAAAAAAAAAGCTTGAAGGAAATAAGCTTGTCCTGATCCAGAGACACCACCTAAGCTTTAGCAATGTGAGTGGGAGGAAGAGAGAGCTGGATAATAGCACATGGTAACTTTGAGATCCCAGATCTATTAAAATGTTAGTTTGCCTGTCTAGCCACTTAACATGTCTGGAAATTTTCATTCAGGACATATCTTCATCATCATCAAAAGCAAGTAGTCAGGCCAAAATGAATCTGGTTTAATTTTAGGGGGCAGGTAATCTCAAGAGGCCTTCTATTTTAACATCGGAAACAGCTTTCAGTGGCCGCACACAGATTGATACAAGCTTCTCTCTCCAATAGATTCAAAATGGCCCAAGGGAGTTAGTCTGACGTTTGTTTGCTGTTTAAGGTTTAGAAACTCTATGCTCAGATTCAAAGAGCTTGCTTTCCCACCAGTGAAACCCGGTAGCCCAGAAACCTGCCCCTTCTCAGATTTCTTCCTGTTCTTCTTGATTTTTTTTTTAATTAACTACTGTAATTGTGCTTTCCTGATGCCATTTCCCAAAATGACTATATGGCTATAAGACTGCTTTTTCTTTTAACCTTCCTTGCACCCTTGCACATACTGAGATTGAGTCATTTCTCCAGGAAAATCCTAGAGAGACCAACCTCCATGTTGATGAACAAGATTACTCAACCAAGAAGGACTTCGATGAGTGCCCAATTGCTCTGCCCTGATTCTCCCCAGGCAAGAGCAGCCAAGGTGGAAGAAACCTTCCGGCGCCAGAGATGAAGTGTTTTGCTTGCAGGGGATTTTCCTGGTGCCACATGCCCAGGGCAGGCAAGCAGGAACCCACCCACCCAGCTCCATCCCATCCCGCCCCATGAGAGTGCCCTGAAGCCGTGTCTCTCATGGAGGAGCTTGGCTGGAGAGGGACCCTGTAGGGGGGATTGACCAAACTCTGGCTATTTCAACAACTTGAAAGAGGGAAGAAAAACTATTTCTTAGAAGGTGCTTCAGTTGGAGAAGTGCCAGAGGGAAAACTTCCTTTAGATGCACACCAGAGGAGCCAAAAACAGGCAGCAGAGGAGAACTAAGGAAAAAGTTCCTTATCCCCCAAACCACAAGGCCCTCCAATTCTCACTTAATTAAATGAACGTGCACCAGCACTCCATACACCACACCACATCCAGGTAGAGGCAAAACACTTGGCCGGTTGTCGAAAAGCCTGCAGCCCCCAGGCTGCGACTGCCCATCAGTGCTGGGAGGCACAGCCATCAGGGAGGATTCGCAGGAGAACAGTCTATAGAATTTTTCTTATGGCTATAAATACAACTTTTGTAACACCTTAGATCTTCCTTTTCTTATTACTTTAAAAGGAATTGGTATGATCACTACTTCATATTTTTTTATTATTCTTTGTTAAACTCTTCCATTGAAAATGTTTAAAAAAAGATCTCTCTTTTCCCTTTAACATTTCCCACCTTCTGCGTGTTTTCTTCTTTCGCTCTTTCTTAACCTGTCACTCTCCGGGGCCTCTCTCTCCTCTCTGACCAGCTTCCTCATGTAC
This sequence comes from Rhea pennata, assembly GCF_028389875.1. Classification (NCBI taxonomy): domain Eukaryota; kingdom Metazoa; phylum Chordata; class Aves; order Rheiformes; family Rheidae; genus Rhea; species Rhea pennata. The sequence continues at coordinate 123,103,411 of NC_084663.1, forward strand.
TTTCTGCTCAGGGATTGCTTTTATGACACTGGTACACCCCCTCCCTGAATGGCAGAAAGGAGCTTGTAGTGCTAGGTGCTGTGCTGAGATAAAGGAGATGATAGATAAACTTCGCTTTGAGGAATTTGCCAACCAAACAGGTACAACAAAAATGACAGGAGGTAGAAACTATGAAGTTGAATTTACTACTAAGTTGTAAATGAAGCTCAACTCTTCCTAGTCCATTTCCTATTTACTGGGTCACAATTTCCCTCCTCTGCTGCCTGGATAACCACTATGGAGATCTAAGGTGAAAAGGCCATAGAAAAATAATATCCTTTCCAGCAAAGTACCTGCCCCACTGCCCTTTGCTAAGTCCCCTGGAGGCAGAGGAGATGCTCTCTGCCTGCCGAGTTCAGAGTCCACCACAAAACATCAACTGCACATCATTAGATTGACACTGCACTTCACAAACATACATTCAGGCATTTCCCACCCTGAAGACTTGTCATGTGAAATCATCTAAAAAAAAAGCCCAGACACAGGGCAGCAGATCAGGATCATTTCAATAATGGACACTAAGGTGGAGAACGGTGGGAGGAATCTTAAGCCTCCGTAGTTTTTAAAACTCAGGACGCTTTTACTTTATCAGAGAGCCCAGCTTGTACTTTATCAGTCACGCTTGGAGAGGACCAGTAAATGCCTCACATCATCTTTCTCACATCCCAGTAGATTTGTCTTTGTTAGTGATAGGCATGGATTTATATGCACTGTTGTTCTAATATCTATCGCACTCTCTGGCCTGGAAGTTTCTCCTGATGCTGACTTGCTCCTCAGGCCCAAATTCTTGCCCCCTTTGGGGCATTAAATACACCAGGAGAAGGTGATGAGTGTGAGATGCAAGATGTGTGTTCATGCAAAAAAAGGCCACATGAAGGATGGTTGGCCGCGATGGAAAGAAAAAACCACGGAGATGAAGGTTAACAGAAGGTGATGTGTATTTTAAGATGGAAAGATGAGTACAACCACTAAAATGCACCAAAATAAATGTATAAAGCATTGAAGACATTTGAGCAGGAAAAAGATTTGCCAGCAGTGAGAGAGAGGATTTCTTCTATGACAGATCGATAGCTTGCGAAAGGAACTAGACTAGGAAGTAGGTGCAAAAAAAAAAAAAAAAAAAAAGCAGCAGTGAGCAGCTCTGCACCTCTATGTAAGACTGGTATTTGAAAGCAGACATGCCACTCAGCTTCTGGAAAATCAAAAATGCACTTCCCTTCACCCTAGACAAAGAAAACTCACTTTCTTAACTCATATATCCACTACTACCCTGTATCAATTATCTGCCTAGTGCACAAACTCCCTGGGTGTTTGCTCTGAAGGCAGAAATGCTGTTCAAGGGTAGTAATTGGCAAGGAAGAACAGAAATGGTGGCGCCAAAATACCCTCCTCTTTATCCTTCTCTGTCTAGGTGCCAAAAACAGCATTAACCACCTTCTCCCCTCCCAAGATCTTTTCTCAACAAAACTCTTTTTTTTTTTTTTTTTTTTTTTTTTTTTCCCTTTCAGGCCTCCAAGCTCCCCATCTGCTTTCTAGCAGCCTTGGACAAGGTGGAAGAGGAGCCTGCACAATGCAGCCCAGCCACACGGCCAACAGCCAGCGAGATGTGAGGGCCAAATCAAGCTTTCTAATGCAGTTTGCAGTCTCCACATTTATACACAGCTTGCTGTTGTCCAGCATTGCTCTCAAAACATCTTGCGGCTCCAAACTAAAGGGAACAATGTCGTGAGTTATGCTGGGAGGCCCTCAGGCTCCTGCCTTGCCTTGAGCTGACCCTACTGCTTACCATCAGGGACCAGGGGCCTGAAGCCCAGAGAAACCGCTCAGCATCCAAACAGCCAGCTCCCAGCAAGCACAGAGCAGTCAAATACGTATTCAAATACAGCAGGGTTTCATCCATAGACTCTCTTATATTCTCCAGTCTCAAAACTATATAAATAAATAAGCGTTATCCTTCATAACACAGCAACAATTACTAAAGACTTACAGAGACTTACAGTCTCTGTAAGCAGCATTTTGCACTTACTTTTAAAATTAGGAACTGAAGTTGTACTTTTGGAAATTGCCAACTCATTTTGTTCTGTGCTGAAAAACTCCTACCACCTTGCCTTTTTTCGGTATTCTTGCACAAGATGCGACTCTTCAAAGATATCACGAACTATGTAACACATACTATTTACCTATTTACCACAGCCGAAGGATCTTCACAGAAGGTTTATTCAAATCATTTTTTGCCTGCCCACGCTTCTTCCATGCTAGACTTTGTTCCTTTCCTTCCTAGCTTCCTTCCTTTTTAAAATCATCTACTTATATTTCTGAACCACTTCTCATAAAACCATTGATTTTTTTTCCTCTTCTTGTCACTTTTTGTTTTTCAGGGGAGATATTTTCTGCTGTATCTCAGACATAACTCTGCAGAATTCCTGGCTTGAGCACACAGGTGAAAGCTGAAAGATGCTGAAGTAGGATTGAAATGGCAGGCTGCAGCTTTACTTATAACCACATAGTACAGAGACAAACACTGTTCAGTGTGCACAGACACAGCATTTTTTGCCATCCCGCATTTATGTGTAAGAATACCAAAAAATCTTAGTGCTTCCGCATGCTCTGATGGATAACAGAGAAGGAAACCTAATGCACATGGATATGAAGGTGATCTTCTCTTTCTCTTGAGATGTCCACCAGCCCATGATTCACTGAAGTTTGGTTCTTGGCCAAAGCCCAGTATTTTGTTACAAAACATTTTAACATCATGCCATGAGTGCTTGGGGCAGTACCCCATGGGGCACCACCGAGCTGAGGCCACACAAACATTTCTCAATTGTATTATACTCAGTCAACCTGTCACTAAAAGCCCCCCTTTTTTTTTTCTTTTTTTTTTCCCTAATATGCCAGCCAGGTATGAGGTATCAGTGCCCATACTTGATGACTGCATAACAGCATCCCTGAACTGACCTGGCCAGGCACTTCTGTCTCCTTGGACCTAACCATGACCACTTTGCCACCTCAAAATTGAGCTTCCTGAGTGCTCTTCCAGTGCTCTAAGGATCATACTGGTCTGGGAAACATGATCAGATAAATGGCTGGGCAGAGCGGCAAGAAGCAACGTCCCTAACCCCCCTCTAGCTTTTCCAAGGGTGCTTGCTGATTCCTTTCCCCAAGTTGTTCCTATCTGATGGGGCAAGTGCCCAGCCCTGCCCCTGGATCTCGATAAACCAGACATGGGGCAAATTGCTGCTGAGCTGCTGCAGCCCAGCAAGGCTCCTCTTGCAGCCCCAGATATGGCATCTCCCTTGTTCTGACAAACCCTAAGCTGAAATAAATGGCCACGAAGCAATGCCACCACCCATATGGGCTGCTCTTGTGCCGCAGGGAGGTGGGCAGCTGGCTGCACTGCAGCAGAGCAGAAAGTAGATCCTGAATAACCTGCTCTCTGTTTCCCAGTGGACTCAGTTCTCCCTTAATTCCTCTTCCTCCCAACTCCCAGCACAGCAGCTGGCAGAGCTACCCTGCTTGAAATGAATACATCCCCAAATTGTTAGCATTTTATCCAGGACAGCACGGATAACACCGGCATCTCATGAGCAAGACCAGGTCCTGCACCTAAACATAGAGCCCAAAGTCTGCCCCAGGCCTGCCAAGAGTTCCTGAGCACCTGGAATGCGGTTTCAGATCTGCAGCTAAGATGACGTTTGCCCTTACATTTGGCCTTGGACTACTGGAACTGAACTACAGCAGATGCTGCTTCTCATGTTGCACTGAACACCCTGCCCAATGCTACTGCCCTAAAAAAAAAATAAAATAAAAATAAAGGAGAGAGAGAGAAAAGGAAAAAAAAAAAAGAAAATACTCTTCTCACCTCCATATCAAAAAACCCAACCAAATAAAAAAAATAAAATAAAAATCTGTGACAACTATGGCTGTGTGCCATTTATTCATTGTACCTTTTTTTACATACCAAGGGAGGCTAGTCCTGATATTTCATTTATCTTTATTAGCCAAAATTCACTCCTATCCAAGGTCTAGTTTATTTTTTTTTTTTAAATAAGCAATTTCTGCACCACTGTGAAAGTTGTCTGCAGACAGTAGATGACCAAAATGACAAACCCTTATATTGCACCCACTGTCTGCACCATCACTAAGCTCCTGAAAAATCCTTCAAGTTGCTGGTAGGAATGCAAGGAGGTGCTTTTTTAAAAAAACAAAAACAACCAAACAAAAAAAAATCTTTCCATAACTTAATGCTGAACAGATTAAAATTCCAGCAGCAGCCAAAAAAACCCAAAGTAGCCAGACATGCCTGACCACCACCATGGGGTAATTCCTGTTTTCTCAAAGGGCTACTTGGTGTAGTGCTGGTTCAGCACTACAGGGCATGAAAGAGGAAGGGGCCAGAAACATTCTGTGTTCTGCTTCATTTTTTTTTGTACTCAGAAGGTCAAAGTCTTCTAAGCGGCAACCTAGTACCAGCTCTGGGCCCTGGAGCCCAGGCCCTGGGTGCCCCATGTCACCGTATGCACCCTGCGCCACTGCACTCAGGTCTCTGTTGTGTTGCCCTTTTCACCTCTTTCGCTGGTTTTAAGTTTCTTTCGTGTACTTGGTAGTCGGCACTTTCATACAGCGTGTAAACTTTCCCATGTGCTCCGCCAGTAACGGTGCTGCATGCCTGGTCTTGGGTGGGATTCTTTCAAGTGGCCTCCCAGCTCCACAAGTTCAAGGAGTCAGTGCTTTAGCCCGTTCGTTTTGCCATTAGCCCATTCAGTTAAGCACTGACCAGGTTTTACTATTTTGAAATTGCCATCTCCTCTTCCCAGTTGATTCTGTTCTCCCTTTCCACCAGCTTTGGTCCGAACCACACATCATTCCCTATATCCTGGGCCAGGCCAGAAAATGCCTATGGAAAATGCCTGGCACATATCCTATGTGCCAGGCCGGAAAATGCCTCCCTAGCACCTCCCAGAGCAATCATGCGACATGTTACCCATGAGTGGTGTTGCATCACATCGAACATCTGAGCACGCTGCTTCTGCAAGTTTGTCCTTTACTAGCCAAACACATGGTCCCTCAGGAGCTCAGTGGTAGGACAAACTACTTTACCATCCTGACTCCACCCTCCACACATCCATCCTAATCGCTGCTTACATCAGAGTACCCTACCATTCCCCAGGCTTGTGCAGCATCTATGGCGGTTAAACACATTAACAAGGTCCATGGCAATAGTAGCCTGGCAGCTGCGTGTAAAATGCTGACACTACGCTATCCAAATAGCGAAGCTAAAAGCTGAGCCCACCCTGTGCTTTTTCCCTTTGTCCATCCCTTTGGTATGTTTTTATGGCCTCACAAAGTAAATAAAGATATCCCACACTTGCTTGTTTGAAACTTTCAGTGCGCAGTCTCCTAGTAGCAAATTCCCACATTTATCGTGGCCACTCTTGCTGTAAGCTGCGGCAGACCCCAGCCTCCTGGGAAGGGACCAAGCATTGCTCATTCCCTCTAGGGAAACTGCGGACTCAGGTAAAAACTCCTGTCAGCCTCAGTTTGCCCCCATTCCCTGTGTTGCTTGTATAGATGCGATCAACAGTGCAAGGCTGTGCTGCCTGCGTTTAACCTCCCAGCGTCTGCTCAGCCCCCAGCACTGTGAAGGCCATTCTCCCCATCTGCTTCATCCCTCTAGCTCTGTTTAGCTCCGGTCACTGACGAAAGGGAAATCGGTCCCCCTCAACTCTTGCTCCAGTTACCAAAGATGCTCTAGTCCCTCCTTTTTGGGGGAAAAGGTGTTACTTGCCTGGAATGAGGCAGCTCTGGGGCCCAGTGGGGCTTGTGCCTGCACGTCCGCCTTGCTAGCAGCTGCTTCCTGGGCATCCTGTGCCTTTCTCCATAAGGCCCTACAGGGAGTAGCGCTGCCCACAGACAGCAGGAGGTTCTAGGAAACTGGTGGGAATAGCCCAGGGCTCTGCAGCAGACTGCAGGCAGCACATCCACAGGGACCGTCTGGAAGCATGTCCCAGGGTCTCCAGCTGCTATGCAAAAGCTGCCCATCACCAGCAATACACGACCCCCAACACCACCTCAACTCCAGTCCTGAACACAGCTGATACAAGCTCTGTGGACTCGGCTCTGGTGTTCCCCACCACTCGTGTTAGCCTGTCCCAGCATCTTCACAGCCAACGCTTTACCGAAATCAGAGTGAAGCCTTAGTCCTCTTGGCTGGGCATCATCTGCATCCCTTCTTCCTCCACTCTCAGCAGTGTCACAATCAAAGCAGTTACTACTACTTGGTTTTGACCACAGACTGAAGTAAACCATCACTCTCACCACTTAGTCCCCACTCTGTGACACATTCAGCTATGTAGGTTGCTCTCCTTCCCCTATTTTTTTAATTTATTTTTATATTTTTTAAAAAATAAATGCTTCCTTTTGTTTCCACAGTACCACTTGTTGATCTCCCAAAGGGAATCCTTCATCGGTCTGGTTTCTACACTGGCTAAAACCTCCCTACTCTGTACCAGACATAGCTATTGCTACTATCTCAGCTGTTGACTTGTTGGGCCATGACTTTGCTACAGATCTATATAAAAAGAGTTTGACTCAGATGAGCTCAGACTTAGAAGCCCTCTTGCTACCCCCCTCCCCCCAAATTTTCTACTTGAGCCCTTTTCCAGGGGCTAGGCAGCTACTAAGGATGAACATCTTTCCTGTTATCCCAGCCAAATACCTGCATCTGCTAATCAATACTTCTATTTCTTCTCACAGAACCTCATCAACTGTGGATTACCAATTTGTTTAAGAATCTAGGCTGTACTATGATGATTTGAAGCAAGCTATACTAATTTCAATAAGGCAACATCATTTTAATACTGTTTACAAAGTTCTTCTAACTTTGTAAGGTGCAGATTCAGGAAACTGTCTTTAGGATCACTGAGTTATTTATTGTATAATTCAGGAACTTTTGGGTAAGTCTTGTCACCAGCACTATCTCTAGCTACTTACTTACAGAACTACAAGCATCACTAATTCTGAAATGTAAGCACTGGTAAACTTCACTTCTTGAAAAAATAGGAGAAGATAGTGCTCCCAAGTTATGTATCTGAAGAAAAGCTTAAAATTTAAATGCTTTGTTGAATACAGTAAGTTTATGAAAGAACTTAGATTAAGCTCAAAACTTGTTGCTAATCCTTCTTCCCATATATGGGATCCTTTTGTTGTCAAGCTCCTCTAGTTTTCCTCCAGGACAGTTCTCAGATCCAGAGTTCAATGGCAAATGTTGCTATTTATTTCTAACTCTCTCTCATCTTTAATCCAACTTTTTGCTATTCTTTTTATCCATTTGTATCTTATTGTCTTAATATATCTCAAGTCTTAATAACATCTTTTCTTCTATTAGTCTTGGACCTCAAAATGCTTTCAACAAATGCCACTTTGGCCACTTTCACCCTTTTAAGCAGTGATACTTGATTTGCTCACTACAATAATTTTTAGTCATAAGCAAATATGCTAATCAGATTCACTTGCAGTATGGTTGAACTGTGGAGCTCAAGGGCTACAAGACTGAGATTCACTGGAGATTGATTTAGTCCCCTCCATATAGCTTAGAAATCCCCCCTCCCTTGTTAACACTTGGAAATATCCAGAGATTACAAATGCTTCACTTACACCATGTGCTTCATAACTTAAGAAGCATAAGCACTTCATAATAACTACAATTGGTAAAATATTAACTTGTGCTTTTTTAATAAAATGAAACAAAAGCATTCTAAATCATAGCAGCTTATAGATCAAAACTGTCCATATTTTAGGAGCATAGTGTAATTAAGAAGTATTAAAACTTCAAAATACTAAAGCCCTGTAGCAATTTAAATTCATGACAAAACTTCATGCAGAGTGAGTAATGTCTCATGTCTGATGCTCTGGCTGATGCTCCACTAATTGGGTCTGCTTATTCGTAGTGAATATGTTTTTCCTTGGTAATGGCATATCTTCTTTTCTGAAAGGGAGGAAAGGTACAATGCCCTTCTGAGTAACACACAATAGCTCTTTCCCTAGTTAGAAGTATTTTTTTTATAGCACTGAAAAATGAGGACTTTTTGTTTACCATTAGTTGAGGTAAGTTATCTTGCTTTTATTTGGGTTTAAGACTACTGTAAATGAGTAGCTTTTCAGTGGCAGCATGGTTTGTCAAGATTACAATATTTATGACTGCATAAAATACATAAGTAAAAAAATTATGATTTGTAATTTGTTATCAAGAGTTGAGACTTACATCTTTACAGAACTGCAAATATTGGCTTTCTAACTGCTAGTTTATATTCTGCTAGCAAGAGTGTTTGTCATATGTTTTTTAATCTCTATACCCTTTTGTCCAACTGTTGTAAGAACTAGCGAGAAAGGCATTTGTAACTACAGTTAAACTGCTGTAACAGCATTAGACAAGCTGTACTGATTTTTCATTAAATAGCTTTTGTTTGGAGCTACAAATGTAAGAAGCCATTCTTACTTTTTGCTCAGAATATACTATTAGCATGCTTTGTGCCTTTAACACTTCACATTGATTACAAAAAAATTTAACAATGTAATCACTAACACATCCCACTAATGAGAAACTATGAGAAACTGTTTGCTTGATGCAGAACCTTATGCATCAGTCAACTCTGATGGATAAGAAAACCATCAATTTTGAAATTTAGATTTAATGCATTTTCAAGGAGCTGATGAGAAAGGAGCAAATTAAAATAAATACCATAATTAAAAATGCAAACTGTTACAATGATATATTATAAACTTGCCCTAAATAAACCTAGTGCTTGAAAAATTTACCAGTGAATCTGTATTACAAAATATGTCAAAATACAATAGAATACCACAAAACAACGTCCTTTTTGGGGTCAACAATGACACCAAGATGACTCAGTCTTAATGTTTAAATTGTCAATAGAACATACTATAATATATAAATTGCAATTTGGTTGAAATTCTAGATACCATCCCCACTCAAAATCAAATTCACCTTTTTCATCCCTTCTCTAAAACTAGTGCCAAACTTCCTGTCAAACTCAGTATTTTCTTGAAGAACTTTAAAATCTATCCATTACTTATTTTCTACTACTACATTTGGCAGCAACTATTTATTGGTCTGTTATTGCAAAAAGTGCAATTTAACAATAAACCAGTCTGAAGGTCATTTTGTGTCTTGAGGATACATACCATATATTTCTTTAAAAATAATCATACTTTTGTAAGCAATACTTTACAGTAGACACCTCAAATCTACCATAGATGTAAAACTTAAAATGAGAAAAATTTAGTTTCTAAATCTTTATACACATATTTATATTCAAATTTCTATATATATATTATATATACACACGCACAAGAGTATATATAAAATATATATAATCAGATTCAAAAAAGAACAAAAACTGGGCACTGTACATAAAATCTTTTTAAAACTCAAACAATAGAAAAACTTTAAACATTAAACAATTTTAATAAAAGTTTCTGTACAATGCTAAGCAGTTTTATTTACATATAGAAAATGTAATAGGAGTAGTGTTTGAAATTACAGAACTCCTTAAAATTTCAATGGCAGGTAATCTGGAAAAAATAACAGCATTCCATTCACAAATATTTTCAAGCAATAAATATGTATTTATAAATAGTGTAAATTTACATCAAGATTAGAAACAAAAATCACAAATCTGAAGTTTATTCCTTAGTCTATGTGCAACCCATTTATCTTTGTGACTTGGCTGTTAATTGTTTTAAATTTTATTTAGGAACCAAAAGTGTAACCGTCATGGTTTCAAAACAAGACAGAAAAACATAAAAGCAGTAAAAAATTTATATCACCTAACTCTTCACATTTAAAAAAAAAAAAAAAAAAAAAAAAAAAAAAAAAGAAGTTGCCCAAAGAAAGACTTAAAATTTCTATCTACCTTACAAAGAAATGACCAGCTAAGCTAGTACTTTTTCCAAGGGAAATTCTGATGGGGAAAAATGGATGAAACCAACTCATCAGCCCAGAAACAGAGAAATACAAAAGAGGTGGTCTTCAAGTCAGTAGTCTGTATAACGTTGCCAGTTTTGTCAGATATATACAAAACATGGAATTATTTTTTTGAAGTACAGCTGGATGAGCTTTATTTGTTTTGAGTTCTGGAGTAGGAGGCAGTGCTCTCTCCTGTCCAGTTGGTTGACACTCCGCACTTGGAAGGTTGCATAGACACAGCTTTCAGCCAGCAGCCTTACGGGATAGCTACAAAAATCAGTGGTGCAGAACTGGGTCACTTCCTGAATATCAGAAAAGTTTTCATTTAATGTCCATGAAAAAATGTCAAGATGAGGAGGATGGCAATGGAGGAGCCTGGAAAAGAAAACATTAAATTACCTTTTCTACAAGGGTGTAAAACTCAATTGTCTAACCAAGTTCTGTGCAAACAGTAAGCATGAGAGTTTAAAATTATAAACACTACTGTTTTATACTTCAGGACTTTTTCAAGCAGATACTGGCTTTTTTCTTTCTTTCTTTTCTTTCCATATTGTTCAAATACAATGTGTATTTTATGACTACTTTACATTAGGATTTTGCCTATACTGAAGTCTGGAGTATAATGTACAGATATCTGAGTTAATACTGTGTGAGCTACCAAAAGAAATCTTTTTGTAGCAGCAAAGAGCTCTGTGTGGGCTTGTAAAGATGTATCTTTACATACTCTAGAACAGGGATTCTCAACCTGTTTACTTGTGGAGGATTCCATATGTGGCTCTCCAAATGCCTTATGGGCTGCATTATTTTTTCCCTACCGAAAGACCAACGTTGCAATCCTGGGGTTAGGACGGCTGTGGAAAGGGCTCTCTGCCATGAAGACAACCCTCCCCCCGCCCCCCCAATTTATTTTTTTTAACTTTGGAAAACAGCACCAGAGCTTCTAAAGGGTGAAGGAAACCAGGTCTCTCTCATTCCTGCCTACTTCCAGGAGACAAGGTCTAGAAGATGCTTGGTCATTTCCCAATAATGCACTTTGTGGCATCATCAACAAAATATTGAATCTTTAATGGCACTTCCCTCTTCTTCTCCTTTCCTGCCCATCAATCCTGAGAGTCATGATATAGAGTTCTTCCAAAAAGCTGCTCACAGTTTTTAAAGACACTTCAAATCACACCAAGGTAGCCACCTATGAAACACTAATGCTAGCTGATCCCCACAATTGCTCCTGATACTTTACTTTACCCCCAAACACAGGATCTCTCTGTTGGCTCTACTGCACCCTAGCTATCTGAGATCATCTTTGTTCTGTGACTTGCCACAAATCTCAGCTCTTCTCTCCTCCTAGACCTGTGAGATATCATTTTATTTATTATACACTAGGCTATGACTCTTCTTAATCAAGACTGTACCCCTTTTAAAGAAGTGATAATATGCACTAATTTCACAATGGAACAATTTTTAATGCCCTTGATGGCCACAGCTACAGGTTTTGGTTGGGCAGGGAACTGCTCACAGGCTGAGAACCCCTGATCTAGGCACAGTTATATCATCACAATTACCTAAGTAATGTTATAAACACAGACAATGAAACCCCCTTCCCTCTCCCTTTTACATACAGAGTCCTTCTTGCCCATTCCACTTAACTGGATGTCGTATGTGAGTACAGATGTTTATTTATATGTTTTTCTATAATAGATCATCATCTTAAAATTGCAGTATTTCCCAAACTAGAATGACAATGGGCTTCTAAAAGTAAGAATTGAAGTTCTACCACCTCAGGCTCTGTAGAACCAATGAAGAGAATTAAATTCAGAGAACGCTGTCCTGCACTCCAACCATCCTCTGCTGCTGAACCTTGAGGCATTAGCTCAAAGCTCACAACTTATCACTCTAGTATTACATGAAATTATTGTCCAAACATACATTTTCTGGAGCACCTGGAAATGAATCAAAAGGCACAGCCATTTCTGGGCTGCTGCATTTAATTCAACATGAAATTCTTGTAATACTTTGTCCAGTGATTGTTTCCTTTGACAGAAAAGCAAGGTTTGTCATAAATAAATCCAGCATCACTCTCACTGTGATTACAAAACAAGTCATCTTTCCTGAAACAATGAAACCTGGGTGAAATGTTAAGACAGTTGTGCTGATACAGTTCAAAGCAGGAGGCTGCCATATATAGCACAAAGCTATAATGGCAAAGAGGCTTTTTGCTTTAAATTGAAACGCAAAGGAGGCCCCAAGCCAAAGACAGAACTGTTTGAGAGCATCCACTTGCTAAGCAGAGGGATAGTGCTGATTTGGGAAAGGATGGGTGGGGAAGGGGGAGGAGGGGGTCTGAGTGCGTAGGATGCTCTGCTGCTATACTGACTTCATACCACAACAAATGTATTAGAGATGCTCTTGAACCTGGTGCTAGTTTCTCCAAGCTTCACTGTCCTGATTCTTCCCATCTCCATCTGATCCAGTTATGGTCTTCAGGTGATCTCTATTGGATTTTTAAAGCCACAACTTTATGAATTGTAACATCATACTTTTCCTGAAAACTCAGTGGTTATGCTCTGCAGTAAGTTACTGTACTTTTTCACATAATTCTGACTCTTCAGCGTTTTGTTCTGTAAATATCACATACAACCCATACCTCCATTTGAATCAGAAAGTCCATGGTACTCATATAATGGAGTACCAAGACTGCCTACAACTGCTTTACAAATAATGTATTTAGGCACCCACTTATTAATTTGACTTACTAATGTAAATTGATCATAGACTTGCATCAAGTCCTCCATTTTGTACTGTTCTAGCACCACAAAATTTTCCAGGTTCGTGCTTATCTTTCGTGCACAGTCTTGGCAATGTACAATGTAAGTCTTTCGAGAATTGCTCTCACTAGTGACAAAAAGCAGATCAAAGACTTCCACCTATTAGATAGGGAACAAAAAGCAAACTGTTACAAGCTCATCTTGAAAAGCTGAAAAAACAAACAAACAAAACCAAAAAAAACCCCCAGCTTTCCTAGTTTGAGGTTTATAACCTTAATCTGTGTGTGCAAAGAGAAAAATCAAATTCGTTCAGAGAAATTCCATCCTCCTAAGGCTCAGACATGGAGACGAAACATTCTAAAAGCACTACTAACACTACACCTCAAACGTCCGCATAAACAGCATTATGGGAAAGCCTTTGTCAATACTAACAAGGCAGGTTTCACAATGGTGGTTACTCAGTAAGGTGAGAGTGTAACAAATCCACCTGATTTTCCTTTTTTTTAAATCTTCCTGCAAACTAAGGTTATAATTTACTTACTGCTTACTCAGTCACACAGATGTCCTGCCCAAGAGGCTCAGTCAGAAAATAACTAGAAACTGATTTTCAGAGGCAGAAAAATTTTCTTTTGAGCTTCACGAAAACTGTTATCTTGCACTTTGAAATTACTACTAACAGCAAATAGAATCAAAACGTTTACCAAAATGTATGTCCTGTGAAGAAAATGCACTTAGATTCTGCCTCTTTTGGGGCTGCTATAATAACCTCTTTCAAGACAGTACTGCATAATGTGCTTGCAGCATGTAGTAGATAGAACTTAAAAGCAGAAGGAAAATTTAAATAGCAACAACAACAAAAGGCCAAAATTTAAATAAAGCTTAATTTAAAATATTAAAAAAATCAGCTGCATATTTTTACTGACCTCACAAATGCTACAGTAATGAGCTGGCTCGTCCTTTGCTCGCCCGTGCCAGACGATCTCTTTTCCTGCAGCAATTAGAGCTTCTCTCAGTGTCTGACACTGTTTGAGAGTTCTTAACAGGCAATACCTACAAGCAAAATCAGAATCAGGATACTACATTAGCACTCAGTTATCTCTCCAGTTCGCTATCAACTTCATAGCAAGATTCAAATAGCCTCGATTTCATCAGACCCTGTTCCTGTTCCTTTGGGCTTTCAGAAACACCTGGCTAATAGGTATCACTAGATATATGACTTAGGCAGAAGTTAGACCACATGATCCTCGAACTTGTGTAAATTTATTCCATTTCAGAAATGCCCCCTTCCCTGCAGCAGTCAGTATGTTTTATTTTTGACTGGAACAGATGAACATTCTTTTAAGTTCAATAAAATAAAGTGCTTTCAGAAGCAATTTATGTAATTTATTTTGAATCATGAATTTATCAGCAAAAAGTTGGTCTGTCAAGTTCAGAAAAAAAGCCTATAGCCTATACAAAACATTGTTCTAACATTCCCCAAACCAAATTACTTTTTCCACCCTACTAAGCTATCAGCCAGTAAAGTCTGAAAACCTAAGTTCTGACAGAAATCACTTTATACAGAGTGAAAATAAAACTCAGCAGCAAGTATATTCTTCCATGTACAGGGAAAAAGAATAATATTGCACAGATTGGTATTAGAAAATAGAAATAGAAAAAATTTGAATTTTAATACTTATTTTGTAAATGAAACTAGCTAGATTATAATCAACATTTCCCTACTATACTTCTGTAAATGATAAAAAAATTAAAATTAATCTTCTCAATCTTACAGTTACACAAGTGTTCTGTAGTAGTAAATGTGACTTGAGTGTTGTGTAAGCTACATAGACTCCCTAAAAGGGGGGGAAAAAAAGTTGGCAAAATAAGTCACCAGATTTCAAAATTACAATGTTATTTACAATAATAATTAGCTCTCAGCTATCCTATTTATTTGAGCTGCAGCTTTTGCAGCCTTTAATTTTCTCCTCCACAGGGTTGTTACATTACATGCCCATTAAATGCAGAAGGAAGATTGAAAAACGTCAGGGGAAGTATAAATATTGGGCAGAAAATAAAGTGCTCAAAAATTCTATCAAAATGCTTTCAACTTAATCTTTCTCCTATTTTAAATCCTTAAGCATTTAATGTATATATTATTTATTTTTTTAAAAAAAGATTCTTTTCATGTGTTTCCAAATGTTTCGTAGAATTTTATGCTTACTTTGAGATACTTTCCTCTTGATGTTTAACACCTAGGCTGTTCATCTTCACTATCTAACTTCACTGAAGAATCACTATAGCTTCATTGTTAAGAGAAAAGAATTGCTCAAAACATAACCCACATATAATATCACTGCAATGTTTGCCAAATTTGCAACTAAAGCTGAAAACAACAGCTGGGAGCTGAATTACTCCTCCTTGGTAAAACTAGGGTCCCAGCAACAGTACTCAAAAATGTAAACATTAACTATTTCATGCTATCAAAGAATGGGAGAAAGTATATGAAATACAATTCTGAAGATGCATACCACAATTTCCTGAAGTAGAGGAAGCCTAAAGGAAGCCCAAAAGGCGTACAGAGATTCACACTGTGAGTGGTATATAACCTGTTTGATTATTTATACATCCAATAAAATTAGATAAAAAGTAGGGACACCGTCCCAATGACAATGCAAAACTGACATCTTTATGTCTATCAATAGGTTATTTTCCCTAAAGATATTGAAATATGTATTATCTGCCTTCATGATTTAGTGCATAATAATTTCTCCCATATCCTAGCCTTTCACATCTATAAAACTATTTTTAGAATTCACTTTTAAACCTTTACTACTATGTTCTCACCATCTCTAAATTTCCTCTTTCCCTCACATGCATTTGTAAAAGTCCCCTTCAATTTCCATTAAGCGTTTTGCTGCTTAGCATTCTATTCTTGAAGATCATCCTCCCTCAGCCAAGTTTTAATACATTGTGGGCTGTCTGTAGTCTCATTCATGATTCTTAGTGTTCCTTTCAAATCTTTAAAAACCATCTCACAAGAAAGTTTCAGTTTTTGCTCTTTATCCTTCATCTAGCAAGACAGTGGTGGGTTGCACATTAAAAAATATAGAGAAGTTTCAGATTTCTTCCAAAAAAGTTTAGTTTTATTACTTTTTTCCTGTTGCCATTCTATTCCATCATTAATTTTCTCAATGCTTATATGCATTCTTGTTATAACTTACATGTTAGTTTATTTCCTCTGTAGTGCTGACTATCACATAAGCCAGTGTGATGTATTTGTATTTATTTTCAAATTGGAATTACAAATTACTTTTTAGTTTTTCAGGAGTTATACTTTTGTGTTTTTTTAAAAACACAAGAGACAGAAGTCAAACAATCTAAACACTTCAGATACCTTTGACAAATAATTTTAGATACAGATCTCCATTTTGGCATGAAGATGACAGCTGTGGCACTGATACCTGTTTTTTTTTTTCCTCTGATGACAAATGAAATTCAGCTATTCATGCTGAAATTCAATCAGCTGCATCATAAACTACTTTCTTAAGTGTTTATATATATGTACGTATGTAAAACACACACACACACACATGCAAACACAAACGTCTGTATTTTACACCTTATAAAATTTAGGAGGAATGGACAATAGCTCCTTGCTGGTTGGCTCTATATTCCTCCAGACAAGCAGTTCTGGAGGAAAATTATGTAACTATTCTCCTGTCTTAAGGAGATTCATAAAGGTTTCTGCATTTCTAATAGGCATACAAGGCCAATATGCAAGTCAGATACTAGCAGGTATGTGCATTCTGATGACACATGTTTCTAGTTAGAGCTATAACTTAACCACAGAAGTGACAACAATGAAGAGTAAAATAACTTGGTAGCTAACTATCTCAGGTTACTGCTACTACATGTAGTAGACTAGAGCTCATCAAAGCATCTTCTTCCTTGCTTTTGCAGTCAAATTATGGGACTTAGGATTTGGCTGACAACTAACCGAGATGGAGGGCTTAACACAGGTAAACTAGAAGCGGTTTCAGTACACTGGAAAAAGGAACTGCTAAAACAGTAAAAGTTACATCTACTCCTTGGTGACTTTGCTCATTTATAACGTACATCTACAATTTGGGTGTCTCACACTAAAAGCTCAGCTGCTGTCAGCCAGCCAGACAATATGAAACAACCATTTTGTCCTCTGTGCTTCTTCAGAACATTTTAACAGTTTCTCCTAGAAAAGGATGCTACACTCAGTCAAGTTTTTACCCTTTTAAACCTAAATCATAGCAAAAAGATTTGTGCAAATGCAAAATACAGATGCCCGATTATTAAAATTGTATTTTGTCAAATACATTCTAGAGCTGTTTCAAACTCTACATTAGATGGTTTCTAGGCTTGGGCAGATGTATAAAGAAAACCTGCAACAGCGATTTAAAAACAAAACAATACAAAAAACCCCAGAGCTTACGGTCATCCACTCCTTCCTACTTTTCTTCTTGTTTCTAACACTGGACAACTCAGTTTCTCCCTTCCGTTTTATGACAGCTGGCACCCTAACTATGAACACTAACAGCTTAATTGAAAGAATAGGACTCTCAAGCTTTTAACAAAGATCTTCTTTGCCCTGAATGTTTAGTTAACTAGTGTTAAGAAGATATTCGTACATAAACGCCATTCCGAAATCTAAGCTTTACAGTGACTACAAACAACCCTTTCTTCAACTTCCAACATTCTCAGACTTTACAAACTTACCATTTCATTAATCCTCCCATTCTACAACAAGTGTTCAAGCATAAATTAAATTCCTACTGCAAAAAATATCCAAAAGACATTCTTAGATGTTATCAATAAATCCTACTGGGTGAAAAAAATGATTTTTCTTTGTCCTTTTTTCTAAGTGAACCCTCCAATTCTTTAAACATTAATTTCAAGGTGCATTATGTAAGGACTCAACGGTTGTGGATCCAGCCTTTAGAGAGGACTAAGATGTGATCAAGCTTGAAGCTCTATTAGTTTAAGAAAAATGGAGAGAGCTGCTACTACAATATTCTCATGATGTATCATTTGCTTTGGAATTAATTCCTACACTTTGATTTAGACAAATCCCAAAGATCACAATTATGCTGTCCCTTTGATATGCTTAAATGTCCATTTACTTCTCAACTTAGATGTAATGGTGCTGCAATACGATTTATATTTGTAGAAGCGATATTAAAGATGCTCCCAATCAGGAATAATCCTGCATTTTGGAAAATGTTTGAGAAATGTCACTAAACTTCATTATCACATCACACATCAGTTAACCCACTGCTCAGAGGAAAAGCAAGAGGAAGGCAGTTTTCCAGTTTCTACTTGTCTTTATTTAAAACATTTACACTGTATTCTCCAAATGCTAGTGTGTAAGCCTTAACTAAATAAAGGTTCTGGAAGTGTAAAATTATATTTAATTTTGTTGTAAAAATGACTTCACATTCTCATTCCGAATTTAACATTTGGTTTGATGACCTTATGTTGATATTTTATATGGTGAGAATGTGTTCTTGAACAGATTCTTTCACCTACAGTCAATTGTATCTGTAAATGACAGTCCTGGAGTCTATATGAATTAGATAATTCTAAAGCATGTTACAACAATGTCAAATACAATGTAATAAAAATTAATGTTATGTATAACTGGATTCTTTGAAAAATGGAACATCAAATCATTTTTGCTTGAAAGTTCACCTCTCTTTCCTCAGGAATGGAAGAGTCTTATTTACAAATTAAGTATTGCTTTATGTTTGATTAAGAGAGTCGAAGTAACAATGAAGAGCTGAGAAAGACATGGTACAGTAAATGTTCAAGTAAAACTTACTTGATCATTTCAAAAAGCTTTGGATCTGAGACCTTGATATTTCGAGCCATGTTCCATGAAAGATGAACCATGGGTACTATGGACTTTACGCTCTGCAGTTTATTCCACTCGTACCGTTCCACCGCCAATTTGTATTGACAGGCTATACAAAAACAAAATTACAGAAAACATTAGTCATGTTAACAATCAGGTAGCAGTTGTTTCTAAAAATAATTTAACTATATTCAAAATCTATACTTTTTAGTGCTAGCTTAAACTGCATTCCGTATGATCCAGTCATCGTAACTACATTTAAGTTCTATAAAATTTATTTTAAAACTTGTATTTATTCTATTTGAGATGCTACAAGAACACACAATACCACAGCATAATAGCAACTATCCATAAAACTAAAAAGCCACTGACAAGTGCTTGATTTCTAAGGTGAACAGAGAACAATACTTAAAGAAAAGGGTTATTTAAATTATAAATTTTCAAAAATTTCAAATTAAAAAACAAATCTACATTTGCACCTCCCTCTACCCATTATCATAATTTTACAGTGCTATGGTATTTAATATGCCTAAAGAAGAAAGACTGCATTTGAAGAGATATGTTATAATGAGCCACATTTTTCATTAAGCAGTCTTAGTGACCTCTGACTTTTTAAATGTTTTGCAAAATTTACCATTTCTGAATGCGTTAGCTCTGTATCAGTTAATCCTATAAACCTTGAGATACACTATTCATTGAACTATAATGAAACAAAAATATGCCTTAAGCTATTTAAGAAAACAGTTTTTTTTGAAGTACTCCTCCTTTTTTGGCTGCTACATTTTCCCTTCTTGCATTAGCTAAAAATCTTCCTAAGCCATGCTTAAAAACTAAAGACTTCTAGAGCAGTAGTAAAAAACCTAGCTCCATCTTATTATTAGCTTTAATTAGAAAGACAGTAATTCAGCTAATATTTCTTTCTGAACAAAATAATTTTACAATGATTTGCATTTTCTGATGCTCTTACTAAACAGTGATGAGACATTGATTGTCCTGGAAAATTAGACTGGTCAAGTCCTCAACATGTGTGCAACCTACAGCTCAATATGCTGGGTAAAACAAGTTTTTGAAGAGAAAGTTAAGGAACTGGCCTACAAGACAGTGTTCATCAATTCATCTACCACATTTTATTTTGCTACTCTTTGTTACAAAATTGTTAATTTAGAAAATTCATTAAATAGAATCATTCAAATACTACACTCTTATTGCTTTCACTTCTTACCTATTAATTTATTTAAAGTTTCAGAATGTTTTAAAACACCACACATTCACTTTTATCTAGTAAAATATGTCAAAATCAATAAGCAATTGCAGGCTCTATGCCATACACAAAATAATAGTAAAGAATTATTTATTGCAACATATAATACACGATTCATCCATACCTGTAAGAGGGCCGACATTCCAAGCGATGTTATTGCACCAGCCAATAGCTTGAACCCAATGAACAGTGCCAGCATTAATCCACACCAAATCCCCTGGTCTTTGAATAAACCTATAAACTGGGACATTGGCTTCATACAGATCCTCCAGGTTCGGCCACCAAGATCCCATCAGGAAATTCATATTGTTCCTGAAATAATAGGAAAAAGGAAGGCTTTAGCATTTACCAGTGGATATATATTAGTGGTCAATACTTCAGTGAAATTACCTGTACACAACTGATCACCATCATAAAAATGTTTTCTGCATCTAATCAGTGACCCTGGAGGATTGGTCAAAAGAAAAGTTTCATCTCTAAAATTTCTGATCATAATCCCATGTATTATATTCTCCAATATATTAAAACACTTACTCATCTGGCAGCCTGTGTGAAGTGAGTTTATGGCTTTCAGGTATGTTCCGTTTTCTCTTGAATTTTCCAGTAATATTAATACTGAGGTAGTGAAATTTTTGATGAAACCTACAGTGGCACTGTTGCAGAATGCTTCTGTTTTAACCTAAGTAACTTACTTTATAAAGATATGCCATATAGCTCTTTAAAGTGCTTTCTGTTTTGAATAGTGCTAAATATGCATCCATGCTGCTAGTTCACAGTACATGAAGCTTATCCACACAACAAGCAACCTGTTGGCACTATTTTAATTGTTATGTACAGGTTTATGCTATGTTCAGCCCCTCCTGAGAAACATGAGCAAAGGCATCCGTATCTATTTCCTCATCATGAGTTCCTGAATCCTCAATTCTGGTTATGCAAAATACGTAATTCCCTCCCTTCCTTATCCTACATTTTAGACTGTTTTTATACTGCATCTTGAGAGATCGTAGACCATTCAGTGCCTCCACTAGACACTCTGGTTTATGAGGGCAGCAAGTCCTTAGTTTCTCTGTTACCCTCTGAAGGACAGTGCCACGGGGGCAAAAGGCATGTCATCATCAGAGACATTACAAATGCATTAACAGAATTAGAATTTCAAGAGTGGGTAACCTTTGAAAAAGTGGATGAAACAAAAACAGTTGTCAGCAGATAGGCAAAAAGCTGAGAGAGGGACTGAAAAGAATTTGCAGAGCTCTGGAAAACTTATTAAGAAAAGTTGAGAGTTTGGGTAATTTTTAACTTGGCAATCTAAATAAAAAAAAAACCTTACATAATCACAAAATAGTTGTGGTTGGAAGGCACCTCTGGAGGTCGTCTGGTCCAACTCTTTGCTCAAGCAGGGTCAGCTAGAGCAGGTTGCCCAGGACCTTGTCCAGTCAGGTACTGAACATCTCCAAGGATGGAGACTTCACAACCTCTCTGGGCAACCTGTTCCAGTGTTCAACCATCCTCACAGTAAAGAAGTGTTCTCTTGTGTTCAAGTGAAATTTCTTGTGTTTCAGTTTGTTCCCATTGCCTCTCATCAGGGATTCTGATCCTGGAGCTGGCTCAGTACTTTCTAATGGTCACTGCACCTAGCTATGACAGCTGCCAGGTATACTATGACAGATACCTCATGGGGTCTGCGTGCAAACTAAATTCTCTCACTAGATGCAGCATACAAACATGTCAAAATACCAATGTCTTGTGTATACAACATGTACATTAATCATAATAAAAATTAACAATATAGATCACCAGGAAAATACTTTATTCCATCACTCTTACCCCCTTTATCCTCACTCCCCCAAACTTTGCTCCATCACTTTTTACTGCAACAGCCTTAAAATCACAATGTAAGGACCACCTTTTGGTAAAAGTAAATGGCCAGTTTTCATTTGCATGATAAAGTACCTAGATAACCATTAAGGACTACAATGTATTTTCTAAAGCGGAAATGTTCCTAATAGAAAAATTGGATTGGTGCCATATAATGCATGTTGGTAGCAGACAGTCTATGCTTGCACTAACTTTTGATCTCCCTTGACATAGTAAATACAAATTTGAATCTTGAACCTAGAGGAGCACTTTCTACCATTCATTCCTTATTATATTATCTTCATTCCCATGTTCTCTTTCAAAGAACAAATAATATATCTACTGTTAGTTTTTGAGAGCAAAGCCATCACAGAGCATCCAAGGCAATTCAAGACTCTGCATGCTGCACAAACGCTGTAATTCTGTATAAACGTTGGATTACTAAGACTTTTCTCATTACATGGGGAAACCATAAAATAATGTCCTGTTACAGCACTCTCAGTGAGTACTTTTCCCCTCAGGTTTGAGAAATGCATAGAACACTTGATAAAAATAGAAAACAGTAGCATGTCCTGCTTACTTTTCGCAGAAGTCATTCATGACACCCCAGTAGCTTTCAGGAACAACAAACCATTCACAGTCACCTGGACCAATATTTATATTTACTGAGCAAAAGTTGTTATTTTCTTGATGACCTGAAATTTACAAAAGAAGAAACATACTTTTTGTCAGGCTTATTTTATCAAAATAATTCTATGAAAATGTAAATTAAGTTATAATTATTGAAAAAAGATTACACTGCATTTTAAATATGCACATAGTCATGTATGTCACCTATATACACTGTTCAGAGACTTCAGTGTTAAGAAATGCAAATAAGCTACTGGAGACAAGAGAATTCCACTTTTGTTAGTTTGTGGAAAATTAAAAGTTAAAAATACCTATCTTATAAATCTGACCAATAATGCAGCAGCTTCTTTGTAGAAATAAATGTTTTGAGAAGTTCAAGCTTAGATTTTGATTTTTTTCTTGACAGTCCCAGCCACGAGCAAAACTTCATGACTTCACAAACTGAATAGACAAGTGGTAAGAAGATCTGTCCCAAAGAGCTTTCAAAATCAGTGTAAAAATACCAGAACTTTATCTTCTTTTGACAGCTGGAAAACTAAACCATAATCCCTAATGGAATTGTCCAAAGTCATGCTTCACTACAAACAGGACCTGGAATTTAGCCCAGATCTCCCATGTCCTAGTCCAGTGCCCTAACACAGCACTATTCATTAGGGAGGGTTAAATTTTATCCTCAGTCAATTCAGAATCTAGAAAGTAAAAGTATACTATTTCTATGAATATACAAGATCTACTTGGAAGCCTATAAAAACTTTCAAGGCATGCAAAATACAGATATGCTCCAAGTACATGAACCTGTCATCTTTTTCCCCTTACAGAATGAAGTATTATATCAAAGAAATTTCTGTGGTAAATACCTAGCACTGCAGAAGTCCAGAAATTTCCATGATGGGACAATCTAGTACTTCGCACATGCAGAATTCAGTTAAACAGTAAATTAGAAAATACTGAATATGCATCATGCTTGTGCACGCTATGAAAGAAGCAAAATCTACAGCGCAGTTAAACTGAAACCACAATGGCAGAACTTGATTTTTTGCACAGAAAGAGATACTCACCTGGTGTCCTGCTTCCTGGAACCTTCATGTACAACTGCACTGTGTTCATTCCCAGGATGGTATGACCAACGTGGCTTAGAAGATTTCCTGCTGATACCACACGTACAAAAGCAGGAAGTTTTGTCAGTTCATGGAGTTGCAACTTCCACCTGCAGCAAAATAGCAAATCGATAAACTGTGAATCCCAAAAATTCCTAAAAGAGGTAGGGGAAATGGAAACAGTATGCAAAAAGATTGTTAGCGTATGTGATAAAGGAGCAGGCAAACTACTATTACATAACTTAGCATCGCTTAAGAGGGAACTTCAGACAATACAACATCCTTACTTGACAGTTACAGAAATTCAACATTCCTTTCATTTAATTGTAAAGTAACAGACATGATGACCTAATTGAACTCAGGGCTGTCTGTTCTGGTGTTATATTACTAGAAATTTATGTTTACAGTTTACATCTCAGGATACATCTTTGTAAGGAAACATACAAGTTCACTCTCCCTACACTCTAAGCTAGTCAGAAACTATGTTAACTTTGCTTTCAAGAGCCAAATGATACAATGATATGACATTTGCCAAAAAGACTATCTAGACATACCTTAACCTGTGGATAAAATTACTGCGACTAAGAATGAAGTTAAACACGCACGCGCGCACACAAACACACACACACAAATGCAAACACACACACGTGCTATGAAACTGAATACCCGTATTAATGAAAACAGATCTCCAAAATCAAAATTCCCTGAACATTCAAGTCTGGAAAGTAATAATGTCACTCAAATACCTGTGTTACTCTTTTGATTTTAAAATATTACCAAATGCAATCATATAATCTGAGAGGACAATTGAGGGGAAAGATAGTTTTGTAGCTAAAGTAAAGACTGCAGGTCAGAAGGCCTGACATTTATCTGGAATGTGATGTGAACAGTCTAGAGTAGCAAAATCCAGTTCCCTACAAGCTGCAGACCAATTATGCTTCAGGTAAAGTTAAAATAGCTCCTCTGAAGGCTTGCCTCTGAGTGTTAATTTATTAGCAATGGTTTTGTATCAACAGATGGAAATTTATTTAGGAAAAAAAGAACATCAATACTTTAGTACAGTCTCTAATCATATTTAAGCAGAAACACTGATATTTCAGTGACTCTATCACTAAAGTTCACAGCATTTAAACAATCCATACTTCCCATTCTGCCTTGATTATTGGGGCAGATCAGAATTTTTGTATTGCAGTTGGAGGGGCTCTCAGCCTAGGCATACTGGACATGTTATGGAAATAAATGCTAACTAGAGTCTGAATCAAATAAAAAAATATTAGTAGTCAGAAGGTGCTCTCAAAATTATTTATAATACTTCTTAACATTTTTCTGAAATGCTTCTTGACCTCATGGAAATATCCATAGTGTAAAGAATACTCTATTTTATACTTATTCACTACACTTTTATTGTTCAGGGAAAGGAATCATGACTTAACCACCAGTATTTATCAGTCTGGTATCTGGTATATATTCTGAAACCTGTTTGTGAACAGAGAAGCAAGCACTCAGAGAAAATGGAAATAGAATGAGAGTGGGAACAAACGGACAAAAAAAAAAATTCCTAGGAAAGTTCTGGGAAAAGATTTAATGTGCTGTTTTGCAAAAAGCAATTAATGTTGTATGAAAATAATTTATCAGAATGAAACAAAGGGAATGTATTAGAATAAGGACTAGAAAGAAAAAGTAAAGATGCTGGAAGAAAAAGTTTGAAAAGAGATTTTAGGGTGAGAGAGATTCACAGCAATATTTTAAAGCTTAGAGGTAACAATTTAACTGTAGAAATGGAGGTTGCAACTAGAAGTGGGGTTACCAATGGATTCATTGACTACTGAGAAGCATGCATTAATTTTCCAGAAATATCATACTGCAACAGCAACTCAAATTCTTAAAGTCTGAACAGATGAAAGTTGGAAATAAATATAAATTAGAAAATTACTTCATTTTAAAATTGCTTTAAAATCAAAATAGCTTGTTTTGCAATAATCAGATAGAATCTGATAGATGCAGTGTTACTTCTTTTTCAGCTTGTCCCAGTTCTGGCCTAAATTCACGTGTAATGTAGACTGATTCAAGCTTGAGCTCACTTGCCTATGAACTGAGATATGTTATATAGCTCTTGGTCTCCTAGCCCTTCTCATATTTATGGTTATTCAATCCCCTCTCCTTTACCATGACACTTCCTAGAATCCTTCTGCTTTCATAATAGCATCAAGAACAACTGTGAACATCTAGCCATTAACAGTAACTTGCTATACCAGCCTATTCAGTATTGAAAATCTCTCATGAATGGGTAAAAATTAATAAAATTAGACTACCAGTAAGAACCAGCTAGTAACTCTCATCATTTAAAATGAACGCTGCAAGATTATGCATGGCAAGCTCCATATGGGTCCAGACAAAACTCAGAAATACACATAAAGGCTTCCTCTTCCTTCTGTATAAATGCAGTCCAAGGTCACTTTGTGATAAGAATAAAATGAAAGACAAGTTCTGCAAAATACACTTAATGTAGTTTCTACTTTTTTTTCTCTGCCTGAGGCATTGTATATAGTCTCAGTTAAGACCCCTTCTATTCTTATAGGATCTGTTCCGCAAGAAAGATGCAGCACCTCATCTTCCTCATCCATTCAGCCTAGCTGCTCATACAACTCCCCAGTCTTACCCTCTTGTTTCCACATTGACTTTAGAACCCAGACTTCCACTTTTCCAACTAACTAAAATTAGCCCATTTTTTCCATCCAAATCCTAAATAGGCTTTCTTTTTTTTTCACTCCCGTTAAGTCTCATTCAACATGGCCCAATACAATCTTTCGCATTCTGACTCTTATCTCCCTTGCATTTATACTAAATATTTTTTTCTACACTATGCAGATATCAACAATGGGATTCTTGACAGAATAGGAGAAAGTATTCATTCAGTATTCTAATCTCTCATTCAGTGGCTCTGCAGTAGCTTAAAGGAGCTATAAAACAACAACTAAGAAGAAAATCTGTGTTCTGAAGATCCATTACCCTGGACTGGAAAACATTCAGTCACTCTGCGGACAATTCATTCATCTAAGTCATGAGGACAGGGAGCATGTGCTACTGCTTCGTGAGACAGTACATACACTCTTACCAAGAGTGTGAATCGTAAGAACTGTGAAGTTTTCAGCAAGTGCTAAACATTCTCAGCTTTTAGCTGTTAACTTCACCAAGTAGATACAGAATCTGAGAAGTGTTTTTAAGGCCTTATTCCTTGGTTATTTTAGGCCACAGGCAAATGGCATACACTATCACAAAATTTCAAGACCTAGACCACCCAAGCTAGCATATTAGTTTTTCTTCAAAACTATGACTTAAAAAGGTTAGGTTCTACAAAAACAATGCATTTTCCCTTAACCAGGGCAAGCATCTATCATGGAAAATTTTCCCCATATTAAAATTTCTCAAATGCGTAAGTGACCAAAGTCAGAATTTTGTATTAGAAGGCATCAAACAATTTCAGTAACAGGTTAACAGCTATATGCACAAAGATACAGGAGTCTTTTGTTGAAAGGCACCAGCAGTAACATTTGATTGAGGTAAGAGAGAACAAAGATGAGTTATCAGCCCTGTACTCAAGGCATTTAAGCAAACACCAACATGTACTTTGGAATAACCAGGGAACAGTAATGATATGTTAAAGAACTTCCTTGTCTCCAGGGGTTCCATTATCCTAATCAGGACTCACAATTCATGAAAACATATTAAGAAGTCATTTTGAAGCTTTATGATAAAACCTTAACTTTCAGGTTGTTGCTAACAAAAACATAACTCATTCATTTTAAAAAAATACATTATAAACACTTATATTTTTAAGTAATAACAAAAATTTCAACTCGTTCTTACCAGCTTCAGAATATTTACCACTGTCTTCGGCCTTTTTAAGGGAAAGAAATTTCAATTTCTCAAAGATGCACACATTTTCTTTATAACTGTTTCACATAGGCAATGCCAGTGCACTACCAGAAAAAGTTACCTTGAACTGCCATTATGCAGCCAGTGACAAAATAAACTAGACTAAAGATACCTGAGTACATAAAATATTATTTCAAAAATGATTTGGATACAGCATATATATATTTGCATTAAAAACTAAGTGGAAAACAAAGGCAAGAAAAAAAGGGGGGAAAGTTTCTTCTCAAGGTAACATGATGGCTTCAGTTGTAAAATACCATTGTGATAAAGAGAAAGAGCAATCAGATTTACTTTTTGTCATCTGACAGGTCAATGTTGGTCCCAAACTTGATTGTTTTAAAAGGTCCTCTTCTCCTCCTCCCAGAGCTGGAAAAATAAAAGAAATGTAACAGGTGAATGTGAAAATGGGAATTAGGTAAAAATAAATAAATAAAAAAAAAGGACATGAAAAACTGTAGAATTATCATATTTATAATACACTTACTTATCTGAAGATGTGGATTCATTATCTGAGTGGTCCTTGTGGTGACTCTTTTTCTCATTTTCCTCCTATAAAATGGAAATGTGAAAATGTTATCATTATGTTATACACAGGTATCACGACATAGGTATACAGTGGTAACAGGTTCACTTACATCAGGATGTTTGTTTCAAGATGCTGGTATAATCTTTAAAATCTCTGTACCTAGTATTTTATGTGGCTATTACTATTAAGAAAATAGAAATTCAGTTACTAGTCAAAAACCACTGCAAAAAAACTCTTCATGAGTACAAATTCAACGAAGCCCAGCCCAGGACAAGAGAAAACTTCTGCACTGTAAATGTTTCTGCTATCCTATGTCACAGCTGAAAACAAATGAGTTGTTTTGCTCCACCATGCAGATGAACAGGAAACTAGTCTTAAAGAATACTGCTAACTTTGTTAAACCAGAACATTTCTCTTTCTTCAAAGTCAAGCAAGTCTTCTGATATGAAACTGAGATGACTAATGTTTATAAAATCCATTTTTCTACAACTAGTGGAAAAAGTCTAACCAATATTGAATTATATAATTTGATGTTTTTAGTAGACTAGACATAGAACTCTATTCTAAGAAATCTTTTTCCGTCAAATAAGTGGACATAGAAAGAAAAAGAGTAAGACAAAAAGGGGGGAAAAATGCCTGCTTTGAATGGAACTGTTATTAATTCTCAAGGGGTCCTTGTACTTGAGAAAGTCTTGCTCGTCTTCTACATTCAAAGGGTGAACAAAAGAACCTAGGGATGGTGGACTTACAAAATATTTCAAGATATGTTAGAAAAATGATGTAACAGTTATTAGAGGAAAAAACAAAGATGACTCAAGACAGGCCAAAAGATTTGTGTTTGTAGAAAGAAGAAATAAGGCTTTCATATGAACAAGGTGAAGTCACACAAGTAGGGATCAGACCTAAAGAAGGTCAAAGCAGTGTTAGGCAAAAGGAAGTACATACGTTTAAGAGTGCCATTTTAATTACCAAGAGGAAAGTGAAAACTGTCATTATGAAAATTATTTTTAATCACTAATTCAGAAAAGATGAGGAAACCCTGCAATTCACTTGAGTTGAGGCTCTCCTGCTGACATGCTGGTATGTGATCAGTCACACACTTTATTAGATGTGTAATCTATTGTAACACTACATATCAAAAGTTTTCTAACCTCTCTGGAATGATGCACAAGATACAATGCTGGTATGATTCTTCAACCAGCACCACAAACCTTCAGTAGATACCCCTCCTACCTTATTACCATTGCAGAGGATGAAAAATATCATTTATGCCCCAAACTAGGCCAATCCACACAAACAGATGACTTCAGTATTCCCCCTCTTCCCTATGCTGTTTCTTCTCCCTACTCTGTATGAGTCTCACTGAGAATCTGTAACCATTATCCCTTCTCTTTTCTTAACCTATAGATTCATCTTTTTGTTTCTAATCCATTCCTCTAAAGGTACAAAGTTTTGATTCACAACTTGTCTTAATTTTCTTGTTGAAACCAGT
Source organism: Rhea pennata (assembly GCF_028389875.1). NCBI lineage: Eukaryota > Metazoa > Chordata > Aves > Rheiformes > Rheidae > Rhea > Rhea pennata. The sequence goes on from NC_084663.1 coordinate 123,132,859, forward strand.
GCTGTTTCTGTGCAATGAAAACGGCAACACTCAATTTCTGACCTGTTGTTTTCCCCTTTTTCTAATTGGTAATTTGTCAGTAATACCTTTTTCTCCTTGATCCACCTTTGTCTTATCTTTTCACAACACTAGGATGACATAAGCCTTAGAGGAGTGCCCGCAGCAAATTCCAACGGTGTGCTTATTACTTTAGTATAGACATTAATAATTCATACCAATAAAATAACATTCTAAACATTTCACTCTGTCACATGTTTAATATCTCCTTAACTAAACAGAAAACGGTATGTTTGGAATCCAGAACAAACAAACAAAAAAAAATGGAAAACATCAGTCACACTTCTGGAAAAAAAAATGGTATTTTTAACATTTTAAGTTGTTGTGCCGAAAGACAACCATGAGTGTAAGGTTTTAATAAGCAACATTCAAATTATTTCAGCATAGTATAAAGAACAAAGAAATCTGATTTGAAAGTATATAGGAAATTAAAAGTAATATCGTGTAAAAAAGGAGTCTAAAGTTCTAAATATTTTAATGTGAATCTGTGTATCATTAGATGAAAGCTTAAGCTAACAAGCTTTCGAAGCAGACAATAACCAGGAGTTTTACATTAAGACAACTAAGTATTTGGGAGGAACATCCTGGATACTATTTGATCCTCTACTCAGAAGTGATTTTTTAAGTTTACTTGCGCCCTCAATGTTAACAGGAGCTCTTTTTCCTTAACAGTTTTGGATTTTTGTCAACAGCCATTACTAAAAGAACTTGGTTCCAGAATTACTATCCAGTTTGTAAATTATACCTAACATAATAACATTGTATTTACCCTTAAAGATTCCTGGAACGAGGAGGCCTGGTACTGTGCATATTTAGCAATTGTTGTATGAGATCTACTGCTTTCACAACGCCAGATTTTCTTTGTTCCAGTGGGGTCCCAGTTTTCATCTGCTGGCTGCAGTAGTTGCGTCCTTACTTCTACTATGTGTTCATTATTTGCTTCTACCAGTGTTTTGGTAGAGAAGAGTCCTAGATCTAATATATATGAATAAAAGTAATACATGATAGTTAAAATAGAATAAAAAGTTTCAGGAAGACTTAAATTAATATTTAAAGTTATCTAATGGCTTAAATTAAAGCATATATAGATTTTTCTCAGTCATCATAACATAACCCAATTAGAGTTTAAAAATTAAAGCTCATGTGATAAAGACCTTCTGCAAACAACAGTAGAAGCCTAGAATAAAGCTGGCAGCTACTGTATGGACTATATTTCCAAGGAAAATTTTACCTTAATTCTGCAAACAAATCTGTAAACACAGCTAAATCTATTACCATGGAAATATTTTTTCAGACAAACTAGAGCTCTGAGAAGGTACTTTCATTATATAATATAGCAGCTATTAACAATGATAATTTTTCTACAGAAAGTTAAAAATACTGTACAATCAGATTACTATTTATTAAACCTGAACAGAGAAGGTAATGTAGAATGTTATTAAACCTGAATATAGACTGTAATACAGAATGTAATTGCAGACATAAAATATCTACTTATAAGAACTGAGGAACTTCAGATTTTTTGGTAAATATACGCATTTTTTTTGAAGAAAGAAACCACGTAACATAAACTTACCTAATTTAAGCGCTCCAGCAAGGCCACGTATTACAGTAACAGGGTTGTTTGGATTTGTACAAAATTGATGTAAAGGTGGAAAGAAAGCATCTCGTTTATTTTCCAACTGTAAAATTATAATGGAATATTAGATGTCAGATGAATTTAGATTCCTTATTTGTAAAATAGGAAAGAATAATAAGAAATGAGAAACAACAGAAGGAGGTCATGAATTTTATCCATTTTACCCGTATGTTGGTGAATGAACAACTACATCATACAATCATCTCCCTGTTACACGCTGGGTTCGCTCCTTCCAAAATTAGTTTGTTACTGTAACTGATTTCTTGACATGAATTATTCCAGGTTGCTTTGGCTTTTGTAACTCAGTTTTCCTGCAGTTTATTTCTTTACCTGACAGTACCTTTACTGGTACTAATCTGGAGAATTTTTAAAAGAGCCTGATAATATGCTAATATTCTTTTAAAAAGTCTAAAAGGTAATTCTACAGATAATGGGTACAAGGAAGAGCATAATTAGAAAGAATACTCACACAGTACACCTCATGTTAACAAGAAACAGTGATTCTTCTATGTTTTTGTACATCTATGACCTCAATTTTATGCTATGGTCTGTCCCCTCCTTCTCTCCCCCCACCTTTTTTTAATTGTTATGAATGTTTTAACATCCTGAGGGCAGAGTTCATAGAAAATATCAATAGCACTGTAGACAGAGACTATGGAGATACTGAAGCCATCTCTTTCCATCAATGGAGCACAGTGCAAAGCTTCCAAATACTGAGATTCATGCTGGTGCATCTACGCAGTACAGCGCAACGTGGCTTTTTATCAGGTATGATGGTCTCTAAAAAGGGTGAATTAACTTAGACTCAACACTTGAAGAAAACCCATAGTATTGTTTCCAACCTAACCTTGCTCTCAGGCAGACAGCTGGTGTGGTACTAAACAAAAAAGCTGAGCGCTTCTGGTCCCAAAGTTAGACTGAGCAAAGTCAGTCAGAGGTTTTTACACTAACTATGTAGACAGACTGTAATTTATTCCTCTGTATTATCACAAAAGCTAGCTCAAATTCTCCACGAAGTTATTATAGGACTTGATTTCACTACAGATTTTTAAATGGTTGCCTGAGAAAGAAAATAAAAGAAACTAAAATCCATCTTTTCTTAATTATTATATTTTGTTGTTACCATCACCTCAACTTTTATTAGTTTTCTTTACTGTATTTTGAAGCAGATTGTAAGGAAAGTTCAGTTTCATTATTTACTCATTTATCACTTAAACAGTCATTTGCAAATTATGCATAAATATATTTGAAATATCATGCATTATACCTAACAAACTATTTTTCCTTTTAGTCAGTATCTTAGGTATTAAAAAACAACCCCCCAAATTTTGAAGCCGTTTCCTGTCTTGTTTACTGGTCAGCTGAAATTCTAAATTTAAAATTTTTTGGAAAATCAAGACTATGTGACAAAATGCTCTCTAAGATTTGTATTTTGTCTGCTTATGTACTAGTTGGGAGAGCACCGTAACTAGAATTCAGCTGTGAAGAGTATTTCTTTAAAACAGTTACGGAAAACAATTCAGATAACTACAAAAAGACAGTAAGTGATGTACTGCTTCTGCCATTAGATTTACTTACATAAATACTAGGTGTAGGTGGATTCAGCTTGTCCTTTGGCAAGGGAGGGTACGGTGGAGGTGGTGGTCGTGGAGGTGGACATTTATCCAATAGAATACTACTGTTAGATAAGCCATTTTTACCCAGATTCCTAAAAGGAAAGAAGAGCTGCCTGCGTCAATACTTGACAAATGAAATAACAACACACTAGTGTTACTGCTTCAAAAAAAAAAAAAAAAAAAAGAAAAAGAAAAAAGAAAAGAAAAAGACTTATAAGGGTATATCATAATTCAAGAAGGAAATAAAGCTCATATAAGTTTTAATGAAGGATTCTCAATGTATACTTTGATGTCATTCATAATTATTCTCACTTTGCCGCCAAACTTGCAAAATCATCACTATTAGTCAAAAATATAGCTAATTTAAATATAAGCAAGTATGACTCATTTGTCAAAACTTAACACAGAAAGTAGGTTTCAACTTAAAATATAGAAAAATCTCACTGGGCTGGCACTGGGTAGTGGATGATCAGTTCATAGCAACAAGAAGTTTGTTTTTTTGAGAGCAACACTGAGGTAAAGCAGTCTGGTACTTTAGTACGCAGCACTGCCACAGGGCACAAAGTCGTAAAACGGTAATGCCTCAGCCAAAAGACTACTGGAGTCACAAAAAACTAATCTACAACACTAACAACACTAAAACTAACACTCTCCCCTGCCCTGATTTATTCACTTCCAAAGCCAGAAGGAGCCACTGTTATATGATCTGATTGTCTGAGTAACGTTAAGACAGGGACTGTTCAACAAACTGTTTCAGCTGCTGCTGGAATCAGGGACCTTGCTTGCTTGCTTGCAATTTCTAGCCTTTTTCTGGAGATTTCCAGACACGGACAAGTCGCTGTGTGCTCATTACCTCTCATTAACTTCTTCTACAGTGAACAACCTCCAGCGCTGAAAATCTGCATTTTATTTTTAGTGTACATTCAATTTCCAGTCACTATCACCAGGAAGGTAATTTACAACTAAGTCACTTCTTAAATTTTTGTTTGTTATAACAAGACTAAAGTACTTCAAACAATATTCAAATCCTTCTTCAAGCCCCACTTGCTTCACCAGTCATGGTCCTTGTCACCTCTCAGACCCCACAAAATAGTATGTTTTAAAAGTATAATTTAATCAATCATCCTCATAGAATTTCCTGATTGCAGAAAAGCTACTTTTGTAACAATGATTCTCCAGTAGAAAACACAGCAGACATACACTGCATGAAGCTTCTAGCAATAGAGCATGTTCCTCAAACTCAGAAACTGTGATCCTGGCACAGAGAAAAATTTTGAAGGTTGATGATGGAATGTGAAATCATTATTTCAAATCAAGTCACCACAAACCACGAGTAATGTGGACTTTGGACTTGAAATCTTTGGCTCAGAATGAACAGACTGACTGTTATGATAAACATTTTCTCTAAAATGAGCAAATATCTCTCCTACCTCTGACCGTAGCAAGGATAAGCATCCCAAGAAACTGGTGCTCATCATGACAAGCTACAAGCAAGCCACTCCAACTCAAATATTACGCCAAATTTCTAACTCATATACGGCCATCCTCTGACAGAAGGACAGAGCAATATAGACAAAGACAGATTTGACAACTGTTTCCAAAGCACGCCTGTCAAAATACCGAACACATCTTATTCCCTGTGCTAGGAATTAGCCTTGTGCTAATACCAGACTGCAACCTCCAAGAAACTGAAAGAGCAATGAGGAAGCTTTGATCAGGCATCATTCAAACTGACAAAAAGCTCACTGACCCATGCTTGATGTCTGATGTAGTTCTTGCAAAGACTCTATTACCCCACAAAAACATAGAAACATAGCGATGTAAAATAACCACCACCCAAACACATCAACCACAGCTGCATCAATCTGAGATTCATCTGTTCAAGATGCACCTATAACCTGAATAGCAGAAAGCAGAAGCAACTATAATCTCTGCACTATACAAGCAAGAAAAACAAATGTACAGTATTTAAAAAAAGCAACTATGAAGACATTCTGTTTGAGCTGAGGAACTGTTTTCAGGCAATTTTGAGGCAAGGAAGATGACAAAGGCTGAATCTGTAGAAAAGGGGCCAGTGGTCAGAATTAGTGTCAACTAAGCTACTCTAGTCACAAGGTGATCAACACACAGCAAATAAAACTCAGTAAAGCCAGGGTACATGGGGTCTTCAGGGAGGAAGGATAACAGAGAAACAAGAAACTCCTACAGGTTGAAAGAAATTAAATATTTGAAAAGGTGAAGGAGATGCAGTAGAAAGGACAGCACAGAGAAAAAGCAGAGGAGATGAACAGAGGTATCTTATAAACCCAGCACCTGAAGCTGATACTACAGTAAATGACTCTGCAGTCCTCTATTAAGTTACTAAAAACCTATGTGGAAATTTCAGGAGAGGAAAAGGGGCCCAAGAAAAGTAAAGGAGAGATAGGAAAATGCTTATTATTCAAGTAGCACGTAAAGCAGATGGGCAGAATCTTTCCAAGCCATCTTTAACAGACCATTTAATTCTTTTTTTTTTTTTTTTTTTTTTTTTTGGGGGGGGGAGGACTATGAATAACTTACTATTAATAACAATTCAATTCAGCTATTGAAGAGTAAATCCGCAATCAACAGTGCACAAAACAGTGATGGAAATTATAAAGAACACCACAGAAATACTAAAAAGATTTGACACTGGCACATGATAGAAAATGGTACGGACTGAAGGCCTCTCCAACAGTGGAAACAGAGAATGACGACCAGTACAGTGAAAGACCCTTTTGGACCACAGCTAGTGGAAAAGAAACCCTACATATCTCTGTTGCAATTTATTTTTTTCTTTTTGCAACAGAATTTCATACAGGGTAAAAAGAGGCAACAGATATAACATTTAGGAAAACACAAGCTTGATTTAGGCCCTGAAAAAAGCTGCATGGCATGAACAGCCACACATGATACCAGGATGGAGGAATGAACAGAAGGATAGGCTTCATTCATCATTCATTTAGATTGACTTTCCTGGGGAAAGTGGCTTTCCATAGACTGCATGGGCTGCAGAACATCCCTCATGCCCACAGCAGCCAGCTGAAGTTGTCACCCTCATATAGGTGAGGACAAGGTGTGAAGTGATATGCAGCAATGAATCACTGATGAAATGATTCACTGTGAACATTGTCCTGAATCTAAGCTGCAACTCTTTGTGCACTGCAATTTCGTTGACAGATGAAACCAATGCCACCAGCTCATGCAAGCGCTTCAATCCGAACTGCAATCACCATGCTCAGGAGCAATCCTAACAGCAGCAGACTAATCAGATAAGTGAAATTGCCTGGATTTTATGTAATTAGCTGATGTCTTGAATAACCACCAGATCCATTAATCCTCCTCCTCTCCCCCCCCCCCCCACCATTTTACTGCTTTCTAGGATACATTCCTACACCTTCTAAAAAGTTTACATCCTTCAATCTTAGAGCACAACTTCACATCTGGCTATATAGAAAAAAGTTTACGAGAAACACCTGTGTGACCCAGTTTGTTCTGCACCCCTCCTCCTCTTCATTATGTAGCACTAATATTTTGGCAAATATTAACAGTAACACTTCAATGCTATCTAGGAATTCCTGACAAATGGAGATTGATGGCTCGGTCTTAGATGATGCCTTTAACTGCCTACCACCTATCTTTCCTAGTGTTTACCAACTTTGCTACATGTACAACTCAGTTGCTCAGTGAGCAGCTGGGATGTCTCTACACCATGGAGGATGGACTCCAATGACTCTAACCTCAGAGACTCCTCAAACAGCCCCCCTGCCACCAGCAAAAACGTTGCATAAAACAAGACCAAAACCTTATCCAAGTGCAGTATCATTAAAACAGAACTCACTAATGATTATTGTCCATTCACAATTACACAAAATGTACCCATAAGTTTTTATCCACTTAATAGGTACCATACTGATTTTGCATCATCCTGCTTGACTAATAAAGATGTCATGCAGGTCAAAGTTAAATGTGTTACACAGCTGTATTTATTTTAACTATTTTATTACATAGACTTTCAGCTACATCAGAGATATTAAGTTAACATGAATACTTACTTTCCACAAACCAAGACTGATAGTGACTAATTACTATCTTTTACATGTATTAAATCAATCCATTTCAGTAATTCTATTATTTCACTCAAGCCTAATGTCAGACTGACAGGATTACATTTACACAGGTCATCCCATTTATTTTTCTGAAAGTAGTTATATAGTCTTTCTCAAGTCCTTTTGAGTTTTCCAAGAACTATCAAAAAATCAGCATGAAAGATCAACAACAGTTCCCTGACCTGCTCCTTCAAAAGTTATGGATGTATGCTGTCCAGGCCTCTGACTTAAAAAATGTCAAACTTAAGTATAGCTATTGTTTAACATCTTCCTTGATTACTGTGAAAATGGAGAGTGATTCACGATGTGAATACCCTATCTGCCTTTTTCCCAAGCACAGAATAGAAATATTTACTGAACTCTTTTCCTCAGTATTGACTGTTCTAAAAACTCCCTGCAGTAATTAAGCATTACTGTTTTTCATGATTATTTTTTCTTCTGCTTTTTCATTCTTGGCTGTAGTTTTCTTCTGTCCTTTGCTTCTCTTACCAGTTCTCTAGAACTTTTTAGTTTATTTCTGTTAAGTTGTTAAAAAATATCCATTCTGCAATAGCACTTTTAAAAATATTTGCCATCTTTTGGTTTTTAATTGTGAGCTTTTGAGGATAATAAAGAGTTTCAAAACAATTCCCAGTTATCTATACATTTGGATTTTGATTATACATTATAGGCCTAAACTGAGTAAATTACAATTGTTTGCACTCAAACAGTCATTTTTGCTGTGAAGTAAAGTCAAAGTAAATTATTATTTGAGGATTATGTGCATAAGAATTAATGAGCTTTTGCTGCTGAAGAGATTATAGAGTTATTCTGATGAATGGAATTAAGATCCTCTCTTCCCCAAGAATCACATTTAAAAGGAATAAAAGGAACTGTGAATTTATGCGACACACTATCTTGAATCTATCAGAACTACCCAATTTGCAGAGAAGAAGAGACAAAACATTTTAAGGCATGCTGCAGAAGGCATTGGTTGAGGCATTAGAATGCATAATACATATCTGACCCAATCCTGATTCAAATAGAAACCCTATTTTTCTTAAAAAATGATAAAAATCATTTATCTCACAGTGCAAGTTACTACAAAACAAACAAACAAAGCAACCCCCCCCCCCAAAAAAAAAAAAAACAAAAAAAAAAACCACACACAGACAGGTATCAACATTCATTGCACTAGGAAGAAAGTGGTTATTCATGCCTTACTTTTGGCTTTCTGAGGCTTTTCTCCCCAGGCTTTTTCTATCGCCAGTAGAAAGAGATTTACTCTCAAAGGGCGACTCAAAGTTAAGCTTTCATTATGCTTAAACGCAAGTAATGCCAGATAATTATACAACCTGTTTATAATGTAATTCTCCGTCCTAGCTTTTTACAACTAGGTACTAGTTGGCAATACTCCCAGAGACCTTTTTTAAACCTACAGAAAATCCTACAATATCATCGTGAATTTTCTCATTATGTAAATGTGCTCCTAACCATTTTTGAATCCCATTCTGGTTTTGACCTCAATAGTACAAGATGGCAGTGAATTTCATAGGTTAATTATATATTATGTAAGAAGTAATTTTTAATGACTTTCACATCTTTTCTTTCTGTTTTATTTGATAATCACCTTGTTCTTAGTCTATTAAAAAAGACAAACAGAACATGTCTGTCGTGAAATAAAAGTATTATAACTAGTGGTACATAACTTTTTCATACTCTTAGCCTTTCATCTCTCTAAATTTAATAGTTTTAAAAAAAGCTTTCCTTATATTTACTCCAAGGTATTTCTGCTTCCCATGCACACATTTCTGTATTTGCTATACAGTTGTTGAAACAAAACTGAATATGTTATTCTAAACAGGACACAGATTGTGGATTCAAAATATTTAAAATTTATTTATTTATTATGTTGAAGTCGACTTGCTAGTAGTAATAACATGCCTTTACAGTGGTGGAAAAATTTTGCCTTCAAGTAAAATAAGCCCTTGCTGACCAAAAAAAAAAAAAAAATCCAGTAAAATGAGAATAAAGGGCTTTTGTTTGTTTGTTAAGAACAGCTCCTTTCTCTCCAAAGTGCTCCCCTTCAAATAAACTTTTGCCTCTTGGTGCAGTGCTCCCAAATCAGGTAGTTACTCACTGTTTGAATTCAGGATCCCACAGGCAGACTTCATTGCTGAGGCTCACCTTCAGGGAGATCCTGACTCCACGATAACGCTGAAGAAGTCTGTTTCTGCCACAGGCTTCGAAGTGGAGCCAGTTAAGCAATGAGATGCCTGCCTCCTTCTGCTCTTTCACTCCTCTTTGTGAAGCTTATTTCCTAAGGTTGTTTAACTGGTGGTCACCTCTTCCAGATTATTCAGCCTAGACAATTTTCTGTTTATCCTCCTAAACTTTTATCCTTTTAGGGCATCCCTTCAGAGGCAGCTAATCTCTCTCCTTTCTCTTTCTTACTCAGCAGATTGTTCTCTACTTTTTATCCTTCTACACCAAACAAAAAGGTTTGTAAGAAAGTATGATTCAAGTGCCTTTAATACGTATTCCCATCAAGTCCACATCTAGGAGTTTTAAAGTCATTCTTTTCATACATTGCCATAAAAATGACCACACTAAATTTCAGCTGATAATACAGTGACCACTTATTCAATCTGTTTCTTTAGAATTTTTCGAGGACTTCAAATATTACAAATATTTCGAGGACTACTATTGCAGTAACCATTCCAAATAACTATCAAATGAAATTTTTGTCCAGGGCTTTGCTTGCTTTTTCAAAGCCGTGAATGAACTTCTATAAATAACAATAAAAACAATAAGCAACTTCTTCTTTCTTCCATAAAAAAACAAAAAATTAAACAAACCAAATCAAACAAACCAAATCAGGAATTTCTCTTAAGTCCTTAAAGGAAGGACTTGACTTATTATCTGTTTCAGAAATGATAAAAGATGAATTAAAGTAGATGAATACAGAATTAACATTATTCCTCCAGTATATTAACTAGATACACCAGTTAAAGAGTGAAAAGTCAGTTGGGTTTCACTTTAGTAGAAATAAACAGCTCAAGCCTTAAATCTCAAATCTTGCGATAACATGTCATTAATTCTCCTTTCAAAAGAATTGCTCTTAGGGCAAAGATACTTAAACGTCTAAAAGAATAAGAGAAAGTTTTTGATAATAGTCTTTTAAAAGGAAACCTGATACCAAACTAGTCAAAGCAGCACTCTTCTTTTTTTCCCATGTGTTAAAAGTCAGCTTTTCTAATAAGAAACACAGAGCAGTTATTTCTAGTGTATTACTTGGTAAATACTTGTATTACTCAAAATTACTTGGTTTCTTTCATAACCTCTTATAAATGAGGGATTTTCTCAAAGAATCTAAGGAAGGATAATTCATTCAGTAGTATACGCCTCTGTTATTTTGGCCAAAGGCTTACGGCTTAAAGAAATTTAGGTTAGTATCTAGACAGTTTACTTTTCAAAAATAGTAATCTAGCTGTTTTACAAACACCTTAAATTTTTCTGTTGCAATCAGTTTTACTGGTACTGAAGACTAACCAAATTACAGTTCTCAAAATCACCTCCTCGCTTCTCTTCCATCTTAACACTCCAACAACACTTCAACTGAATGAGCACATTTGTTACCCTATTATTCCCCAGAACAGCATTTTAATGAGATTTTCGTATTTCTGTCAATAGTTCAGCCTTTGCATTTCTAAATTTCTTGCAAGTTTTCAATAAATATCATCTAATCTCTCAAGAGAAGCTTCTTTTGCAAATATCAATAGCTGTTCCAGCATCTTCTGTTTGACCCTTGCTCAGTCTCTGAAACAATCTCATTTCACCACATGAATAGACTATGTCTTGGTTAAATAATTCCTCAACATCCTCACTGAGGAAGACTGACATAACAAAACTTTTCAGCTTCTCTGGAAGGACCTTGCCCTGCTTAAGCACTTCCTTTAGTTTTTGGCAAAACAAAACTTTTAACAAGTCTCCTCTCACAGACCAAGCAGCCTATTCACATACCATAAAACAAGGAAAATCAAATAGAGTTGACTACTTGGCATGTGTTTTGCATTTTATGATACGCAGTATCTCCTTTCATCTAATGGCTTCACTTACTGTTATTATTTTTTTTAAGGGGACATTTGTTTACATAGAGTAGAATTAAGTAGTTTACACGGAATAAAACTATGAAATTATAAAATTATCTCCCAAAATTTATTTCTGCCTAGCTATTTTCATTTCCATTAACACAGAATCACAGAATCAGTAAGGTTGGAAGGGACCTCTGGAGATCATCTAGTCCAACCTCCTTGCTCAGCAGGGTCACCTAGAGCATGTTAGACAGGGCTGCGTCCAGGCAGGCCTTGAAGATCTCCAGAGGAGACTCCACAACCTCTCTGGGCAACCTGGTCCAGTGCTCTGTCACTCTCACAGGGAAGAAATTCCCCCTCACGTTCAGGTGGAACTTCCTGTGCTTCAATTTCTGCCCATTGCCTCTTGTCCTGTCCCATGGGACAACTGAAAAGAGTTTGTCTCTGTCCCCTTGACACCCTCCCTTCAGGCACTTGTACACATTGATAAGACCCCCCTCCCCTCAGTCTTCTCTTCCCCAGGCTGAAAAGGCCCAGCTCTCACAGACAAACATCCTCAAACTACTTGAAAAACATCCTATTTTAATGCCTTATTTCTGAGCTCCTTTGCTTTTAACATACAAAGAAAAAAAGAAGCCATCAACTTCCAAAGCTTTGATATTCCTTTGTTTTTAGGTAACACATAAAACTGTAATAGTGTTAACAAACAAGTCATGTACAGTGTTGTTTTCTGAAAAAAATCCCTCCTGTGAGATACGGAATTACCCTGCAGTTCACTATCACATCGTAGGTCAATTATAGTTACTTTGTGAATCAACTACATGCATTATTTAATCCCAAATCGCTAATAGTTTCAGGCCTTTTGTGCTCTGGACATGCATCAACCTGTAGGTCTACATTTTTTTTTAAAAAAATTCAGCTTCTTTTAGGTAAGTCTTTTTAAAAGCAGTAAGCATTTGAGTAAAGATTATTTAACAAATAGATCACCAAGGTATTTCAATGTGATTTATAAATACTAATAAACCCTCCAGTTCAGTAAGTAAATATATATTAAATAGAGCCAAATTCAGACTAGCAAATAGGAAAATAAAAATCAGTATTACAGAACCCCAACTATGAAAAAACTAAAAAGTTGCATCTAACTGTTCCTTACCTGCCAAAATGTCTTTTCCCCCTGCAAAACCCTATTAGGGCAACAGAGCATCAAGTATTGTCAGAAAGGAAAGAAAATGCCAGGAAATAATAGAAAATAATTATTTGCATTAGACACGAAGACAGAATGTCTTCCTGGGCATACCACTTGAAATAGAGCACGTATGAAACAAGTGGCAAACATGAATACATTTAAAACCCATAAGATGTAGCTCCAACATTTAAGAACTAATACTACAGGATAATTCCCTTTATTCACCCAAATACCTGAAGGTTATTCTTAGCACAGTTAAAAAGAAGTTTGCTAAGTAGGTGTTTTCTAGTTTTCTATTGTAGATAGAGTACTTAGTGCAAATTTTTACAGTATTTTAAAAAACTTTTTTGGCTAGAAATTATCTTTTGTACCTCAGAATGCACTTACAGAGAGAGCATCCAACTACAATCACTAATGTGATTACAGTGCACTGTGAACCGTGTATATTTGATTCTTTGCTATTTCATTACCTCACACTGGGTTAAAGGCTAGCAAGCTATATTTAAGTTCATAGTGCCTGATATGGTAGTACACAAACATCTGTTATTCCATTCTATCTAAAGATTTTCTTTTTTAACAAATAAAGGTTTTCAGCAGAGTATCTGCTAACTAGTATCTGGGTGGGTTAGCCTCTTCCTCAAATTTATGTATGTAAATTAAAAAAAAAAGATAAGGATGGCAGGAAAACAAAGCTCTGAATTGGCTATTTCTATTAGGATGGAAAAAATACGTATGCAAAGAGCATTCCACACAAGTTTAAATGCTCCTCAATTGCACCTCCAAGCTGAATAGATCTTTTTAAAACTGTAACTAACACAAATCAGGAACCGCAATAATGAGGATAACTTAATTTTCACATATGGGAAAATGTCTGATTCCATTTACACTTTAAGTTCTTCAAAAAAAGAACAGCAAGTCTGTAACAATTTCTTTTATTTGAATTTGCAATATAGTTACACTAACACAAGAAATTGAAGCTATTTTTATATTTATCCTAGCAACAGCATATATATGGTTCCAATTTATAAACTTTTAAACTCTTCATTTTTATGAATGTGATAGATGCAGGTATTTCACTTGAAAAACAGACACTAAAAATATTACAGGATTACATTACATTCAATATATGAAAAATGACAAAATAAACTCCGTATAAAATTTCTCTCTATTCTAGGAGATGACTGCTATTAAATTTTAAGATCCTCATCTATGATTTTGATTAATGGTGAATATTTCAAATTCCTCGGACCTTGAAGGTATTTAAATAACACAGAATATTACAACAATACAGGAAAAAATACTAAATTAATCATAATTTACAGCCATTATAAATCATGAGTCTACAGAAATGAATATAGCTTTGGTCACTGATTATGACATCAGTGAGTTGTAATTTTTTTAAAAGTATTTTCTATTCTTTAATCCAATCTTCTAAAATTATAAATACTTTACATTTATAATAAATTGCTACAGACTGCTATAATACTCTGATCAATATTACTCATCAAATCGATTATCTAAATACAGGGTTTCTAAGTGGGAGGAGAAGAAAAAGGAAAATCATCTCAGAAGGTTGCAGAACTCACTGGGCCTTAGAAAACATTTTTGTTATTACTGCTCTGGCAAAATACATCTTTTCTTGATGCAGAGGATTCGCTGAAATTACTCTTTACATTGTTAGAACCTGCATTTAATGAAACGGTTGGATTTGAAAGAGACTCTGAAGACGTGCTGGCTAAGCTATAATGATAAAATCCTAACACCAACTTCTCCTGGAAGTTTCCCTTGACATCTGCATCAGTGCTATACCAAACCTCAAAGAAATAGCCAGTATTATGCAACCCTCACAGATACATTCTCGTTTCTTTTTCATTGGAAAGAAGATGGGGGGTCCACCTGTCATTTTTGATCATTTAACAATACTGAGATAAGAAATAAATGGCTAAATCAGAAGCATGCGAAGTTTCACGGCTTGTAATCTGCTACACTGCTTTGCAGTAAGACAGATGTAGGAAACCACCAGAAGTATTAACAGAGTGCATTTAAACTGACCAGATGGAGATAAAGCGAGCCTAATCTTTCTACTGCTAACATGCCTGTCTAGGAGATGGAATGTATGCATCAGAGATGAATGCTGGCTGATTTAGCTGCAGTAGTTAAAGTCACTGTTGCCCTCAGCTGTTTATCATCCTTTCCCAAAGGCTACCAGCTATTGCCTCGATGGCAGCAGCTGATGCATTTCTACACCACAATCACCATAGCTCACACTACAGCATTTTTGCCTAAAGTCACTGCTCAGAAATACCATCTTGAATTTCCATAACCAAGTCTGACACACTTGTGCATTCTCTATTGCTAGTAACAAAAGTGCCAGGAAAAAATCCACACAGTTTGCATACGTACACTGCAATCTATTGTCAGGTTTTTCAGTGGCTATGTTCACTTCGCTTAAGTCATTTCTGATGTAAAACGATTAAGCTTACTGGCTGAAGTTAAAAAAAAGTGAATGCAACATATCTAGTAATCAACTGGAATGCGAGATGGACTAAGATCTGCACTTCTGAAGCAAAAATAAGCCAACAACTAGTCCAAATATTGCATTTTTAAAGCAAAATCCAGCATACAAATGATTTTTAATACTTGAGACGCACATACTAAAACTACTGCTACCAAAAAAGATCTTCTCTATTATAGAACTGGAAAGAGTAGTTGATATACCAGATGTTTGTGCTGCCATTCAGAAGCACCTTAACAGGCTGCAGAAATGGGCCAATAGGAATCTCATGAATTTCAATAATGGCAAATACACAGTCCTGTACCTAGGGTAGCATAACCCCTCACATCAGTAAATAAAAGAACATTTCTTTGGTGCAAGGGTGGCTGAACACTGGAGCAGGTTTCCCAGAGAGGCTGTGGAGTCTTCACCCAGGGAGACAGTCAAAACTTGACTTCACACAGTATGGGGGTAACCTGCTTCAGGTGACCCAGCTTGAGCAGTAGGGATGGATTTGGCAATCTCCAGGGGTCCCTTCCAAGCTCAACTGTTCTGTGACTACTTATGAGTTCAGCAATGAGAACACTGATTTAATAATGACAGATCAGATCCAGGCTAATCATTTTTATCAAGGAAAAAAAGAATTAATACCAGCACTGAACATGAAAACAAAATTACTTATTTTGTTACTAAGTTAATAATACTGTCACTTTTTTTTCCTTTTTTTTTTTTTTTTTTTTTTTTTTTTTT